>NC_080540.1:20458726-20766726 GCF_028640845.1 Ahaetulla prasina
CTGGCCTTTGTTTGATTAATGGTTGATCAACAGCTGTTGATCAATCCATGTGCTTTTAGTAATCGCTTCCAAAAACCACAATTCAAAGGCATTTATCTTCTTCTTTCTCTCATTCCTTCCCTGAATCCAACTTTCACGGCCACTCCCAAGTATGAAAGTGGATGGTTCCAAAATATAATAAATAAAAAATAAATTACCACTGGAAGAAAAAACAATGTTTTACATGTTCTGATCTTTGTTAAAATTGAAATGTCCTGGTCCTTCATAATCTTGTTCATGATTGGTTGTTCATGTAAACCATGTAACACAGATTTTTTTTAAAAAAATCGAAGTTTTAATAATACAGGAGATAATGGGAGGTCCAACACTTACCCAGGGACAATACATGCTTATAGTTTTCCTGCATGACATCCTTGTAGAGGGCTCTTTCGTTCACATTCAGCAATTCCCACTCTTGCTCTGAGAAATGCATGGCCACCTCCTCAAACGAGACCTATTGGAAATAGGCAACATCTTTAATTCCCAATATACCCCACTAGCAACCTCACAGTCATATATTGCCTATTCTGGAAACCAGAGGTGGGTTTCAGCAGGTTCTGGCCAGTTCTGGAGAACCAGTAGCAGAAAGTTTGAGTAGTTCGGAGAACCGGTAGTAAAAATTCTGACTGGCCCTGCTCCCATCTATTCCCTGCCTCCCCAGTCTCAGCTGATCGGGAGGAAATGGGGATTTTGCAGTATCCTTCCCCTGGATTGGGGAGGAAATTAGGATTTTACAGTATCCTTCTCCTGCCACGCCCACCAAGCCATGCCATGCCCACCAAACCACATCCACAGAACCGGTAGTAAAAAATTTTGAAACCCACCACTGCTGGAAACACATTAAAGTTTGGAATGGGGCCAAGAACTGAAGAAAGAATTTGCCAAACAAACGACCTGGGTAGGGTGATAAGAGCAGCATCTTTCTCCTGCTCATAATGACTGACAGCAGGGTATGATCCAGTTTTTCTGGGCCAGAGACTATGCTTTGAGTGATTTGGGGCCACAAACCCAAAAACCAGTGTGGTGCAGCCACAGGACTAAAATTCTATTTGACTGTATTCCATTTACATATGTTCTAAATTTAATACATATACGATCAATTCCCAATCATGTATTTAATATTTTATTATATACCATAGTAAAAATTAAAAAGTGACTCATGGGATACTTGTGGTCTTCCAGTCTCAAGCTGTGCATCTCTAATATTAGATAATAACTAGATAAAGGAAAATAAATGAATACGCTGTTAACACTATTGAATAATATAGTTCAGCTGCCATATCTTTCTTTCCTTTTTCCCCCCTCTGACCTGCCCCACAAACTCAACAGCACCAAGAATTGAGGCTATGATTTCAGCTGAAAACGTAGCTCCGATTAGAGTATATGTGGACAACTATTATTTATTTGTTTGATTTATTTTTATCCTGTCACAATCTTGGCAACCACAGTGCCCCCATAAAAAAAACCTACAGGATTTAAACAACCTACCATACAAACTGCAAACACAAAATCAAAGCTAGGAAAAATAATAATAATAATAATAAGAAGAAGAAGAAGAACAAGATGCATGGGTGATTTTACTGAAAGTTTTCTCAAAAAGGGGCCGGTTTAGCTCAGGCTGGTAAAGCCTGTTATTAAGAACACAAAGCCTGCAATTACTGCAGGTTCAAGCCCGGCCCAAGGTTGACTCAGCCTTCCATCCTTTATAAGGTAGGTAAAATGAGGACCCAGATTGTTGGGGGGGCAATAAGTTGACTTTGTAAAAATATACAAATAGAATGAGACTATTGCCTTATACACTGTAAGCCGCCCTGAGTCTTCGGAGAAGGGCGGGGTATAAATGTAAACAAAACAAAAAAAGCTGTTTTTTAAAAAATCACTTTAAGTTACCCAGGAGGTAGCTTAAATATCAACGAGGAACCCATTATGTAGTATTAGTGCTGCTACATAGAAAGCAGCACCTTTTAACTTTGCCTCCTCTGACATTCCAGAAATGTAGGTCAATAAGCAGCCCCTAGTTTACGCAGGCAGAGTGATTAAAAATATTAATAGTGCTTATTTTAAAAAAATCTGACCGCAGCCAAAATTGCCAATTAAAAAAAAAACAATTAGTGCAAAGGACAGAAAATATCCTCTAGTGCAGGAGACTCCAACCTTGGCAACTTTAAGACTTTTGGGCTTCAACTCCTAGGAGTTGAAGTCCACAAGTCTTAAAGTTGCCAAGGTTGGAGACCCCTGCTCTAGTGTTTCCTTTTCAGATTGCTGAGCCTTATTAACTATATTTTGTTACACAAAGACCACGTTTCAACATTTTTCACATGAATAAAGCATATTACGGAGACACGTTTTCTTCGATATCTTGTGTTTGTGTTTTTGTCCTCCCAAGTACAGCCTCACGTATATAATATGCCTACCTGGCGAAAAGCCACAGAGCTGGAATAGGGTGTCACCAAAAGTAGACAAGGCGCGATTTTGCTTTCTTTCAGAGCAAGGAGGATGCCTGGAAATTACAGAAAACATTATCATGAGACAGTAACTAATTCATCTATTATCCTCTCTAAAAGAGAGTCTGCATCAGGGGTGAAATGCTCCTGGTTCGGACCGGATCGCCCAATCCGGTAGCGATGGCAGCGGGTGATTCGGAGAACCAGTAGCAAAAATCCCTGCCCCCCCATGCCCAGCTGAGCCGCGCGATCATCAGAGGGTTTTTTTTTACTTTTAAAAGCATTTTTTCTTCAGCCGAAAAAATGCTTTTAAAAGTTAAAAAAAAAAGCCTCTGATGATCGCGCGGCTCAGCTGGGATCGTCAGAGCCTTTTAAAAGCATTTTTTCTACAACCTCTTCGGCCAAGAAAATACTTTTAAAAGACTCCTCTGATGATCCCAGCTGAGTTGCCTGATCGTCAGAGGCTTTTTTTCTTTTAAAGGCAAAAAAAAATGCTTTTTAAAGAAAACAAAAGCCTCTGACGATCAGGCAACTCAGCTGGCATCGTTAGAGCCTTTTAAAAGCATTTTTTTACAACCTGTTCGGTCGAAGAGATTATATAAAAATGCTTTTAAAAGTAAAAAAAATGTTGGCCACGCCTACCCACTCACATTACCCCACCACCACCAAGCCATGCCCACAGAACTGGTAGTAACAACTGGTAGTAACATTTCACCACTGGTCTGCATGCATCTAGAATCCCTAATAATCCAGGAAACAACAAGATGCTTACCCAGTGACATCACATGTTCAAAGTTCTCCTGCATGACATCCTTGTAGAGGACTTTTTCACCAACGTTTAGCAAGGCCCACTCCTGCTCTGTGAAATACACAGCAACCTCTTCGAATGCCACCTACACCACAAAGAAATGACATCTTTATTTCATAACGGAAGAGCTTCTGTTCCTACCCTTAACACAATCACAGTTCACCACAGAGCTTTGCAAAATTATGAAAGCTGTAAGGGAGGCTAAGCACTAGGGCAGGGGTATCAAACTCAAGGTCTGCGGGCCGGCTCCGGGTGCTTAGATCTGGACCACGGGGCAAAAGTGGAGGTCAGGAAGGCTGCTTATAGCCTGCCCTGTTTTCAGCCACAACATCCTGCAGTCCTCTGCCAGCAAAAATGGAGCCCGGGAAGACCACATGCGCCCCTCCCCGGCTCTTTTTTTGGCCACATGCAGCTTCACCAAGCTCTGTTTTTGCTGGCTGCAGGAGGCCTTTTCGGCCAAAAATAGAGCTTCGATGAATGATGTCAAGCTGGCCACACCCACCCTGGCCATGCCACATACCTCCGAGGTCAAACACAACCCTGATGCAGCCCTCAATGAAATCAAGTCTGAGACCCCTGCACTAGGGCTTATACAGTTCAGGCCAAATAATTGTTTGGCTTGCTCTATTCTGATAGAGGCAGGATATACTTTGCAGTTTATACTTTGCAACTGAATGAATTAAGAATGAAGAAGACCCGTGGAAGCAAGCGAATAACAAAAAAATAATAATCATATAATCACACAATTGCCCAGGTAGTCCTTGACTGATAACCACAATGGAGCCTGACCATCATGGTCATAAGTCGTGATGGTTGTAAAATGGGTCACCGACATGACGCGAATACGGCAGTCATAAACCTATTCACCGATATCCCTACTAATTTGCTAGAATGTGAAATTAAGCGTATTGTATAATATAGGTCAGGGGTCTCCAACCTTGGCAACTTTAAGACTTGTGGACTTCTGGGAGTCTTAAAAGTTGCCAAGGTTGGAGACCCTTGATATAGGTAGTACTTGACTTACACAAACAATTGAACTCGAAATTTCTGATGCTAGGCAAAGCCGTTGTTAAGTGAGCTTTGCCCGTTTTATGACCTTCCTGGCCACAGCTGTTAAGTGAAACACTGCAGTTGTTACACGGTTGTTAAAGTGAATCTGGCTTCCCTGTTGACCTTGCTTGTCAGAAGGTTGCAAAAGGCGATCACACCATTCCACCCCGCAACCATCATAAATGCATAGCAGTTGCCAGGCATCCACATATTGATCACATGAGCATGGGGATCCTTGCAACAGTTTTAAGTGTGAAAAACGATTGCAACTTTGACCAGTCACTGAATGAATGGTTCTAAGTCAAGGACTACCTATAGTTTACATTCTATATTACGTCTCCTTTCTTTTGTGTTGATATATATACACTGACTTCTTTCATGACTTCTTTCATGACTACACTCGTTGCTCCCATGTAACACCACTCCTGCGCAGTCTGCACTGGCTCCCTGTGATCTTTCGGGTGCGCTTTAAGATTCTGGTTACCACCTTTAAAGCACTCCATGGCTTAGGGCCCGGGTACTTACGGGACCGCCTGCTGTTACCTTATGCCTCCCACCGACCCGTACGCTCACACAGAGAGGGCCTTCTCAGGGTGCCGTCCGCCAAACAATGTCGGCTGGCAGCCCCCAGGGGCAGGGCCTTCTCTGTCGGAGCTCCTACGCTTTGGAACGAACTTCCCCCTGGTTTACGTCACGTGCCTGATCTTCGGACTTTTCGCCGTGAGCTGAAAACGCACCTATTTATTCAAGCGGGACTGGCTTAAAAGTTTTATTAAATTTTTAATTGGGGCTATTTATATTTTAGGGTTTTAAATTGTTTTAAATTTTGGCCATCTTGAAATATGTTTGGTTTTAGTCTTGTTTTAATTGTGTATATTGTGGATTTTATTTGGCTGTACATCGCCCTGAGTCCTTCGGGAGAAGGGCGGTATAAAAATCTAATAAAATAAATAAATAAATAAATAAATAAATACACGCTGGCAAAGTTTGATTAAAAATCTTTATCTATCTTTCATAGCTTGCCATAATTTCTAGCCTTCCTACTTGGTAATGGCTGCAGTGTTGATTTAACTTTGTCTTCTAGTACTAGAGATTTGGAAAATGGAATATCTTCAGAGAATATCTTGAATTTCAACATTCCTAGTACTACTGCACACAGAACTTCAATAAACTCCTTTGTCTGACCTTCTGTGAACCAATTATTATCTGTTTATGGTGTCCTTAGCGTGCCAATTTAAGGACGGAATCTTCCAAGTTCAGCGATCTTCTGGAAGACTCTCCTTGTTTTCCCATGTCTGTTTCCATCTTTGATGTTGTAATGCAGGGGTCCCCAACCCCAGGAGCATGGCCCACTGCTGGGCGGTGGCCTATTTGGAACCAGGCCACGTGAGAGACGGGCCAATGCACAATGCACAATGCGTGCACTGCTCTACTTGTGTGAGTGGCGCCCCAAAAACTTCTCTCCTGTGTGAATGGAGCTGCCAGTCCACTGCTCGTGCGCCCCCGTTCCCTCTCCCCCCCCCACAGCCGGACCACAAAGCCGCAAAGGTTGGGGACTGCTATTGTAATGAACCTCATCTAACAGTCTCTGAAATGTTTTAAGTTCCTTCCTGAGAACTTTGTTCTTTCTTCCCTTTGGTTTTTCTTCTCTTCTTTTCACTACCTATTCTGACATTCAGTTTGCTTTCTTTCTTTTTTTTCTTTGACTCCCTCTTTTCACATTCAACCTTTAACAATTTATTTGATTTCATTCCATAGTTCTTCCTGTTCCCGACCAAGGAGATTCATGACTTCAAAGCAATTCCTGATGTTCTCCTTGAAAATGATGGATCAGTGAGCTGAATCATATCTGAAAAATAGTTGGTTTTGTTCTTCCAATTTAGCTTGAACTGGAACTTGCACAGGAGCAGTTTATATAAATGTTCCACAGTCCAGTTTCGGGGCCATAATCTTTGCTGTAATAATTGAGCTGTTTCACCTCTTTGTAACAATAACACAGCCAATCCTTTTCCAGTACAGGAATCATATTGAAATCATCTTCAGTGGATGACTGGTCTAGCCTCTAGTCTAGTGAATGTTAAGTCTATTATCTTTTGGCATCATTCCCACTGTTAAACTTTACCGGAATTCATCTGCAGGGTATCAGGGTTCCAAGGAACATCCGCAACGAAATAAAGCTCTGAGGCTGGAGGTTCCTCAAAGTTCCAATTTATTAGAGATGTCATGTTGGCACATCTGGGAAAACCCGAAACTGAAAGCTTCCAGGTTTTCCACACCCAGTTGACAGTTCACAGCCCTGCCTCACCCCCCACAAGTTCATCACATTGTCCAATCAACTCTTCACACTCAATTGGATACAATCTTCAGGCAGTCTCATCAGACGCAGGATGTCCTTGAATGCCCTTGAATACGGAATGTTATGACTAACTTTCTACCGCTCCAACAACAACCCCCTCCCAAACTTCCCCAGCTAAAATATGTGGCAGTTAAGAAGCAAAATATATATATATATATATATTGCCTTCCAAAAGTGACACAGGGTACATGTAGCTGAATAAAAAATAACATAAGACTCCATAATGTCATATTCGAACCACTGGATTTATTGTTCTATTAAAGCGAAAAGGCAATACATTATTTTCTATGCACTCTCACAGAGTGTATAAAAATACATTCTTTTTGTTGGGAGGGTCATCAGATTTAACACCTGGGGTTAGTTTACACATATCAATTTCCTTAGCCAAAAGAACATTGCCCATGGAGCCTGGTTCTTTTTGCTCACATAGGCAAAAAGGATAAAAGGGGGACAGGCGCTGTGTTCCCCTCTTAGGCATTTTTGCTCTCCAAAACAAAGCCAAATAAAGACCTATTGAAAACTCTACCTACCTGAGGAAGATCCATCTTGCTAGAAAGCAGCACAGGAAGTAATCCAGGGAAGCAGAGACTGAAACTTTTTATCTGCCCAGAAATTAGAAAGAAACAATTTATTATATCACAACTGATGAATCCCTTTAGTTGCCACTACTCTGCTGCCCGCGCCCATGCACAGTGCACAAAAAAGGAGCCATTTGAAGGTAAGTAGAACAGCGCGGGGGGGGGGAGGGGAACAGCTGTGCTGTGCGATTTAGATTTGCTAGAAAGCAGGATTTCCTAGAGAATAAAAATCACATGGCACAGCTGATCATCGGAAATACTGGTTCACTGGAAACGGTAGCTTTTATTACTATTGGTTCGCCAGAACCGGTGCAAACCGGTAGCATTTCATCCCTGCATTAGTCCTATAGTAGTACTACAATTCCAACAATCAAACCCAGATGTCAAAGGAGGATTTATATATATATATATATATTTATTTATTTATTTATTTTTAACAAAAAAGAACAATACATAACATACATTGACATAAAACATATAATCCTTTTTTACATCAGCTTCGTTTCCTTATTCTTCTCATATTTACATCCTTATTCCCCCCTCTCGTTTCATTTAATTATAGTTTTCTTTTTTGTCCTTTCTCTCTTGTTTCTTTTTATCTTCTATCCTATCTATCCTTCCAAAGGAGGATTTTTAAACAAGAGAGACACCCCCCCCACAAGGAATGCAGAACTGCACATATGTGTACTATATAAGCCAATGGGTTTAAGATTTATTTACAAATAAGAACAGCTGGTTTATTTCCTTTTCTTCAAAGAAGCAAAAAAATATATTAAGGTATTCATGTCCAATAAAGCTCAGCAATTGAGCTTTTGAGTATTGGATGCTTTCTCTAGATTACAGTGTTTTTCAACCTTGGCGGCTTGAAAATGGACTTCAGCTCCCATTCACAACACCAGGGTTGAGAAACACTACTCTAGACGCTAATCTACAGTCCATAAGCAAGTTTTATCAATCCAAACAAGGCAGAAGGGGATTGGGATCCAGTAAACTGATAAATCCTGTATGGAACAAAAAGTGTATTCTCGTGGTAGCTAATTCTCTGATGAGAAGGAGCAGAGTCCTCTACTACTCTGCTCGCAACAAAATACTTTATGCCACTAGACTTGAAATTTTGGGCTTAGAAAATTTAGAACTACGTCGCCTTTGCTATGATCTAAGTGTAGCTCATAAAATTATCTGCTACCTGTCAATGACCACTTCAGCTTCAACCACAATAATACACGAGCAAATAATAGATACAAACTTAAGGTAAACCGCTCCAAACTCAATTGCAGAAAATATGACTTCAGCAACAGAGTGGTCAATGCCTGGAATGCACTACCTGACTCTGTGGTTTCATCCCAAAACCTTCAAAATTTTAACCTTAGACTGGCTACTGTTGATCTCACCCCATTCCTAAGAGGTCTGTAAGGGGCGTGCATAAGAGCACCAGCGTGCCTACCTTCCCTGTCCTAGTGTTCCCTTTAATTGTATTCATTTTATGTATTCAATTTCATGCTTATATATATTATCTAATACATATTTGACAAAATAAATAAATAAAATAAAAATAAATAAAAAAGCTGCAGTACAGACTTGATGTGACCCTGCAGTTGGGGTATTGTTTTCCAAGATGTGACAGATAAGGTGCCAAGCCTCTTTGATCCCATCAATAACTACCTCTTTCCAAAAATTCATATGGAGATGAACAGCCCTGACAAAAGAGGCCCTAAACAGATCTCCAAGGGCTATAAAGACCAGGTCAGGAAGGTGAAGGAACTGGCAGCACAAAATACAATCTTCGACTTAACAACCACAAATGGCACCAGATTTTCTGTTGCAGCACACTACTAAAAGGGAAAAAATGAGAGACATCTAAAGAGATCTATGTGGGCATTTTTAAAAACAAAAAGGCACATTTATAGGAAATGGAAAAACATATAAACAAAGGACATAAGGCAGTCAGCAAATATTGCTGGAAGCACTTCAATACAGCTAAATTCAGAATGTGCTCAAGTTTGGGAGAAAGGCCAAGAGGCTGTCAGTCTGTTGCTAGGAGAAAGGAATAAACAGGTGATGGTAGGAAGGTAGCATCTGTTACCTCATCTTTTACATTTCACAACTCTCAGAAGGAAAACAAAGGCCTAACTGGCCACTGTTGTTGTGCCACAAGTGGAAAGAAGGCATTAATTTAAGGTACACAAGAGGGGGGTAGAACAGGGGAATTTATTTAACAAATTTAAGCTTTCCAGAACCAGGTGAATCACTCCCTAGAACACAGAAATTAAGCAGAACTGCTAACTGCGGCTCTTGTGGCCTCCTGTAAAACTGGTATTCCACGAAACTTGGAAGGTATCAAATGTCTCTGACCTCAAAAAGAGAGAGAGAGAGAGAGAGAGAATATGGGAAATTACAGATCTGTAAACTTGATGTCTATATTGGGCAAAGTTTTGAAGCAGACAAGTACTTGGATAGGAATGCAATAATTAACTAGAGCCACCTGGGTTTGCCAAACTAAAATTTCTTCTTTTCTGGCAGAGCTATTTATTTATTATCCTGCCTTTATTTTTTATAAATAACATCATTATATTCTCATTAATATATAAATAGCCAAATACGAGCTAGGTTAGATAGATGATAGATGACTTCATTGGCTGAATAATTGCATCTCTCCAGATGTCCTGGGCCGTTCAACTTTTTTATTAATTTGGATGAATGGGTTCAGGGGATGAGGATTACATCTGCAGATGACCAAAGCACCAAAGGTGCTTTTTCCAAAAGGCAACTGGACTTTCTTGGGGGTTTTTTTTTCCTTTGAAAACATTGCACTTCTCATCCCAAAAGCTTCTTCAGTTCAATTCTCCAAATCCTTCAGATTCAGAAGCGAAATGTTTTCAAAGGTGGAAAAAAAACCGCCTTGCCTTTTGGAAAAAGCACCTTTGGGACAACCATGAGTCAGATGATTAAGAATTTCTATAAAAATCTGCAGATGATACACAAGGCAGGGAAGAATGGCTAACACGAGTCTAGAAGATAATAAAATAGAAACTTGGCTTGTTGTTAATGCATGTTAAAAGGATCTTGGTCTTCTAGAATACGTTTAATAAATATATATGCCGCCCAGCGACTCTGGGTAGCTTATCAATGGTTTAAGCACCTTTAAAAACAAGCAACCACACAAGAGGGACAAAACAAAGAATCGAGAAATGCACAAAGCAGTCCTTCTGCCCCCCCACCCAGCAAGCAACTCAAGAACAGCGGCAGTCAGGGAGTGCGGAGCAATTCAAATGCTGAATCAGATCCAGAAAGACCCAGGTTCAAGTCCACTTTGTGCAGTGATGAACGCCCTCTTTCTTGCCAACCGATCTACCTCACCGGGCTGTTGTGTGCAAAAGGCGAAAGAGAAAGAAGCATCTTGTGCATCGCCTGGAGGGAAGTCCACGTTTAATGCACAACCAATGCACAAAATAAGCAACCATAGCTTGGAAACACACACACACATCCCATTTGCCTCCAGCGACCTCCTCTTACATTGCACGCACACACCCCGACTAGCCTGGCTTCTGCGATCACGATCAACCCGGCTCGCGACTATAAGGAGCCCTTAACCAACCAGCCGGCAAATCTAGTTCCCCTGGGTTTCCCAACGAGTTCCCTGCTTAAACCCGGTACCTTCGCCTCTCCTTGTTCCAGCTGTTGTTAATGTTCCAGACGGGAAAACCGAAGCGCCTCTGGCCCGGGACAACCAGGCGGCGCTGCGTCTAAAATGGTCGGTAATTGACAGATGGGGTGGGGGCGGCGCTTCCTATAGTTAGCCATGAGATCGCGGCGCCCTCTGCTGGCCGGCTGGCTCCCTGCCCCGAACTTGACTCACCCGGGGGTTCTGACATTGTCCGAAAGCCGCGGGAGGGGGGTTTTACGAGTTTACGGACAAAAAGGGGTGTATTTTCCTGAGCTTTTCTCTTATGGGGGTTAATTAATAGCTACACTAACTCTATATCCTTTATTCTAAAGGACAGCCCTTTATTTCAGAAAACTGTCCTTTACGTTTATTTGATTCCATTATTTCGTTTCTAGGGTCGAATTTTCTTTTATAAAGCAGATTTTTTTTCTCTTTATCCTAACAAAGCTCTTTCAGATTTGTCCCTTTTTCAGGTTTGACTTTTATTCCCCCCCACCCAAGAAGATAGGATCACTGTAGTTATAGCAACACTGGAATGCATCCTTAAAGCCCTGTCTGAAGTCATCCTTGACTGAAGGGCCTTTATAAATGCAAATATTAAATGTGATATTTGGGGAGAAGTAAATTTGTGGACCCAGACTGGATCCTGTAATATTTGCATTTAATCTACCTCTGCTGTCTCAGGGAGTTCCCCAGCCATGTTGAAATCTGGACTTCTGTATTGCATTCATTTTAGCAAACCTTTTTTAAAAACGCTTTTTATCCTGTCCAAGTGGCAAGATGTTTGAATAACCAAACAACTGCAAATGCTTCTTTCAATTTTGAGCTGCAATGTTTTCTTGGGTCTTTATCTTTCTTTGAAAGTCCTTAGCTTCATCTCTTCTAAAGCAGGAGTCTTCAAACTTGGCAGGTTTCAGATTTGTGGACTTTTAACTCCCAGAATACTGCCAGTTGAAGGTCACAAGTCTTAAAGCTGCCAAGTTTGAAGACCTCTGTTCTAAAGAGTTAAGTTTGTTGAATGGATTTTACTTGCTTCTTCCATTATTCCTCTAGCAGAGATAAAAGGAGATACAGCATAGGATGTTAACAGTTGAATAGACGGACTGTCTCCAAAACATTTGCTATTAAAATGGCTGGTAGTGCCTGCACATATTCTTGCAAAAAAAGATAATACATGTTTGTAGAGTTTAACCCTCTTCTCCTTCCAATCTCCCTTAAATACTTAGGTTCCAGCAAGTTTTACAACATAATCTCACATAGGAATCTAGTCACGTTCACGAACATCAGCTGCAATCAAGCAGCTGTATTTGTGTTATATTTATTTATTTATTTATTTATTTATTGAATTTTTTCGAATTTTAATAATTTTTAAATTCTTAAAATTTAAAAAAAAAATTAAGAATTTTAAGAATTTTAATCTTAAACTGTAAATCAGGGGTATCCAACCTTGGTCCCTTTAAGACTTGTGGACTTCAATTCCCAGAGTCCCTCAGCCAGCTCTGGGATATAAATCTTAAAGGGACCAAGTCTTAAAGGGACCAAGGTTGGAGACCCCCTGCTGTAAATCATAATGATAGAGTGAGAATTGTGAGTTCCCAGAAGGCCGGAGGACAGCAAATGTTTTTGTCTTTAAAAAAATGTAAGGAGGATGATCTAGGAAAATACAGATTTCTCAGTTGACATTGCACTCCGGCAAAGTCCTTGAACAATGATTAAACTGTATTTGCCTACTGAGATAGGAAGGCAAAAGTTAACAAGAGCCAGCATGGGTTTATCACAACAAATTAGGCCAAGCAGACCTTTATCTCTTGGACAGTTACCGCCTTAATTGTACAGAACATAATGTACCTTGACCTCAGCAAAGCCTTGGATAAGATGACCTCTGAGACCCCTCCCAACTTGATAAATCTATCATTAATACAGGAGTAAGTGAGAGGGGAGGAAGAAGCATTAGAAGCATTAAGAAGATTGACTAGAAATCTGCTTGTATGACAGAATTAAAAACAAACTCAACCGCATTGGTTACTAGAAATCTCCATGGATATGTCAGAAAGAATCCTTCTTCTTTTATTTTATTTTATTTCCTAATTGGATTAGGAAATGGATGTTTGAAGAATGTTGACACTTTGATTTCACCCAAAGGAGTAGACAGTGTTCCTTGTTATCTGTGATCAACAAACTTATATATTGACCTAAGGCTATCATTTGTTGAGCAACCTGGAGTTGGCTACATTCACAACATTCTTCAAGGCTTTTTGAGTTGTGGCTTTGTCTTCGTCTCTCACTTGAAGGTCGGTCCAGCCTTCAGGATGAAACATATTATATTGTTTTAATAAACAGAGCTGGGATGGTAATTTTACATGGAAATAGCAGATAGGAAGAGAAAAAAAAAGAGGCCAAAAAAATGGGATCACCCAAACTTCTGCAGGCAACAGTTTTGTCAATGGGCGTGAAGGAATTCTGAATGAATGAGTAAAATTCAGGTTCTTGGTGTATTGCATTTCGGAATGTAACTTGCATTGCAACTTGCAAGCTTCAGACTGATGAACTACAGTACATCCCTGAGAAGCAAAAGGGGCTCTTTGTCACATACAAATATCAGAAACCTCCATACCTCTGAATTTTATTTTATTATTTATTTAATTATATATCAAATTTCTTTTTTTCTTTTTCTTTTTTTTATTGAAAAAGTTTTAACAAACAAAAACATTTTTCCCCCTTCCCCCCCCCCCACAAACCCCCCCCCCCCGCTTCCCGGGTCAATCACAAGGTATTGTTATACGTAAACCAAACATAGAGTAAAATTTTCCCTTCTAATCCAATTAACCTCATCCAAATCTTTTCATTTCCCAACCCCCCCATTACATAAAATAATACTTCCTAATTATTCAAAGGCAATCTGATATTTCTTAATCTGATATCTGTTTTGTAAATAATCAATCCATTTTTTCCATTCAATTAAATATCTTTCCTGCGTATTGTCTTTCAAAAAAGCTGAGATTTTAGCCATCTCAGCCAAATTGTAGGTAACTCTTTTTTCTTCCAATATTGTCCAACCAACAGCCTTGTTGCTGTTATTAAATTCAGAATCAATTTAGTCTCAATCCCTGTACAATCTGTTATAATTCCCAAAAGGAAAAATTGCGGCAGGAACTTTATCTTCTTCTTCAGGACATTTTGAATAATCCACCAAATTCTTATCCAAAAGGCTTTAATTTTCTTGCAAGTCCACCAAATAAATATATATCAAATTTCTTAACCGTTCATCTCCCTCCTGGAGGGTCTCTTGCTCACTCTCTGAATCCTTTATATAGAAAAAAAATATTTTTAAAAAACTTAAATCTATGGAAAGTGGCTGGATAGGAAATAAGATCTCCATCGTCCAAATACCGGTAATTGGTGATGGGCACCTATTTCAGTCCATGAAGGCTGAAATGGAGGATGCCTCACTCAGAATTGTAGAAAAGGAAAAATAATGGTATAAAGCAGGGGTGTCAAACTCAAAGTCCGTGGGATGCTTAGATTTGGCCCGCGGGGTTGCCCTGGAAACATCAAAGGAATGACCCCCAGTGCCTCTGCTAGTTTAGACATTAATAGCTACGTGTTGCATAATTTTGAGGGGACAGCACATTTACACTTATACAAGCTGTACACTCACTACTTTACATTGTAGCCAAGAGTTATTTCTTCAGTGTTCAGATGAAAAGATATACTTAAATATTTACAAAATGTGTGGGGGTGTACTCACTTCTGTGATAAACTGTAGATCCCGCCTATAGGGCCGCCCTAAAAACAGCAAAGGACCAGCCCGCAGTGCCTCTGCCAACGAAAATGGAGCTTGAGGGGGCCGTGTGCGATCTCCCGAGCTCCGTTATCACTGGTAGAGGGTTGCAGGAGGCCATCCCAGCCGAAAACGCGGACCGGGATCCATTTTCACTGGTAGAGGGCTAGCAAAGCAAAAGGAGAAATGTCTCCCCTTTTACATTTGAGTATGGAAGAAGGGACAGGAAAGAATAGAATAGAATAGGATAGAATTTATTGGCCAAGTGTGATTGGACACACAAGGAATTTGTTTTGGTGCATATGCTCTCAGTGTACATAAAAGAAAAAGAAAAAAAAATACCTTCAGGGAAAGAGGAAAGAAAAAGAAGGAAAGACAGGAAGAGAGCAGGGAAGGAAAAGCAAAGAGGGAATGAAGAAAGGAGAATGAAGAGGGAAGGAAAAAAGAAAGGAAGGGCAGGAAGGAAAGAAGGAGGAAGGAAGGAAGGAAGGAAGGAAGGAAGGAAGGAAGGAAGGAAGGAAGGAAGGAAGGAAGGAAGGAAGTTTATAATGAGAGGGAGGGAAGTCTGAGGAAAGTCCTGCCTTAGCGCTTGGCCACCACAGGTACCCCTGACCTGAGTGGACACACACACCCCAGCCACGTTTCCCACAGCCCCCTCCCCAGGTCAAACACAACCCTGATGTGGCCCTCAATGAAATCGAGTTTGACACCCCTGGTGTAAAAACTCTGTGCTGAAGAGTTTGGTTTCTGTTTTTCAGGTTGAGCAGTTTCATTTTATTATCTCTACTATCCAGCTGTTACAGTCTTGGGTGTCTGGTTTCAACCTCAGAAGATGTTTATAAAAAGTTTTTCTGCAGAATCTTCTCAGGATGGAGGTGAAACCAACCAATCCTAAGAAACCAAACAATCCTAAGAAAGTGACAGAAAGTGACAGGTCACATGAGGTGAGATCTGCAGGACAGCCCATTTGGGTACTCAACAACCTAAAGATCAGGCCAGCAATAATTCATTAAAAGGGTCAATCAAAACAGAATTATTTTGCTGGACCTCAGTGCTCTTACACTAGTATGCATTTTCATCTTTAAAATGCGGTTACATTCATTGTAACTTTTTTAACATGCATTTTGGTTTTGTTTAAAAATAGTTTTGTGCCTCTGAGCTGCCTGGAAACTTTTCGGTCTGGTAGCACACCGAACGAACGAAAAAAATGAATCAATGAATCGATTGACTTCATTGGCTAGGGAATTCTGGGAGTTGAAATCCACACATCTTAAATTTGCCAAGCTTGGTCAGTATTCTAATCCTGGGATTTTTGTAATGACCTCTCAAATTTTAATATTTATCCAGTCGGAACCGGCTTAGCTTTTAAGGCCAGCCAAGACACGCACACGCTGCCTTTCCCTAATCTTTAGGATCTTCTTTCCCCCTAAGAAAGGCCTTCTTCTCCTGTGTTCGCGCAGCGGAGTGTCTACCGCCACCACTAGGGGGCTCTGCACCTAGGAAAGCGGCGGTTTTCTTGCCCGCCCGCCCCCGGCCCTCTCCGCTCTCTCGCCTCCTCTCGCTTCCTTTGTTCCGAAGCTTCCATCCCCGACTACATCCGGTCTCCGCAGCTGGTCGGCCACCATATTGGGGTTGCTCGCCGCCCGTCAGGCCTCGGCGCCACTTCTTGCGGCCGCCCGACGAGGCGACTGGCCGGGGCCCCGGATCCCGCTCCGATCGGCTCCTCATCGGTCCCCGGTTAGGCGGAGGAGATCGCGAACGAGGGTTGGTCTTCCGTTGGGGTCCCAGACCCGCCGCTCTCCCCCCCCCTCGAAACGGCAGGGCAGGGGGACGGTTGGGGGTGGGGGCAGGTCAGGGCTGCGGTGCGGGAGTGGAGGCCGGCCGGCAGAGTTCAGAGGAGGGGAGTCGGGCTCGGAGGCCCCGGCGGGGCTGGAGGGTGGACAGAGCAGCCAGGCGGGTCAGAAGAGATGGGATCCCCCCCACTTCTCCTCCTTCTCCAGACCCCCTGCCCGGCTGCTCACCCACAAGGCGAGGAGAATAGAATAGAAGAATAAAAATAGGATTTTTTATTGGCCAAGTGTGATTGGACACACAAGGAATTTGTCCTTGGTGCATATGCTCTTAGTGCACATAAAAGAAAAGATACGTTCATCAAGAATCATAAAGTACAACACTTAATGATAGTCACAGAGTACAAATAAGCAATCAGGAAACAATATCAATATAAATCGTAAGGATACAAGCAACAAAATGGCTTTACTGCCCAGGAGAGCCGGCCTGGCCTAGGAATTGGGGAGGGGGAAGGGGCGGGGGTCCTCTGCTGCGGGGGGGGGGAAGGGGGGGGAAGGGGAGGCTTGGGTGGGCCTTGGCTGCCTCACCCCAGGCTAAATTGAGGCTAAATTGAGAGATTAAAAACTCTACATTTTGCTCACATCTTGGTTAACTACATCCATATGTTTATTTAGTTTTGTTAACAACACAAGGGAAATAGGTGGCCAATTCCTTTTCTCAAGATTTTTTTCCTATTTCTCAGTATAGTATCTGGTCCTGTATTTTCTCTCATCCAAGTCTAGGAAAGTCTGACCCGCATTAACCTTTTGAGAAATTGAAAGAGCCTGCTGCTGCCATCTACTTAGGAGAATTATAGGAATTGGTCATGGTTGACATGTTTTTATTACTTTGTTGCAGGGCCTCTCAAAATAACAGTTGGAAGGGACTTTGGAGGTCTTCTAGTCCAAGCCCTTGCTCAAGCAGGAAACCCCATACAGACAAATTCTTGTACAATCTCTTCTTAAAACCTCCTGTGTTGGAGCACCCTCAACTTCCAAAGGCAAGCCATTCCACTTATTTAGCAGTTAAATCTAACAGACAGCCACTCCGCTGACAATCATGACACAGTGTCGGTTGCAGCCCAGTCATGCCCTATGCTCATGGGGTGTATCCCCAAGTGAGCTGTGTGGTTTTTGAGGCATCATTCATGTAGCACGATGTTGTCTGCTTTTGCATTTGAATCAAAGGGTGTGAGTTCCTCTTCATGTTGAAGCTTGATTAATTTGTCTGCTAGGTTCCATGGCTGCATTAGTGGCTAGGGCATTGGGGGTTAACTGACTTTCTCTTTTCCAGGGGCTGAACTCATCTTGAGACCTTAGCAGCAGCGAGTGAGATCATGGAGGAAAACGGAGAAGATGTGGCTTCCCTGGGTAAGGATCTCTTCTCTATCATGGTATTATCATCGTAATTTTGAATGTTGAACAAATTTTTATAGCCCTGGTTGTGAAACCCGTCACTGTGACCAAATTACCCCTTCCTTTAAAAAAAATTGTAAGAACTACAATAGACACAGTTGCAGCGAGTGTAGCATTCACTATGCTATGACTGGGTCTTCTTTTTATGGGACTGTTATGTATTCTTGTCTGTACCTTTAAATATTTGAGCGGGAAATCAGCACAGGGACCTTTGGCTCTTTTAAGTTAAAAAGGAGTGTATTCTCATTTCATTCAATAATGTATCCCAAAAATTGGGAACTGGAAAATATGCCTGGAAGGGAAAAACAAATTCTGTGACAATTGTGTTTCTGAACAAGTTAATGAATAATATTTAATTACAAACTCAATATGAGTTAGCAGTAAGATGTGGCTGCAAAATTAGCAAAGACAGGTTTAGGCTACTTCAATAGAAGTATACAGGAATTTGGGATGGAAGATCCAGAGGGGCTGAGAACATGAAGTCTGGTGTTGTTTCCTTATCCAAGTAATTTTGTCTTAATTATGCTAGGTATAAATCAATCTGCAGAAATATTTTAGTAGGCTTTCATGATCCTGCTACTTTATTAACAGTGAAGGTGTTTCAAGAGAGTAAGTAGTTCTTGTTTCCTGAATGAGCCAGCTCAAGGGTTAGACAGAAGTAAAAATTCCACTATTGTATTGGGTTGGTTGAATCCATTTTCAACATTATGTACAATTCTGGGCAATCCAGTTTAAAAACAATGAAGCTTTTAGATAATCTCAACACATCAAAGGTCTATGGGAGCTGGGTTGCTGATGCAAAACTGGTGGAGTGCCACATGCAGATGAGAAGGGCAAGAACTTTCCATTTTTCTAGTTTTTTGGACTATTCATTGAATTTGAGATTGTACACTATCGTTCCTATTCCTCCCACAAAATTTTGGAATTTTTGACTCTTGCAGGTATGATGGGGTGGGAGGTGGGGTATATGTAGGGGAGAGACAGGTAAAACTGGCTGAAAGATCATTTGAGGCTCCAGGGCCTCCGTTTGCCCATCCTGACTCTGACACAGTTATTTTGTTACATTGCCGTTCTTTCATCCCCTCCCAGACCTGAAGTGAATATTTTCCCTGCAAAGAAAAAAATAAAAATAATAAAACAGAGGTATTTGAGGGAAGAGAGGATTATGTCCTTATTACCAACATTTTAAAAGTAACTCACTGAAGGGATAAGTCTTTATAAGTAGGTAAGTGGCATCCATTTCAGACAAAGCGGCAATTAGAGAACCACACTGAGAAGGATGGGTTTTTTTAAGGCAGGTCCTGGGATGATGATGATCATGGCTTTTTTCATTTTGATCCCTCTTATTCTTCTCAGCCCCTTGGCTTTCTTATCTCTGAATGCCTCTCCGGGCAAGTGAGATTTATCTCAGTGTCTTGGCTGAAGGTCCAGCTGGATGGTTTTTAGTTTTGCTCCAAGTGGGGAAATTGTAGATCTTGTATTCTTGAGGAAGTTCAGGCTAAAACATGGGAGCTACTGGCTGTAAAGAGGCACATTTCTTCTTTCATTATCTGATATTTTCCTGCAGTGTGTTTTTAGCTTTATTTAAGCCCTGATCCTTTTTTTGTGCAGTCTTGACAAAGGGATAAACACAGTGATGATAGCAGCTGGGGAGGAAAAAGGGTGTACAGGTAGATCTTGAATTACAGTCACAGTTGGGACCACAATTTTGGTCGCTAAGCATTGTGGTCATTGAGTGAGTCATCATGGGACACGGCCTGATTTTATAACCATTTTTATCCTGGCCATCGAGTAAGTCATTGCAGCTCTTAAGCAAATCACGTAGTCAGTAAGTGAACCATGGAGTCTTTAAGCAAATTCACCTTCCTCAATTGACTTCACTTGTCAGAAGCTTGCTGGAGAGATTGCAAATTGCCACCATCGTAAATGCGAGCAATTGTATAACTGAGGGGATGGTGTCACTTTTTCTGTGGAACTGTTGTTAAAAACAGGCTGCTGTAAAAACAAACAATCAAGGACTACCTGCAGAGAGATTGTCTGTAGGAGGCAGGCAACTAGGCCCATAAAAGTGCTTTTTAAAAAAAAAAGAAAACTAGTATATTTGTATCAATCTTCTATGGCACATAGGTGACTTACAAGGGAAATGAAGCCTACATAGTCATAATATTACCTTGTCTGTATCTGGGGGCTAGCATGCAAAGTAGTTTCAACCTAGTGTTGGAAGAAAACATCCATCCGTGTTCAGTTCCAAGTGGGGAAAAAGACACTGGAAACTAATTGGAAAGATGGTTTAATGGTGGTCAGGATCACATGGCTTGAGTTCCTGAACAGAAAAAGGATGAGATAATGTGCACACCCTGGCTTTATGCTTTCTCTGAGCTTTGAATTTCCTGGGGCACAAGAAGAGTATCCTGATTGGTTGTCAGACTCGGGGGTCGGGGGTCGGATGGGTGGTCTTAGCTAGCCTTGCTGGCTGATGTAATCTTCCCAGGTGCCATGTGGTGAGTTTCTGTTGCTAGATGGGTCCTATTGTGTTGCAGATGGTGGTCCATTGACAAAGGTGGAGGTGGGGAGTGAGTTTCTGCCTCTGGCCCATTGACAAAGGTGGGGGGAGACAGGAAGCTGCAGGGAGCTGCTTTGTCTTTAAAACATGTTTCTCCATTTCTCATCCTGGGAAATATAATATTATTCCCATTTTTAATATTTTCTAAAATATTTCATTCTTCTAGGAGAGGGGTGGATTCTAACTTCCTATACTAGCTTCAGAATCTGATTTTCATCTTTTTTTTAAAAGCCAAGTTTCAATTCTCATGGTTTAATGGGTACAGAAATTCAGCTTTATTATTTTTTTTCCATGAATGCACTCCTCTTGCAGTGAAGACATCTGAAAATGACTGCCTCTAATTTTGTCTGTTTTTCTTTTCTCCTTAAGGGGCCTACATTTCAACAGATGGCAGCTACACAGGTGAGTAATTGTTGTTTTGCATGTCATGTCAATCCATGAAACTAAATCAGCCGTGTCTATAAATCTGCTCTGAAACCTTGTGATTGGAATATATTATGCAACAGTGATATATTTTCTTAAATATATATTTTTGGTCAGGGGCTAGGCTAGTGAAGGTTAAGGAGGGATGGAACTTTAACCCTGCTTCACACATTACGCTAGACACGCGCATTGCACCATTGTCGGGATCTTGTTTTTTTTTTTTTCCATATGCAGACCCCCGAGTCATTTTCTTGCGGTCACACATGCTTTCTTTGCAGGCCAACTTGTGGGAACAAAGATGCGAGATGTGTGTCTTTTGTAACATTTATGTGTGATGCAGTGTCTCAGTGGGGGGGGGGGATTTGCCAGCATTACCATAGAGTGCATTGTAGAGAGTGTCCCATCTGTCTCTATCCGCACTCTATCATTAGGAGCTTTGTTGCACCCTCCCCACTAGCACTCCTGTTACTGCATCCAAATCAGTTGAAACATTTCCTGCTACCATTGTAGAATTCCCTGATGCCAATAGCACCGTGTCATCTCTGGAGCACACCATGATGTCTGATACCCTTCTAGAGACCGTGCCCATGCTGAATCACGGCACACTGACGGCTTCCTCGCAGGACTCTTCCTCTGCCACTAAATCAAGGCGCCAGCCTATTTGGACTGATGAGGAGATTCGGGCCTTCATCCAGGTGTGGGGTGATGACGCGGTGCAGAGTGCCCTGGCATCAAACTATCGCACAGTTGCACAGTTCCAGTGGATAGCGGATGAAATGCGAGCCCGGGGTTACAACAGGGATTGGGAGCAATGCCGCGAACGTGCAAAGGCCCTTCGACGGGGCTTCAAAGTGATAATGGATGGGAACAGCAACGCTCGCCACGGACGCCGCGTGTGGCCTTATTTCGAAGAACTTAATCGATTTCTTTGCATCAAGCGAAATCTGGTCGTTCCACGGTTTTCAGGGAGGATCCTGTGGCCTCCTGTGGACCGCCGGCATCGCGAGCATAGAGAAGTGCAAGATGCCCCCTTTGAGCCATCCCCAGTAGGCAAGAGTGACAAAGGGACTTTTGAAGAGCCAGACGGGGACTGTCTGTTGTTGCCCGAACCGGGATCTCAGCAGAGCGAAGTCAACATGGAAAACCAAGCGGCGTCTCCAGCAGCAAATTCTGATATTTCCATGGATGGTAGCATTGGTCCTGGCACTCCCACCGATCCTTTGCCATCCAATGACTCAGTTACTGGTGAGTTTTGCTTGGATTTGCCGTGTGTCTTTAAACGGGTTTTGTATAATGTGTTGTTTCAGCCCTCAGGATTTCTAAGCGTCTTCTTTTCAATTTTTTTGGCTACAAAGGCAGGTGACTTAATGTCGTATTTGAAATATCATCAGATAAATGTCAGATTTCGTAAGAGAGACTTGAGTAAAATTGCATCATTCAGGGCAGCAGCGTGTGCATTCTCTGCCTAACTCTTCCTCCTACAGACAACAGAACATGATTGCACTAAGCAAATGTTGATATGCAACGGTACAATTTCAATAATAATACTTTTGAGTTCCAGTTTCTCACTCTTCCTTTCACATAAACGGGACAACCGTGGTATAAAACTTGGATTTCTTAGGGCAATGGATATTCTTTTGTAAGCATACCCGCTGATACTGATGTTTGCCTCCACAATGCTCCATCTCTCTCTTTCTCTCTCTCTTTTTTTTTTAAATTAAACACTCTTTTTGATCTTTGTTCCTGCAGCGCCAAATCTGCGCCCTCGGCCCCTGACTGCTGCAGAGAGGATGCGTAATTTTCGTTGCCGGCAAAGAAAAAGAAGGGGGGATACTTTGGAAGAGCTGATAGAAATCACCTCCCAGGGTACCAGTGAACTAGTCCAGACATTGTCCGACTTCCCACATGAAGAGGTGGCTTCTTTTGAGCATGCTTAAAAGCGGCCCGGAAGGACGAGATGGAGCAGAGCGCTGAGGACATTGGACAGCAAATGTTTTTGTCTTAGAAAAATGGAAGGAGGATGATCTAGGAAAGTACAGATTTCTCAGTTGACATTGCACGTGGGCAAAGCCCTTGAACGAATGATTCAACAGTGTGTTTGTGTACCTGGATAGCAATGCAAAAGTTAACAAGAGCCAGCATGGGTTTGTCACAACAAATTTAGGCCAGGCAGACCTTTATCTCCTGGACAGTTACCACCTTAATTGTACAGAATATAATGTACCTTGACCTCAGCAAAACCTTCAACAAAATCTCTCATTATAGTCATACAGGCTACAGGTGGCAACTGAGAATGACTGACTGACTGTACAAATAAACTGATCCATATCAAGCTGGTGATAGATACCGAGTTGAGAGCAAAGGAGATCTCTCCTAGGCCTAATGATGTTCAACATTTTCCCCTGTTCTGTCGTGTCTGAGTTTTAACTGAGGGAGACAGTGTTATCCAAAGACATTTCTCTGGTCATGTGACCAGCATGGCTATATGCAAAAACCCAAAGAAAGCTGTTATCTTCCCACCACTGAAGTGGTACTTATTCATCAATTCCCATTTGCTTGCTTTCAAATTGCTAGGTTGGCAGAAGTTGGTGCACTCAGGTGTTGAATGTAAAGTCTTACACTTAGGCAAGAAAAACCAAAAGTACACATATAGACTGGGTGAAACCAGGCTTAATAGCTGTAACTCTGAGAGGGATCTTGGAGTCTTAGTAGACAACCAGTTAAATATGAGCCAGCCGGCAGCCAAAAAAGCCAGTGCACTCCTAAGCTGCACTAACAAAGGAATACAATCAAGATCAAGTGAGGTACTAATACCACTCTATAAAGTAGTATAGAATACTACTTAGTAAGTAGTACTTACTAAGTAAGTAACTTAGCAAGACCACACCTAGAATAATGCATCCAGTTTTGGTCACCACACTAAAAAAGATGTTGAGGCTAGAAAAAGTGCAGAGAAGAGCAACCAGCATGATTAGGGGACTGGAGGCTAAAACATTCAATGAACAGTTGCAGGAACTGGGCATGACTAATCTAGTGAAGAGACGGACCAAGGGAGAATAGCAGTGTTCCAATATTTGAGGGGCTGCCACAGAGAGGAGAGGGGTCAAGCTATTTTCCAAGGCATCTGAAGGCTAGACAAGGAATAATGGATGGAAACTGATCAAGGGGAGATTCAACCTAGAAATAAGGAGAAATTTTCTGACAGAACAATCAACCAATAGAAGAGCTTGCTTTTGGAATTTGTGGGAGCTTCATCACTAGAGGCATTTGGGGAGATTGGATTGACATTTGTCGGGGATGTGTAGAGTCTCCTGCTTGGGCAGGGTGGGTTGGACTATAAGTCATTTAATTAATCTATCTAATCGTTACACCCTATCAATGAAGGGAAGAAGGAACGAGTCCTGAAGCTTGAAAAAAAGGCCGTCAGCTCCAGTTTCAAGCTCAATACCTTTAAAACATTGAGCCATCGTGCCCCCTAGAGGAAGGAACAGACTTGTTCTTTGTTGGCTGGAGGGCAGAACTACAACTAGTGATGCCATCATTCCGATAATGAACTCAGGATAGTCAGGACTCCGATACTTCGTTGAAGTTCAAGAGATCCTTTATTGAGTACATCAGATCAACACTTAGAAAGGTAAAGCTAGCTCTAAATTCTAAATTAGTGCCTAGGGACAGTTAAAAGAATACGACCTCCCCACCCCCCTTTGTCTCTCAGGGCACATGGGCCAATCAGTCCAGATGTAGGTTCCCGCTGACATGACCTTGGTTCTCACACCGGCTAGTAGATGTTCTGGCCAGCCAGCTGAGGCACCACATTCCTGAGTCCCCCCCTCCCATTCTCCCCCCCCACACGGTTGAATGGCAACCAAGAAACAAATCAGAAATAAGTATGGCTTCTTCAGCTGAAATCATTTTGCAGTTTGACAAGTGAGTTGAAACTTGAGGAAAGTATATTCAGGTTAGATATTAGGAGGAATCTTCTGATGGGAAGAGGTATTAAGCATGATCGACTCATGAAGAGGTATTAAGCATGATCGACTCATGAAGCACTGCAGATTTTCAAACAAAAGCAGTCCAAATTGCATTACCAAGTGTTGCACTGAATGGAAGGTTGGATAAGATGGCCTCTGAGACCCCTTCCAACTTGATAAGTATGATTAATACAGGAATGAAGACATTAAGAAGATTGATTTCTTAAGAAAGAAATCTGCTTGTATGACAGAATTAAAAACAACCTCAACCGCAATGGTTACTAGAAATCTCCATGGATATATCAGAAAGAATCCTCCTTTTATTTCCTAATTGGATTAGAGGCTTAATGGATGGTTTGAAGAATGTTGACACTTTGATTTCACCCAAGGGAGTAGACAGTGTTCCTTGTTGTCTGTGATCAACAAACTCATGTGTTGACCTAAGGCTATCATTTGTTGAGCAACCCGGAGTTGGCTACATTCACAACATTCTTCAAGGCTTTTTGAGTTGTGGCTTTGTCTTTGTCTCTCACTTGAAGGTGGTCCAGCCTTCAGGATGAAGCACATTAAATTGTTTTAATAAACAGCTGGGATGGTAATTTTACATGGAAATAGCAGATAGGAAAAGAAAAAAAAAAGCCAAAAAAATGGGATCACCCTAACTTGCCCTGGCAAGAGTTTTGTCAGTGGGAGTGAAGGAATTCTGAATGAATGAGTAAAATTCAGATTCTTGGTATATTGCATTTTGGAATCTAACTTGCATTGCAACTTGCAAGCTTCAGACTGATGAACTACATCCCCGAGAAGCAAGAATGGCTCTTTGTCACATACAAATATCAGAAACCTCTGTAGCTCTGAATTTTATTATTTATTTAATTATATATCAAACTTCTTAACCGTCCATCTTCTTCCTGGAGGGGCTCTTGCTCTCTCTTTGAATCCTTTATATATAAAAAATTGCTTTTTTTTAAAGCTAAACTCTATGGAAAGTGGCTGGATAGGAAATAAGATCTCCATCATCCAAATAGTTGCTGATGGGCACCTATTTCAGTCCATGAAGGCTGAAATGGAGGATGCCTCACTCAGAATTGTAGAAAAGGAAAAATAATGGTGTAAAGCAAGGGTGTCGAACTCAAAGGCTGCAGGATGCTTACATTAGATCTGGCCCATGGGGCTGCCCTGGAAAGAGCAAAGGAACGGCCTGCAGAATGCCTCTGCTACTTTAGACATTAAGAGCTACGTGTTGCATTATTTTGAGGGGACAGCATATTTACACTGTTATACAAGCTGTACACTCACTACTTTACATTGTAGCCAAGAGTCATTTCTTCAGTGTTCACATGAAATATTTAAATATTTACAAAATGTGAGGGGGTGTACTCATCTCTGTGATATACTGTAGATCTCGCCCTGAAAACAGCAAAGGACCAGCCTGCAGTGCCTCTGCCAACGAAAATGGAGCTCTGGAGGGCCGTGTGCAACTCCCCCCCCCCCGCCCAGCTCTGTTATCACTGGCAGAGGGTTGCAGGAGGTCATCCCAGCCGAAAACGGGGTTCGGCCTCCATTTTCATTGGTAGAGGGCTAACAAAGCAAAAGAAGAAATGATTCCCCTTTTGCATTTGAGCATGGAAGAAGGGACAGGAAAGGAGAAAGAGAAAAGAAAAAAAAACAAGGAAAGAGGGGAAGGAAGAAGAAAAGAGAAGGAAGAGGGAAGGAAAAAAGGGAAGGAAGGAAGGAAGGAGATAATGAGGGAGGGAGGATCTGAGGGAAGTCCTGCCTTAGCACTTGGCCACCACAGGTACCCTCGACATGAGTGACATTGAGCTGGCCACACACACCCGTCACGCTCCCTTCCCAACCACCACCATTCTCCGAGGTCAAACACAACCCTGATGCAGCCGTCAATGAAAGTTGACACCCCTGGTGTAAAGAATCTGTGCTGAAGTATTTGGTTTCTGTTTTCCAGGATGAGCCGTTTCATTTTATTATCTCTCTACTGTCCAGCTATTACAGTCTTGGGTGTCAGAAGATGTTCATAAAAAGTTTTTCTGCAGAATCTTCTCAGGGTGGAGGTGAAACCAACCAATCCATCCCAGATAAGAAAGTGACAGGTCACATGAGGTGAGATCTGCAGGACAGCCCATTTGGGTACTTAACAACCTAGAGATCAGGCCAGCAATAATTCATTCAAAGGGTCAATCAAAACAGAATTATTTTGCTGGACCTCAGAAAGGGGAAGTGATGCTAGTATGCACTTTCATCCTTAAAATGCAGCTACATTCATTGTAACTTTTTTTTACTTTGTTTTGTTTTTGTTTACTGTATTTTGTTTTTGTTTTTTCAATACTTTTGTGGCTGTGAGCTGCCAGGAACCATTTCGGTCTGCAAACATACAGAGTGAACGAAAAAAATGAATCAATGAACATTGTTTCAAACAATTGACTTCGTTGGCTAGGGAATTCTGGGAGTTGAAACCCACACAGGGGACAGGGCTGCGGAGAGGATTATTAAGTACTGGAACAAGACTAATATGAGCCCCCTCCCCCCCCCGTGCATGCGCGTTCAGCCCCCCCTCCACATGCCCCTCGTGTGTGTGGGCTTGGTCCCCCAGCATGCGCCCCATCCCTCCGCGCCCCATCCTTCACAAATTAAGTACTGGTATGTGACGTCCACATGGCGAAAATAAAGCTGTCTCACATTGGAAAAAGCTTTTGCGTCCCTTTTTATTAATCTCATCATCTTTCTAGTTTTTCCTTGCATTTTTGGACTCCAGATTTTTGAGATGCCATTTCATAAACATTCATATACTGAAATGAAATATAAAACATATTCATAAACGAAACGAAACAAAACTTGCAAACTTGCAAACTTAAATAAGTAATGAAGTTAAAATTCAATAAATTACATAAATAGCTGTCACTTGTTTCTTTTTTTTTAGAACAAGTTTTTATTGATTTTTTAGTTTCCCCCCTACTGTTCATAAATACATGATTTATGAACAGAATATTGGCCATATCATATCTTATACTTATATACTTACATATCATATTTTACTTAGTTACAATTTTTGCCTGTGTGTGTGTATAAATTTGGTTTTGTAAATTTTTTAAAAAATTCCCACTTCATGGGTCCCCTTTGAGCTCCATGGGTCAATGTATTTGGCTGTATGCAATGTACTCTCCTCAGGCCTGTTGAGGAACACTAGTATGTATTCTAATCCTGGGATTAGAATCCTGGGATTTTATGATGACCTCTCAAATTTTAATATTCATCCAATCAGATTCGGAACCTGCTTAGCTTCCAAGCCCAGTCAAGACCTTATACGCACACACCGCCTTTCCCTAATCGGCCTTCTTCTCCCGTCTTTGCGCAGCGGAGTGTCTTCCTGGCCGCCACCCCTAGGGGGCTCTGCACCTAGGAAAGCGGCGGTTTTCTCCCCACCGCTCCCCCCCCCACTCCCTCTCCGCTCTCTCGCCTCCTCTCGCTTCCTTTGTTCCGAAGCTTCCATCCCCGACTACATCCGGTCTCCGCAGCTGGTCGGCCACCATATTGGGGTTGCTCGCCGCCCGTCAGGCCTCGGCGCCACTTCTCCTTGCGGCCGCCCGACGAGGCGACTGGCCGGGGCCCCGGATCCCGCTCCGATCGGCTCCTCATCGGTCCCCGGTTAGGCGGAGGAGATCGCGAACGAGGGTTGGTCTTCCGTTGGGGTCCCAGACCCGCCGCTCTCCCCCCCCTCGAAACGGCAGGGCAGGGGGACGGTTGGGGGTGGGGGCAGGTCAGGGCTGCGGTGCGGGAGTGGAGGCCGGCCGGCCGAGTTCAGAGGAGGGGAGTCGGGCTCGGAGGCCCCGGCGGGGCTGGAGGGCGGGCAGAGCAGCCAGGCGGGTCAGAAGAGATGGGATCCCCCCCACTTCTTCCCCTTCTCCAGACCCCCTGCCCGGCTGCTCACCCACAAGGCGGGGAGAATGGTGGCTTTACTGCCCAGGAGAGCCGGCCGGGTCTGGGAATTGGGGGAAGGGAAGGGAAGGTGCTGGGGAGTGGGGGTTGTCTTGGCTGCCTCCCCCCACGGTGGGCTGCCCGCTTTCGTGGCCGCCACCCCTCACTTCCTTCTTTTTGGGGAGGCTTTCCCGGCCGTCTCTCCTTCCCCTTCCCGGTGGCCAGGGGAGAGGTGGGCCGCCGGGGGGCGGGCGATGAGTCATCCTAGCCGCGGCGATCCTCTTCCCGCCTTGGCATCGCGGTTCGAACCAGCGAAGACGCTTGAGAACGACCGTCGCTTCCCTGGTTTGGGGGCTCAAGAAGCGAAAGAGGCCGGCGATGCAAAATGCTTGCCTCCCCCCCCCCCGCCTCCCAGTGATAAAGCGAACGAGCCGTTTGACATCTGGAAAGGACGGCTTAGTTAGCCATTCCGCCAACCGCCTGCCTGCCTGCCTGCCTACCCTATAAACATAAAAAAAGTATAAACATAATTTGGATACATGAAAAGAGTAAGTCAAAAGGAATATTAGGACGGGGAGGGTAGGCACGCAGGTGCACTTATGCATGCCTCTTAGAGACCTCTTAGGAATGGGGTGAGGTCAACAGTAGACAGTTTAAGCTTAAAGTTTTGGGGGTTTGGGGAAGTAACCACAGTCTGGGAGTGCATTCCAGGCATTGACCACTCTGTTGCTGAAGTCATATTTTCTGCAGTCGAACTTGGAGCGGTTTACCTTGAGTTTGTATCTATTATTTGCTTGCATATTGTTGTGGTTGAAGCTGAAGTAGTCATTGACAGGTAGGACATTGTGGTAGATAATTTTATGTACTATGCTCAGACTGAAGTCGGCGTAGTTCTAAGTTGTCTAAGCCCAAAATTTGGAGTCTGGTGGCATAAAGTATTTTATTGCAAGCAGAGGAGTGGAGGACTCTTCTTGTGAAATCTCTCTGGACTCTCTGTATTGGACTACAGTTCCCCTGATTGCGCTTTCAGGGTTAGCTGGGCTTGGTTAGCTGGGCTTATGTGAGTCTCTGAAGGGAAGCCAAGTTGGGGCAAGCCGCCGTAAGGTGGCCTGGAGTAGAAACCGCTTGATCAAGGCGGAACTAGAGAGAGGAGTAGTAATCTGCTGAGATGGAACAAAGGCAATGCAGAAAGTACAAATGAGAAAGGCAATATTATCAGCACTCATTTCGAAAGCAATAATAGATCATAATCTCGCAGTAGTGAGTTGAGTCCAAAAGTGTATATTTTTGAATCCAAGTTCAGATTGTCCCCAAACTCCTTCCTACAATGGAAGTTAAGTTTAGAATTCCATGAAATGGAAAGGCAGAGAATAAAAATCTAGTAGAGAGGATCGAGAATGAGAAGTAGTTATAGTTTTGAGTGACTGTCATATGAGTTCCAATCAGCGATAAAGAGGAACAGTGAGCAGTAAACTTAGATATTTGCAGTCTGACGGGCAGGATTTCACAGAGGAAATGAGAGGTGGTGTTCTGCATTATTGGCTGATGAATGGTAATTTTTGTAAATTGTATATTGCGAATGTAAGATACTTTTGTGCCTAAATCCATGCAATGATCCATGTAATAAATACATCCATGTAATAAATCCATGTAATTACGAAAGACACCTTTTGTCTAACTAGAATAGGCAATAGTTTTCCTTTGGCTCTTTTCATGTTGTGCTAAATTGAGAGATTAAAAACTCTACATTTTGCTCACATCTTGGTAACTACATCCATGTGTTTATTTAGTTTTGTTAGCAACACAAGTGAAATAGGTGGTCATTGCCTTTTCTCAAGATTTTTTTCCTATTTCTCAGTATAGTATCTGGTCCTGTATTTTCTCTCATCCAAGTCTAGGAAGGTCTGACCCGCATTAACCTTTTGAGAAATTGAAAGAGCCTGCTGCTGCCATCTGCTTACGAGAATTATAGGAATTGGTCATGGTCGACATATTTTTATTACTTTGTTGTAGGGCCTCTCAAAATAATAGTTGGAAGGGACTTTGGAGGTCTTCTAGTCCAACTCCTTGCTCAAGCAGGAAACTCTATAACATTTCAGACAAATACTTGTCCAATCCCTTCTTAAAACCTCCCGTGTTGGAGCACCCTCAACTTCCAAAGGCAAGCCATTCCACTTGTTTAACAGTTAGATCTTAACTGTCAGAAAATTTCTCCTTAATTCTAGGTTGCTGCTCTCCTTGATTAGTTTCCACTCAGTGCTTCTTGTCCTGCCATCAGGTGCTTTGGAGAATAGCTTGACTCCCTCTTCTTTGTGGCAGCCCCTGAGATATTGTAATACTGTATCATATCACTCCCTAGTTCTTCTCATTAAACTAAGGTAAAGGTAAAGGTTGCCGACTCTAGGGGGCGGTGCTCATTTCCATTTCAAAGCCGAAGAGCCAGCACTGTCCGAAGACGTCTCCGTGGTCATGTGGCCAGCATGACTAGACACAAAAGGCGCACGGAACGCTGTTACCTTCCCACCAAAGATGGTCCCTATTTTTTCTACTTGCATTTTTACGTGCTTTTGAAACTGCTAGGTTGGCAGAAGCTGGGACAAGTAACAGGAGCTCACCCTGTTACACAGCAGCACTAGGGATTCGAACCGCTGAGCTGCCGACCTTTCGATCAACAAGCTCAACATCCTAGCCCCTGAGCCACCGTGTCCCTCATTAAACTAGGCATACCCAATTCCTGCAACTGGTTTCATACATTTTAGCCTCCACTCCTTTCAATGTTTCCCTTGAAGTACATTGAACATAGTTTACATTTTGTTTTGTAACTGTTCTATCATTCTACTGATCATTTGCAGGTTAAGTAAGTTTTGGGTGCTTAAAAGGATTTAGTAGTCAACATTTCCACATGTGTTGGTAACCACAGAAAGAGCCCAGGTTTTGTAAGGGCCAGTTGGGATACCAGTACAGTGGTCATTGGTGTTTAATTAGTTTGTAGGTACAGCGTTAACAGACAGCCACTCCGCTGGCAATCATGACCCAGTGTCGGTTGCAGCCCAGTCATGCCCTATGCTCATGGGGCGTATCCCCAAGTGAGCTGTGTGGTTTTTGAGGCATCATTCACGTAGCACGGTGTTGTCTGCTTTTGCATTTGAATCAAAGGGTGTGAGTTCCTCTTCATGTTGAAGCTTGATTAATTTGTCTGCTAGGTTCCATGGCTGCATTAGTGGCTAGGGCATTGGGGGTTAACTGACTTTCTCTTTTCCAGGGGCTGAACTCATCTTGAGGCCTTAGCAGTGAGTGAGATCATGGAGGAAAACGGAGAAGATGTGGCTTCCCTGGGTAAGGATCTCTTCTTTATCATTTGTATTATCATCGTAATTTTGAATGCTGTTTAAGAAATTGTTATAGTCCTGGTTGTGAAACCCCCATTGTGGCCAAATTACCCCTTCCTTTTAAAATAATTGTAAGAACTAAAGTTGACACAGATGCAGTGAGTGTAGCATTCACAATGCTGGGTGTTCTTTTTATGGGTCCTTTGAGCTCTTTTAAGTTAAAAAGGAGCACATTCTCATTTCATTCAATAATGTATCGCAAAAATTGGGAACTGGAAAATATGCCTGGGAGGGAAAAACAAATAGTGTGAAAACTGTGTTTGTGAATAAGTTATTGAACAATATTTAATTACAAACTCAATATGAGCCAGCAGTAAGATGTGGCTGCAAAATTAGGAGATAGGTTTAAGCTGCTTCAGTGGGAATATACAAGAATTTGGGATGGAAGATCCAGAGGGGCTGAGAACATGAAGTCTGGTGTTGTTTCCTTCTCCAAGTAATTTTGTCTTAATTACTCTAGGTATAAGTTGATTTAGTAAGCTTTCAAGATCCTGCTACCATATTATTCGGAGTATAAGACACACCTTTTTCCCCCAAAAGAGGGTGACAATCTGGGTGAATGTAGCCCCGCCCAGCTTTTCAAACAGATTTCAGAAAAAGCACCAGAAAAGAAGCTTCAGAAAAGAAGCTCCCAAACAGAGCTTCAAAGTCTTTTTTTCTGAAGCTGTTTTGGAGGCTTTCAGAGGCAGAAAAGAGTTTTTTCTGAAACAGAGTTTCAGAAGTTTCAGAGGCAGAAAAAAAAGCCCCCAAAAAGCAAGGCACAGAGCTCACAACCAAGGAACCTGTTGCTAAATTTCACCTCTGGGAACAGCTAATTGGGGGTATTCTGGGAGGCCAATCCACCTGCCAATCAGATTTTTTCTTATTTTCCTCCCCAAAATCTAAGGTGCATTTTATGCTCCGGTGCGCGTTGTACTCTGAAATATACGATACTTTATTAGCAGTGAAAGTGTTTCAAGAGAGCTAAGTAGTTCTTGTTTCCTGAATGAGCCAGCTCAAGGATTAGACAGAAGTAAAAATTCCACTGTTGTATTGGGTTGGTTGAATCCATTTTAAACATTATGTATAGTTCTGGGCAATCCAGTTTAAAAACAATGAAGCTTTTAGATAATTTCAACACATGAAAGTTGTTTGAGGGATGCGTGGGGAGACAAGACTCCTCAAGGGGGAAAAAAAGCCATATGAACAGATTGTTATGCAATCTGTTTAGAGTTCTTAAAGATCCCGTCAGCCTCTGCAGCTGCACAAGATTAATACAGTTCCAGAATTACAGTTTTTAGATAATCTGTAACGGTCCATTGGATGTCTTAAATTAGACCAGAGGTCAGTTTTTGTTGTATTAACATTGTTGCCCTAGCCTGGAAAAGTAATCCTGATTTGGGAAATCATTGTTTTGCTGAGAATTTTGCATAGAGCTGCAATTAAGAACAAAAAAAATATCCAAGATGTCATCCCCTTAATATTTCTAGATAGTTGAGCAATTGCTTGCTATTATATATTGATTATTATATGATCAATAATTATATAATTATTGATTATATATATATATATATATATATATATATATATATGTAGGTCTTTGGTTGTTCGTGTTTTCTCCCGTGTAAAATTGGAAGTGTCTTGGCGACGTTTCGACGAAGTCTCATTCGTCATCTTCAGGCTTCAGCTTCGTGCTTCTGGGAGCAATGTGTGATCGCAACTGTTTCTTCCTTTTAACTGCTAGTGGGGGTTTGAACTGATTGGATGGGAGCTTGGCTGTGCTCTGATTGGATGGGGGGGTTTTGTGCTCTGATTGGCTGGGGGGGTGTCCTGTTTGGGTAGGGGCTTGGTTGTGCTCAGATTAGTCTGAGTTGCAGGGGGATTTGAGCTGGTGAGCTGCATTGCTGTTGTTTGGCTTCGTGGTCGTGCTACATCTTCATAGTGGGTGTCAGTCTGTTGCATGTATGGATTGGAGGGGTTTGAAATGGCTAATGTTGCAGCTGCGGTCTGGCTTCTGGTCCTTGGTCGTGCTTCATGATCAGTGTGGGTTTGGGTCTGCTTTCTGGGTGGATGTGCGGTGGTGATATCCTGTGTGGACCTCGTGAGTGTGGGTCTGGTGTCATTCCTCGTGTTAGGGACTCGTTTGTCAATAATAACGGGTCCCTAACACGAGGAATGACACCAGACCCACACTCACGAGGTCCACACAGGATGTCACCACCACACATCCACCCAGAAAGCAGACCCAAACCCACACTGATCATGAAGCACGACCAAGGACCAGAAGCCAGACCGCAGCTGCAACATTAGCCACTTCAAACCCCTCCAATCCATACATTCAGCAGACTGACACCCACTATGAAGATGTAGCACGACCACGAACACAAGCCAAACAACAGCAATGCAGCTCACCAGCTCAAATCCCCCTGCAACTCAGACTAATCTGAGCACAACCAAGCCCCTACCCAAACAGGACACATCCCCAGCCAATCAGAGCACAACCCCCCCCATCCAATCAGAGCACAGCCAACCTCCCACCCAATCAGTTCAAACCCCCACTAGCAGTTAAAAGGAAGAAACAGCTGCGATCACACATTGCTCCCAGAAGCACGAAGCTGAAGCCTGAAGATGACGAATGAGACTTCGTCGAAACGTCGCCAAGACACTTCCAATTTTACGCGGGAGAAAACCCGAATAACCAAAGACCTACATATATATATATATGTGTGTGTGTGTATATATATGCATACATACATACATACATACATACATACATACATACATACATACACGCGGTGGCTCAGTGGCTAAGACGCTTGTCAATCGAAAGTTCGGCAGTTCAGCGGTTCGAATCCCTAGTGCCACATAACAGAGTGAGCTCCCGTTACTTGTCCCAGCTTCTGCCAACCTAGCAGTTCAAAAGCATGTAAAAAAAAGAGTAGAAAAATAGGGACCACCTTTGGTGGGAAGGTAACAGCCTTCCGTGCGCCTTTGCCATTTAATCATGCCAGCCACATGACCACAGAGACGTCTTCAGACAGTGCTGGCTCTGCGGCTTTGAAATGGAGATGAGCACACTACCCCCTAGAGTCGGGAACGACTAGCACATATGTGCAAGGGGAACCTTTACCTTTATATATTGATCCCTGTGATTCATGTTGTGCCAACCTTCAGATAACATTGGCATCCTTTCTAGTTGCAGTGGAGATTATGCTTACTTGATATTGAGAGCAGGGCAAGTTGCTTGTCTATGTGATTTCAAGGACTGTTTTAGTCCAGAGGTTACATAATGATTGAATCATTTATTCAGTTAAAATAACTGAAAGGTAGAGATGGTTTTGAAATAATAGTCTATCTCCCAGTACTCTCGCTTGGGCCCGGGGTTTTGCGTACAGTTTCTTGCCCCAAATTTATCATTTCGGTGGGCGTCTGGTTCCGATTCCATTCTTTGATTATTCAGAGATGAACTTTCAGCCTTGATTTGCCTTGGCTATTAGTTGACTGGAGTAGAGACTGAGAAGATGGTTTCAAGGACAGCAAAGACAGCCATTGCTGTGGAATTCTGAGTCTTTTCTGTTGTGTCTAAGACTCTGAATTCTCTCCTGTAAACAGAATACAGTATCGAATTAGAAATCTGAGTGAGAGGCTGGCTTGGGAAACTCAACCAAATCAAAATGTCTATGGACTTACCGTATTAGGAAAATCTGAAAGAAGCCCCATAGAATGCGGTAACCTTGATTCAGTTTGTCAAAACCTGGCCAACTTATTGAAGTAGTTTCGAAATGAAAGTGTCTTCAGAAAGCCATTATCCTGCTTAAGTATAAAAACCCCAGTGGGAGTGGCTGGGCTTTAGGTCATTCTAAAGGGGAGTCTCAACCATGTGAAAGAAATAAAACAGCCTGTTTTCAAGATGAAAAGGCCAGGAAGGTTTGACCTCTGCTCCTTGGCTATTATGGTACCCATCTTCCACATCCCTGCCAGGTTTTTGCAGTGCCTGCAAAAAATATTTTCCCTGCAAAGAAAAAAATAAAAATAATAAAACAGAGGTATTTGAGGGAAGAGAGGATTATGTCCTTATTACCAACATTTTAAAAGTAACTCACTGAAGGGATAAGTCTTTATAAGTAGGTAAGTGGCATCCATTTCAGACAAAGCGGCAATTAGAGAACCACACTGAGAAGGATGGGTTTTTTTAAGGCAGGTCCTGGGATGATGATGATCATGGCTTTTTTCATTTTGATCCCTCTTATTCTTCTCAGCCCCTTGGCTTTCTTATCTCTGAATGCCTCTCCGGGCAAGTGAGATTTATCTCAGTGTCTTGGCTGAAGGTCCAGCTGGATGGTTTTTAGTTTTGCTCCAAGTGGGGAAATTGTAGATCTTGTATTCTTGAGGAAGTTCAGGCTAAAACATGGGAGCTACTGGCTGTAAAGAGGCACATTTCTTCTTTCATTATCTGATATTTTCCTGCAGTGTGTTTTTAGCTTTATTTAAGCCCTGATCCTTTTTTTGTGCAGTCTTGACAAAGGGATAGTGATGATAGCAGCTGGGGAGGAAAATGGGTGTACAGGTAGATCTTGAATTACAGTCACAGTTGGGACCACAATTTTGGTTGCTAAGCATTGTGGTCATTGAGTGAGTCATCATGGGACACGGCCTGATTTTATAACCATTTTTATCCTGGCCATCGAGTAAGTCATTGCAGCTCTTAAGCAAATCACGTAGTCAGTAAGTGAACCATGGAGCAAAGATTGCAAATTGTCACCATCTTAAATGCAAGCAAATTGCCAAGTGCCCAAATTGTGTAACTGAGGGGTGGTGTGACAGGTGTAACTTTGAATCGTGAGGTCCTAAGTCACTTTTTCCAAGGCTGTCGAACCGTTGTTAAAAACAGGCTGCTGTAAAAATCAAGGACTACCTGCAGAGAGATTGTCTGTAGGAGGCAGGCAGCTAGGCCCATAAAAGTACTTTTTTTTTAAAGAAAAGAAAACTAGTATATTTATATCAATCATTTGTGGCACAAGGGAAATGAAACCTACATAGTCATAATATTACCCTATCTGTATCTGGGGGCTAGCATGCAAAGTAGTTTCAATCTAGCTTCAGAATCTGATTTTCATCTGATTTTTTTTTAAAGCCAAGTTTCAATTCTCATGGTTTAATGGGTACAGAAATTCAGCTTTATTATTTTTTTTCCATGAATGCACTCCTCTTGCAGTGAAGACATCTGAAAATGACTGCCTCTAATTTTGTCTATTTTTCTTTTCTCCTTGAGCGGCCTACATTTCAACAGATGGCAGCTACACAGGTGAGTAATTGTTGTTTTGCATGTCAATCCATGAAACTAAATCAGCCGTGTCTATAAATCTGCTCTGAAACCTTGTGATTGGAATATATTATGCAATGATGTATTTTCTTAAATATATATTTTTGGTCAGGGGCTAGGCTAGTGAAGGTTAAGGAGGGATGGAACTTTAACCCTGCTTCACATATTACGCTAGACACGCGCATTGCACCATTGTCGGCTCTTTTTTTTTTCCATATGCAGACCCCCGAGTCATTTTCTTGCGGTCACACATGCTTTTTTTGCAGGCCAACTTGTGGGAACAAAGATGCGAGATGCGTGTCTCTCGTAACATTTGTGTGAGATGCAGTGTCTCAGTGGGGGGGAATTTGCCAGCATAACCATAGAGTGCATTGTAGAGAGTGTCCCATCTGTCTCTATCCGCACTCTATCATTAGGAGCTTCTTTGTTGCACCCTCCCCACTAGCACTCCTGTTACTGCACCCAAATCAATTGAAACGTTTCCTGCTACCATTGTAAAATTCCCTGCTGCCAATAGCACCGTGTCATCTCTGGAGCACACCATGTTGTCTGATACCCTTCTAGAGACCGTGCCCATGCCGAATCACGGCACACTGACGGCTTCCTCGCAGGGCTCTTCCTCTGCCACTAAATCAAGGCGCCAGCCTGTTTGGACTGACGAGGAGACCCGGGCCTTCATCCAGGTGTGGGGTGATGACGCGGTGCAGAGTGCCCTGGCATCAAACTATCGCACAGTTGCACAGTTCCAGTGGATAGCGGATGAAATGCGAGCCCGGGGTTACAACAGGGATTGGGAGCAATGCCGCGAACGTGCAAAGGTCCTTCGACGGGGCTTCAAAGAGATAGTGGATGGGAACAGCAACGCTGGCCACGGACGCCGCGTGTGGCCTTATTTCGAAGAACTTAATCGATTTCTTTGCATCAAGCAAAATCTGGTCGTTCCACGGCTTTCAGGGAGCAACCCGAGGCCTCCTGTGGACCGCCGGCGTCGTGAGCACAGAGAAGCGCAAGATGCCCCCTATGAGCCATCCCCAGTAGGCAAGAGCGACAAAGGGACTTTTGAAGAGCCAGACGGGGACTGTCTGTTGTTGCCCGAACCGGGATCTCAGCAGAGCGAAGCCAACATGGAAAACCAAGCGGCGTCTCCAGCAGCAAATTCTGATATTTCCATGGATGGTAGCATTGGTCCTGGCACTCCCACCGATCCTTTGCCATCCAATGACTCAGTTACTGGTGAGTTTTGCTTGGATTTGCCGTGTGTCTTTAAACGGGTTTTGTATAATGTGTTGTTTCAGCCCTCTGGATTTCTAAACGCCTTCTTTTCAGTTTGTTTGGCTACAAAGGCAGGTGACTTAATGTCGTATTTGAAATATCATCAGATAAATGTCAGACTTCCTAAGAGAGACTTGAGTAAAACTGCATCATTCAGGGCAGCAGCGTGTGCATTCTCTGCCTAACTCTTCCTCCTACAGACAACAGAACATGATTGCACTAAGCAAATGTTGATATGCAACGGTACAATTTCAATAATAATACTTTTGTGTTCCAGTTTCTCACTCTTCCTTTCACATAAACGGGACAACCTTGGTATAAAACCTGGATTTCTTAGGGCAAAGGATATTCTTTTGTAAGCATACCCGCTAACACTGATGTTTGCCTCCACAATGCCCCATCTCTCTCTCTCTCTTTCTCTCTCTCTTTCTTCTAATTAAACACTCTTTTTGATCTTTGTTCCTGCAGCGCCAAATCTGCGCCCTCGGCCCCTGACTGCTGCAGAGAGGATGCGTAATCTTCGTTGCCGGCAAAGAAAGAGAAGGGGGGATACTTTGAAAGAGCTGATGGAAGTCACTTCCCAGGCTACCAGTGAACTAGTCCGGACATTGTCCGACCTCACACATAAAGAGGTGGCTTCTTTTGAGCGAGCTTACAAGGAGGATCTCGCGGCCCGGAAGGACGAGATGGAGCAGAGCGCTGAGGACATTGGAAGGCTTGTAAGCGCTTTGGAATCAAGCGATCAAACTCTAAAGGAGCAACTAAGCAGCCAGACTAGTGTACTGCAGGGCATCTTGGAGGTTATGAAAGACATTCGGGGTAGAACATCGTACAGTCCTCCGTATCCATCACAGTATTACGATTTCCCAGGCCCTAGCATGATTCACACAAGTGGTACTTCCACAAATGGGCAAGAGATGCCATGCTCCTCCCCTTCCAGCCTTCCCTTTCCTTCCCAGCAGTCTGCCACCAGCAATGGAGATGTCTCTCCCAGGAAGCGGATGAAATGAAGCCATCAGGCACAACGGCATTGCTGATTTAGCGTCCTGGTGGAAACCAATTCTCCAGTTCTTTGTTCCTATTAGGACACATATATTGCTTTCCTTACTGCCTTTTTTCTTGCATAGTTAGAACATGTTCTCATCCCCTTAACGTGTGTCTCCCCACAGCGCTAACGTTGTGGAAACAGCCGCCAGCAAATGTACATCTAGATTTATTATTACTTTTTTTTAGCGTACCTATGTTAGTTTTCCTTCCATCTTGTTTCCAAAGGAATGCAGTGTTTGATGTACAAGTATAATTTTTTTTTAAAAAAATACACACTTAAAACACATTACCAGGTACCTGTAAGAAGGTAATATTTGAAAAGTAATAAAAACTGCACTGTTGTTCCAAGTTGTTCAACATGTGTTTGATGGGAGAGTTTTCAGGCTTTTTAGGGTTGCTAGGCTGGGTCAAATTGGTGTGGTCTTGATTCAGCTTTCTATCTTTGAAAAATGGCTGCCCAATTTCCACAGAAAGCTTCATATGACAAGGATGGCAAACCTTTTGGGCTCGATGTGTCAAAAATTGAATAAAATGCCTAAATTCTGCTGGTGGTTCACGCACATACACATGGACAAAAGAAAAATAATTATTTACATAACCCTTTTTTTTTAAGTGCAGTCCAACCATATATTATATACAGGTAGTCTTTGACTTAACAACCATTCGTTTAGTGACCTGTTGAAGTTATGACACTGAAAACCGCGACACCAATCTGCACACTTAAAAGTGTTGCAGGATCCCTAAGGACACATGATCGAAATTAGGGTGCTTGGTCACTATCATGTATTTTATAGCAGTAGCACTGATATACTGACCCACAGTGTTTCGCAGGATTCTTTGGGCAGTATACAATGTCTGCATATTTCCCCCAATAATCTGGGCCCTCATTTTACTGACTTCAGAAGGCTGAGTCAACCTCGAGCCCATCAGCATCAAACTCCAGGCTGTGGACAGAGTTAGTCTGCAATACTGCATTCTAATCACTGCATCACCAGGGCTCCTTTATGACAATTGTAACATCCCAGGATCATTTGATTATCGTTTGCAATCTTACCAACTGTCTTCTGACAAAGTCAATGGGCGAAGCTCGATTCACTTAAAGTCCTCATGATTAACTTAACAACTGGTGATTTGCTTAACAACCACTGCAAAAAAAGTGGCAAGATTGGGTGGGACACATTTAACCCCCACCTTATCAACAAATTCTGGTCTTAATATGGTCATGAGTTGAGAACTAATCATATGATAACAAGGAACAACAAATAATTACAAAAATAAAATCCATGTAAAATAATGAAAAAACTTAAAAAAGAGAAAATTATACATGCCCTGATAATTGGGCTTAGAATAGTGCACTAAAAATTACTTTTATTAGTAATTTTGATTGGAAATGAAAAAAATACCAGATACACATTTAATTTGATTAACATCAGTGAATGAATTTTGTTGCTGAGTTCTAAAGGTAGTCTGAAATTGAAGGTAGATATTTTGTGCAGTGCAAATGCAAGCAAGCAGCACTAACTTCCTATCATTCAGTTTCTTTAGTCTGTTTTGATGTTTAATGCCAAGATTAATGCCCCGCCAAGGTATGTAAAGGAAAAATTGTGAGTTACAGTAAAGTCATTGCTAGATTTTTAAAAGCACTGAAAGTTTCTGGCATTCAATTCCAAGCCTTCAAAATGCTTTGTTCGTAGTGTCAATCTTTATTCCTGAAGATGTTTTTTCCCCTCTAGATACTCAAGATCTCAAGTTGACATACACCTGAGTCCAGATGCTAATCTGGAATTCTGCTTACTGGGGCTCTGATCGTTCAATTTGTAGCCATTGAAAATCATTTCATTCTATCATACTATAGATTACTCCATCCTGAAAATTTAATTATTTCAATTGTCTGTTCTAAAGTTCGGAATTGATTAAATCTTCTACCCAGTCTGATCAATTATTTAATTTAAAATGTGCGGGTACCGGTACCTTATATGCAACTATTTCATTTCATTTAGCAGAGCCAATCAAACCGTGAAATGTTATTTATCGGTAATCGTCGAAAATAGTTAAAGGTTTTAATCCCCACATCACATTTGAAGTTTAGTTTCAAAGGCTTTTATGTGCCCAGTGATGATTTGTTTCAAAATGTTCTTTTTGCATTCCACATTCTGCTTATTACTGTTTCATAACACAATAAGCAGAATAATTTGCCATTTCTCTTAATAGCGCCATACTTCTCAATCTATTTATTTTGAAAGCTTCGACCATTTTCTTTATCACTCCATCCTGATTATATTTTGAGGTTTCCCCCATAACAGGACTAGGACATCAAAAGAAAAAAAATGTTCATATTACAAATCATGAATTTCACAGGAAATGAGAAATATTAAGGTGGTCAAAACTCCGGCACTTGGCACGTAGCTTTGCCAAGGATGCAGGCTTGTTCTATGGAAGATTCTCCTTTGTCGTCCAAAGAAACAAAGCAGGAAAACTTAAAAGTGATTGTGATTGAGCTCCACCAAAACCAGCCTTCAAAAAAATATATTTTCAGGCTGTAACTACTTAGAATGTGTTTTTTAACCTTGTGCTCTTTCAAACTGGTTATTTTAGGTGGACCTGTATGTTGTATATCTAAAAAGCTAAATATAAAGAATATTTGTGATGCGGGAATGACCATATATTGTTTTCAGAATGAGGAAGTTGACGTGTCAAAAGATACATTTTTTTCCCTTGGCTGTCCCTTTTTTCAGTCTCATATGCTTTGTAAGGTCAGTCTGGTCACCGTTCCCTATGTTGGGGTACTTGCATCTCATTTTACAGAATTTTAAAAATGGTATTTTTCAGTTAACCATAGAATTCTTAAGGAAAGTATGTTAAAACTGCTGTGATATATACAGTGCATATTGAATTGTTGCAGAATATCTGTTTCTCTAAAAGTAACAGAGGGCACGGCTGAATCCACGTGATTATTAAAAGAGTGCCAGCCATTTAACTATGGTTGATCTCATTTGCAATTAAACATTTAAAAGCATAATGGTTTGTAAACAGCTTGTAAACAGAGCAAGTGCCTCGGAGCGCGTTTCTGAATTTATTCATTATTGTGAATAAATTCATTATTTATTAATGTTTGAAATGATTAGTTCAAAAGTGCGGATAGTCCTCGACTTATGACCACAATTAGGCCCAAAATTTCCATTGCTAAGTGAGACTGTGCTTATCAGATGGTTGCAAAAGATGATTACATGACCCTGGAACACTGCAACCACCATAAATACCGGGCAGTTGCAAGAGTCCAAATTTTAATCACATGACTGCGGGGATGCTGCAACAGTAGTAAGTTTGAAAAAACGATTGTGTCACTTTTCAGGGCCCTTGTAACTTAGGTCACTATGTGAATGGTTGAAAGTCGAGGACTATCTGTATTCACTGTTGTTTGAAATGGTACAGTAGTTTGTGAAATAAACATTCTTTCCCAGCCCCAGGTAACTCTGGGGGGGGGGGGAAATGCCTATGGAAGACAGCTCCATGTTACAAGAGGCCTTCACTCTGGAAACTTCAGAAAATACTTCTGCATGGGCATTGCAGCCTCTGAAAAATACTGGAAAGCATATGTGCCTTTTGGAAGCTCCAGAGGCCACTTGAGGGCCTGGCTACCTTGCGCGACTTCCAAAAGGTCCGAAGCAGGGTGAAATGCTCCTGGTTTGGACCAGATCGCCTGATTCGGTAGCGATCGCGGCGGATGGTTCAGGGAACTGGTAGAAAAAAATCCCTCCTGCCCCCCCCCACAATGCCTAGTTGAGCCGCGCAATCATCAGAGGTGTTTTTTTTTTTTTTAAACTTTTAAAAGCATTTTTTCTTCAGCTGAAAAAATGCTTTTAAAAGTAAAAAAGAAGCCTCTGATGATCACGCGACTCAGCTAGGATCGTCAGAGCCTTTTAAAAGCATTTTTTCTACAACCTCTTCGGCCGAAGAAATTGTAAAAAAAATGCTTTTAAAAGTTCGACGATCAGCTGAGTTGCCTGATCGTCAGGCTTTTTTTCTTTTAAAGGCAAAAAAAATGCTTTTAAAAGAAAAAAGCCTCTGACAATCAGGCAACTCAGCTGGGATCGTCAGACCCTTTTAAAAGCATTTTTTAACAACCTCTTTGGCTGAAGAGGTTGTAGAAAAAATGCTTTTAAAAGTTAAAAAAAAAGTTGGCCACGCCCACCCAGTCACATTACCCCCACCACCACCAAGTCACGCCCACAGAACCAGCAGTAACAAATTTTACATTTCACCACTGGTCTGAAGGCTGTCCCAAGAGTGCGTCACGTTCCCATGTGGCCTCTGCAGCCTCAAAAAACTGAGGCAAAATGAGGTGTGCTGGCGTGTCACTGAAAACGTGGCTCATCAACCGTAACATGCATGTCACAGTTTCACCATCACTGATATAGGAGGTGATGCAGAAGTCAATAATTAAAAAACATACCACAATGCACCAAAGGTGATTTTTTCAAGAGGCAACTGGATTTCCTTGTTTTTCTTAGGAGACTTGCTTCTCATCCAAGAAGCTTCTTCAGCTCCGACAGGATGGTGGGGCCATCCAGTCAGAGCTGAAGAAGCTCCTTGGATGAGAAGTGAAACATCTAAGAAAAACAAGAAAATCCAGTTGCCTCTTGAAAAAGCAACCTTTGGGACAACCGTGACCTGGATGACTAAACTGTGTCAAGGTTCCAAGTAATATACCCATGGCGAACAAAACCCTGAGGCAGGTAGATTCCTCAAAGAATAGTTTTATTTGGATATATTATATTGGCACAGTTCTGGTGCAAACCGACTCTGATGGTTCACCCCCCTCCCCAAACGATTAGTCACATAGTCAAGGCGCCATCTGGTTGCCTGGTGACATCACTTCTTCCTCTGACCAGGTGTGAGAATGTCCTTGGTTCCCAAGAGAAACTATTTTGTTTTGGCTACAAAACCCTAGCTATCTCTATTCCCACTTCCTTATCCCTCAGCTCCAGTGTGACAACACTGAAGCTCCCAGATGGCTTCGGTCAGCTCAGCTTCAGGGTTGAGAGACTTGAGAATCTCCATAGACATTTAGCTATACCACAGTGCAAAATCAAGTCTGCATTTTAGGCACATTTTACTTTCCCTGAATAGTTGGGAGTTTTAGGTTCTTCGCTCTGTGCTTTTACTGCACTTGAATGATGAAGTTGATTGCAGTGATGGGAATTCTGCAGCGTATCGCTGGAGGTGACAAAATGCTATTTGAATGTTTTAAAGTGAAACAAAGTTGAGCTCCCACCCCTCTGATTGCTGAGAAGGATATGTTTTCTCCTTGATGTAGAAAAACAGCCTGGTTCAGATCTGATTTAGGCCCTGCCGTCTGAAGTGATACAGACCAGGGGTCTCCAACCTTGGCAACTTTAAGACTTGTGGACTTCAACTCCCAGAGCTCTTTGCTGGCTGAAGAAATCTGGGAGTTGAAGTCCACAAGTCTTAAAGTTGCCAAGGTTGGAGACCCCTGATATAGTCTCTTCTACAACCGTGCCACCTCTTGCAATGATCAAACTGGGGACAACCAAGGGTCTCGGCACTTTAAAGACTAGCAGAAGGATCATGGTTTATGGATTCACTTAACTGGAGGCAGAGAGTAAAAACGAGCAAGAATTTCCCAGGAATACTGCACTGGATGAACCAAATGGTAATCTGTAAAAGTATATGTGATGGGGAAAACCTGCTGTTCAGTATTTAAAACATCGCTGGAGCCTGCACCGTTTTTTCCTACCAAAGATTAAGATAACTACCTCTGTGGAAACAGTTACGAAGGAAGTGAGTCACGAATTGGTTGACTGCTTGTCTGCTTCCTCAAAATTCAGTCTAAATGTGTCAGGACAAGCTTTCCTGTTGAGGTCTGCTCTGCATTGCCTCTACCTACACCTGGTGTTTCAGTTGTGGGAATGGCCTGAGATGAGAGTGGGTGGGACTTGATTTGCAAGCAACATTCCCCTATTGCTTGTCAGCTGCTTCGTAGCTGTCAGAATTGAATGCTGTAATTGTGGGTGCTTAACAAACGTTTTTTGCCTTGACTTTTCTGCCCATTCCTCAACCTTAGATCATACATAATGTGAACTGTAAATAGAATGCAGGAAGTCCTCAACTTATGACCACAAGTGAGCCCAAAATTTGGGCCAGAATAGCTCAGGCTGTTACGAAGCCTGTTATTAGAACACAGTAGCCTGCAATTACTGCAGGTTCAAGCCCGGCCCAAGGTTGACTCAGCCTTCCATCCTTTATAAGGTAGGTAAAATGAGGACCCAGATTGTTGGGGGGGCAATAAGTTGACTTTGTATATAAATATACAAATAGAATGAGACTATTGCCTTATACACTGTAAGCCGCCCTGAGTCTTCGGAGAAGGGCGGGATATAAATGTAAACAAAAATAAAATAAAATAAAATATTGCTAAGTGGGACAGTTGTTAAGTGAGCTTTGCCCCGTTTTACGATCTTTCATAACGTCGTTAAGTGAATAACTGCACTTGTTAATAACATGGCTGTTAAATGAATCTGGCTTCCTCATTGACTTTGCTTGTCAAAAGGTGATCACATTACCTCAAGACTTTGCAACCGTTGTAAAGATGGGTTGCCAAGCATCCAAATTTTGATCCCGTGACCATAGGGATGCTGCAATGGTCGTAAGTGCGAAAAACTGTCATAAGTCTTTTTTTTTTTTTTAGTGCCATACTAACTTTGAACAGTCACTAAACAAATGCTTGTTAAGTCAAAGACTACCTGTAATTTGTAAAATGTATAGGCTGGCCAATTTCCAGCAACCTGGGTGGTTTATACTTGTTCAAACATTTTAAAACAAAGAACAATACAGGAACAGCACAAGACCAAAGAATGATGGCAAGGAAATAAGGGAATAACAGAAGGAAGAAAGGGGTGTCAGCAGGGGTGAAATCCAGCAGGTTCTGGAGAACCGGTAGCGGAAATTTTGAGTAGTTCAGAGAACCGGCAAATACCACCTCTGGCTGGCCCCAGGAGTGGGGAGGGAATGGAGATTTTGCAGTATCCTTCCCCTGCCATGCCTACCAAGCAAGCAACACCACGCCCACAGAACCGGTAGTAAAAAAAAATGATGGCATTGTTTAATCGATGGAACCCTGGAATGGACCAACCCTGCGAGTCAAGAATAATATATTGTACAAGTACTAAATTACATTTGCTTAATAAAATGTGATTGATAGATGTGTTTTCCCACTCCCCGTTAGCAATTTTTAAGGTAGAGGAATTTGGAAAAAAACAACTGATCTAAACCCAGCCCCAGTCTTATCAGAAAGGCTGTGATCCTCCTGTTGATTTAACTGGACTAATTTAAGGAGAATTAACTTTAACAAGAGAGAATATTGGTATAGCAGTATAGGGTTTAATTGACAAGACAACATATAATCTGGATACTGCATTGTGAACTTGAAGGCTTATAAAATAGATCTTGTAGGTTGGTCTGTATATATGTTCCTCTTAGAGAGGGCTGTTTTCAAGGAGTTAAATGTTTCCCGAAGTACGGCAACCTGCTTTTGAAATCCTATATATATCCTCTGCTGAATCAAATTCACACACATTGGCAAATTTGGAGGACAAATATCCTTCTGCTATCTCAGCTGTAAATTGTGATAGCAGCAATGGCTTTATAAGTTAAAAATACACAAAATATCTCCATCCAATACGACTCCCTAAACATTCCCTTGAGTTCCTTTAATTCAAGCTTCTCATTTATATACATATGCTGCATATGAAGAGAGAATAAAATATGGAAGATTGCACTCACGGAGAGCAATTTTTTCATCTTGCTGCCTGAGAATTTTTTGAGTAGAAATCCCAAGATTTCTTGACAACAACCACATTGGAAAAAGTGGATCCATTGTGAAAGATGCTAATGTAATATCAGAATACATTTTAAATACAGCTGCTGGAATGTGGTTTTTGTGGTTTCTGCTTAAGATGGGTGAAATTTTGCCAGTAAACCCTCAGCCTCCCAAGTTCTGATGAGAATTGCTGGGTGGAATACAGCATTACAAAACTACAGCCTGTTTGGTATAGTGGTTAGGTACTAGCCTAGAAACCACAAGGTTGTTGAATTCTAGTCTGCCTTAGGCATAAAAGCCAGTTAGGTGACTTTGGGCCAATAACTCTCCTTCAGTCCAACCCACCCTACAGGGATGTTGTGGGGGAAATAGTAGGAAGAAGTATTAGATATATTCACCACTTTGAGTTATAATAAAAATGATAAAAGTTGGGATAAAAATGTAAAAATAAAACTACAGACAAATCTTAAGGTTCAATAAACAAAGAATTATTATAACGGAGGAATTATTTAAGTATCTAAATAATGACTTGCTTCTTGAACATAAAGGGTTTTTCTGGTACAATATTTAAAGGGTCGTTAGTCATTTGGTCAGGCGGAAAAGACAGGACCACATGTGAAATTCCAATTGAACTATGCACAAGAATCTACTCAACTAATGGTTAGCACTATTTTGGGCTTATATAAGGATCAATGGCATTGGACTTGGTCTTTTTGTGGCTACATATTGACTCTAGTACAGTGATGGCACACGCACGCTCATCAGGGCCGCACTCCAGAAAAGCCGAACTTCTGGGTTCTAGCGCACATGCGTGCCCGACGATCAGCTGGCCGGCATGCATGCATACACCCATTTTTGGCACTGCCGCGCGCGCAAAGGACAGCTGATCATCATGCGTGCATGCACGCCAGAAATCCGGAAGAAGGTTGCGTGTGCCAGTCGACATGTTTTGCATGGCACTTTGGGCATGTGTGCCATAGGTTCACCATCACAGCTCTAGGCTGATCCCTCCTTTGACTCTGCCCTCAGGTTCTGCCACTCCTTTTTTCTAACCATCCTTGCATGTGGCTTCCAATTGAGCTGGAATGTGAGATTTCTGTAGTTCAGGTAGAAAAGTGTTAATACAATGGCTGATCTCTGCTAAATATGTTTGGGTTGCGTTGAAGAGAAACCAGGAGCTGTGTGGAACATCTCTGAATTTGGGGATCAGAGAAGACTCCCGAGAATACCAGCAACAACCAACAAAACAAACAATGGACCATTAAACAAATCAACCCGAGTTCTCACTTGAAGCACAAATGACCAAGTTGAATTATCCTACTTTTGACATATTACCTGAAGACCAGCTCTCCGGAAAAGGCTGCAATGCTGAGGTAGGTGGCAGGAAAGCAAAGAAGAGAACAACCAGAAGGAAAGAGATTGGGCTCAGTTATAGTGGCAAGGAATGCATCCATGGGTGACATGAAAGAGTGGATTAGAGATAGATCATCACAGAGAAAATCGATGTGGCTGCTAGGAGTCAGAAACGACTTGATGGCACACCATCAATCAAAGGAAAGCCACATTGAATCAGTCATTCTGCTGCAGGCTGAAATCACATTTAATCCAAGTGCCACAGTGATATTGTAATATTCCCTAAAACAAATACAGAGTGAGGAATCATCAGACACAGATCTGGGTAACGACTTTAGGCAGAGCAAGTAAAAGGTACTTTTAAGTCTACCTACCATTCATGTTTTTATTTGTTTAACTGCTGGTTGGCAAGGGTTGTTTTTTTCCCCCCTGAAAACAATTGCCCCAACAATAATGGAGGCATTTTTTTAAATGGAATGCCCTAGTAGTACCCCAAATACATGACTGTGAATGTTGCTTCTCTTGCTGCTTTGACGTAGCTTTCATTTTTTTGGTCTACCACGTGACTCCTGTATTTTTCAGTTGTGGGAATGGAAGTTCCCTATAGCCATTCCAGGAAGTGCAACCCTAACATTTCCTTAGGATGTCAGGCATCAGTTTGACATATATCGGTAGTAGTGCATTTCTTTGTCGTGGTTGGCTGATTTTGACCTAAATGTAAAATGTAATTACAGTGCCTTGCAGTGCTATGTTAATGATGGTTCTGAATGCTCTCATCTGTGCATGAAAGACAGCAATGCAGCTCAATAGGCTTCCTAATGTACAGGTAGTCCTTGGCTTATGACCAGTTGCTTAACGACTGAAGTTACAATGGAGCCTAAAAAAGCTACTTACGAGCTGCATCCAAAGTTCTGTCACCCCTTGCAGTGATATAAGCACATTCTGGATGCTCAACAACCATCCTGCATTTATAGCTGTTTGCAGCATCCTATGGTCATGTGATCACCATTTATGATACTTTTGCTGGAAACAGATCTTTACTTCTGGTTTCTGGCAAAAAAAAACACACCCCATAGTGAATAACGGGTTCACATAACAACTGCCGCAAAAAAAACCCCAACCTTGTAAAATCAGGCACTTAATGACCATCACAACAAGACCAAAATTGCAAACTCAATTAAAGTCATAAGCCGAGGATTACTATATATTTGGAGGTACAAACTGAATAGCGGACAATTCTTTTTATTCTGCTGATCCTTTTTAAGCATTCATTCATACGGTCTGTAGAGATTCTCAGTTATCCACCTGTCCCAAAGGTGCTTTTTTTCAGGAGGCAACTGGACTTTCTCGTTTTTGCGAACCGGCAGGGAAGGTAAGTGACCTGATTCAAACTGCCAAATTGCAGGCAGCTGGCAGTCAGCAGATACAGCCTGCAGTACTGCATTCTAACCATTGCGCCACCACGTCTCCTGAACATGAATTTGAGCTAGACCCAAAAGACAGTGGAGCACAGGGGGCCCCAGCATCCTATGGCCCATGGGGTTGTGAGGAGTTGGACACAACTGAACAACTGACCAATAAAAACAATCCATATTTCCCTAATAAATCCGTTGCAAATACATTCCTTGCTTAAATCATTGTGGAAGAGGGAAATACGGAAGTGATCCTAATCTTCCAGAAATCAGTATGATCGGAATTGGAGAAGGTAAGTGACTATATTCAGAACAAAGAGCAGCTTATAGATGGGAAGCTTGTGGGGTTTTGTGCAAATAGGCATTCCTGCCTCAAATCAAATATTTCTATTGCTTACCAACAATATGGAAGCCAATAGAAGAGAATATCTATAGTTCAGGGCTGAATAGTGGAGATTTTGCAGTTCTCCAAACATATTTGTAGCCTCACAGACATTTCATTATCACTGCATTGATGTTACCTAGGTGGGTAATGAAACATCTGGAAGCCAACAACCAAGGTCAGAAAGCACCAGGGACCCCACAATATAGGAGCCGTTTCCCTCCTCTGGGTTTTTTTTTTGGGGGGGGGGTGGACTTGCCTCCATCTATTTTGCCACTTTTGCATGTCCCCTTTTTTTCTTTTCAGTCTTGTCTGATTCTTGGACAAGTCCTTGACGTTTTCTTGGTCAGATTGTCAGAAATACTCTTGCCTCCTTCACTGAGAAAAAGTGACTGGCCCAAGGTTACCCAGCTGGCTTTGTGCCCAAGGCAGGACTAGAACTCATGGTCTCCCAGTTTCTCTCCTGAGAACAGTTATAACTCTTACAGCAAACTGGCTCTCTACTGGCTGCTTATTCAGTACCAACCAGCCCAACTCAGCTTTGGCTTTTGTGAAGAGGGCCTTTGGTGGCTCAATGGACTAAGTCTGTCTGTTATTAACACAGCTGCTTGCAATTACTGCAAGTTCAAGTCCCACCAGGCCCAAGGTTGACTCAGCCTTCCATCCTTTATAAGGTAGGTAAAATGAGGACCCAGATTGTTGGGGGCAATAAAAGTTGATTTTGTATATAATATACAAATGGATGAAGACTATTGCTTATTTATTTATTTTATTTATTTTTATTTATTGAATTTTTATACCGCCCTTCTCCCGAAGGACTCAGGGCGGTGTACAGCCGGAGATAAAATACAAAATATGTACAATTAAAACAAATTAAAACATATCAAAATTACAAAAACGGCTAATAAGTAAAATTAAATTTAAAATATTTAAGAATATTAATAAAACCCCAATTTAAAATCAAACTATTATGCCAGTCCCGCTTGAATAAATAAGTATGTTTTTAGCTCACGACGGAAGGTCCGAAGATCAGGCACTTGACGTAGGCCAGGGGGGAGTTCATTCCAGAGCGTCGATGCTCCCACAGAGAAGGCCCTACCCCTGGGGGCCGCCAGCCGACACTGTTTGGCGGACGGCACCCTAAGGAGACCCTCTCTATGAGAGCGTACGGGTCGGTGGGAGGCATAGGGTAGCAGCAGGCGGTCTCGCAAGTACCCGGGTCCTAAGCCATGGAGCGCTTTAAAGGTAGTAACCAAAATCTTGAAGCGCACCCGAAAGACCACAGGAAGCCAGTGCAGACTACGGAGCAGTGGTGTTACGTGGGAGCCACGAGCGGCTCCCATTACTACTCGCGCAGCCGCATTCTGGACTAACTGCAGCCTCCGGGTGCACCTCAAAGGCAGCCCCATGTAGAGAGCATTGCAGTAATCCAACCGAGACGTAACCAGAGCGTGAGTGACTGTGCATAAGGCATCCCGGTCAAGGAAGGGACGCAACTGGAGGACCAAGCGAACTTGGTAAAAGGCCCTCCTGGAGACGGCCGCCAGATGTTCATCAAAGGACAGCCGTCCATCCAGGAGGACGCCCAAGTTGCGAACCACCTCCTTTGGGGCCACTAACTCGCCCCCAACAGTCAGCTGCGGGTGCAGCTGACTGTACCGGGGTGCCGGCATCCACAGCCACTCCGTCTTGGAGGGATTGAGCTTGAGTCTATTTCTCCCCATCCAGACCCGTACAGCTTCCAGGCACCGGGACAGCACTTCGACCGCTTCGTTGGGGTAGTCCGGGGTGGAAAAGTACAGCTGAGTATCATCAGCGTACAGATGATAACTCACCCCGAAACCACTGATGACCTCACCCAGCGGCTTCATATAGATGTTGAACAGGGTAGGCAAGAGAATCGACCCGAGGCACCCCACAAGTGAGGCGCCTTGTGGACGACCTCTGCCCCCCTGTCAACACCGTCTGCAACCGGTCAGAGAGATAGGAGGAGAACCACCGATAAACGGTGCCTCCCACTCCCAATCCCTCCAACCGGCGCAGCAAGATACCATGGTCGATGGTATCAAAAGCCGCTGAGAGATCTAATAGGACCAAGGCAGAGGAACAACCCCTGTCCCTGGCCCTCCAGAGGTCATCCACCAACGCGACCAAAGCCGTCTCCGTGCTGTAACCGGGTCGGAAGCCGGACTGGAACGGATCTAGATAGACAGTTTCCTCCAGGTGCCGGGGGAGCTGCCACGCAACCACACTCTCTACAACCTTCGCCACAAAGCGAAGGTTGGAGACTGGACGGTAATTTCCCAAAATAGCTGGGTCCAGGGAAGGCTTCTTCAGGAGAGGTCTCACCACCACCTCTTTCAAGGCGGCGGGGAAAACCCCTTCAACCAAAGAAGCGTTTATAATCCCCTGGAGCCAGCCTCGTGTCACTTCCTGAGCAGCCAGCACTAGCCAGGAAGGACACAGGTCCAGTAAACATGTGGTTGCATGCAACCTCCCCAGCAACCTGTCCACGTCCTCGAGAGCCACAGAATCAAACTCATCCCAAATAACCTCAACAAGACGAGTCTCCGCCATCCCGGTTGGATCATCGCAATCTTGGTCCAAGCTATCCCGAAGCTGAACGATTTTATCGTATAGATAACCGTTAAACTCCTCAGCCCGTCCCTGTAAGGGGTCATCCCGTCCCTCCTGATGAAGGAGGGAACGGGTCACCCGAAACAGAGCGGCCGGGCGGTTATCTGCCGATGCAATGAGGGTGGAAACGTAGGAACGTTTCGCCTCCCTCATTGCCACTAGGTAGGTCTTAGTAAAAGACCTCACTAGTGTCCGATCAGCCTCGGAACAGCTGGACCTCCAGGTACTCTCTAGGCGTCTTCTCCGGCGTTTCATCTCTCTTAGCTCCTCGGAAAACCAGGGAGCCAATTGAGATCTACGCCGGGTCAGAGGCCGCAAAGGCACGACACGGTCCAAAGCCCCAGCCGCGGCCTGTTCCCAAGCCGCAACCAGTTCTTCAGTCGTGCCGTGGGCAAGATCCTCAGGGAACGGCCCAAGCTCTGTCAGAAACCTCTCCGGGTCCATCAGGCGCCTAGGACGGAACCAACGTGTTGGCTCCGTCTCCCTGCGGTGGTGAGCAGCGGTCCGAAAGTCTAGGCGAAGAAGAAAATGATCTGACCATGACACCGGTTCTTTCACTACATCTCCTAAATCCAGATCATTAACCCACTGACCAGAGATAAAAATCAAGTCTAGCGCGCCTCCCCCAATGTGTGTAGGGCCATCAGTTACTTGAATCAGGTCCAAGGCCGTCATGGAGGCCTGGAACTCCTGAACCACCGTTGATGACAAGCCGGCCGATGGCAAGTTGAAATCCCCCAAGACTAAAAGTCTGGGAATCTCAACCGCCACGCCAGCAAGCACCTCTAGTAGCTCAGGTAGGGCTGTAGTCACGCAGCAAGGAGCCAGGTACGTGATCAACAGCCCCATCTGATTCCGATGGCCCCACTTCACAAGGAGGGATTCACAGCCAGCTATCTGAGGAACAGTGGACTCCCTCGGCTCCAGACTTTCTTTAATCACAACCGCCACCCCCCCACCCCTACCTTGGGCCCTCGGCTGATGGAATGCACGGAAACCCGGAGGGCACAGTTCAACCAGGGGTACACACCCTTCTGCGCCCAACCAGGTCTCCGTAATGCCCATAAAGTCCGCGGACTCCCTCTGAATAAGGTCACAAATCAGGGGAGCCTTGTTGACCACGGACCGGGCATTGCAGAGCATCAGCCGAAGACCCAAGCTCTGAGGGTCCTGACCATCCGGGGAACGAGTGAGGACTGGGGGGCCGGAGCACGTGATCGCTTTTAAACATTGACCACGTGCTCCCAAAGAACGATACAGCCCCCTGCCTCCGCCACATCTGCCCCTCCCACTTACCGTACAGATGGAATAATACTCTCTGCTCTGTACAAACCCCTCCCCCACTGTCTTCGGACCAACTGAAATAGTGTCGTGAGCACGTGCTGGGACTGGACACACCCTCCCCGACGGGTTTCCTCCAACACCCACCCTCCCTCCCCCCCCCAACCCACGCCCGTCAATTTCCACCCTCCCCGTAAAATTCCCATTAAAACTCCCCTTAAAAAAACGGTTAAAACAATTAATTAAAAATCCCCTAAGTCTCCTATTCTTGGCATGCCATCTCTCGGGGTTCCAAAACCCGTCCTCAAGATGGGCCCTCGATAACGTAGAGGGCCAAACCCACGAGAGAGGGGAATCTCCTAGGGCAAGAAGGTCAGCCGCTGAAAATGTCCGCATGATGAAAAAACACGGCAAGCAGACCCATCCTGGACGGTCAGGATATCTCCGGGTGGGAAAAGTCGATGGAAATCCATCTCAGTCTCAGTCTCGGGCGGTAGATGAAATAGTCACCGCCTTATACAATCACTCAGCACCGCACAGTGTAAGCCGCCCTGAGTCTTCGGAGAAGGGCGGGATATAAATGCAAATAAAAACAAAAAACAAAAGAGCAGCCACCCAGGCAAACAGCTGCCATTTGCTGTGACTTTTGAAGGCCTCTGGCTAGATGCCTTCAACTTGGTGCAGATAAGCAAGGCAGTGGATTAAGCTGTAAACTGCAATCCTATCTGCATTTACTTGTAGGTGAGCTGCAATGTAATCCACCTATTGACAGGATTACTGATGGTTGCCAAAATGCCTGACGCAAGCTTTCTTATTCTGAACTCTTACTGTTCAAATGAGAATGCTATGGATACTGGCTTGTGTAGCTGAGCACGGCGCTGTCTGTTTTGTACTTACCGGTTTCAAAAGTCAGGTTAGACTGACAGAGCATTGTTTCTCAACCTTGGCAATTTTAAGATAGGTGGACTTCAACTCCTAGAATTCATCAGCCAGCATGCTGGCCACAGAATTCTGGTAGTTGGAGTCCACCATGTTAAAGTTACCCATGTTGAGAGATTAGTTACTTAGGGATAGACAGAGAGAGAGAGAGAGAGAGAAGAAAACCTGGTTTTGACACTTTTGTTCTTTCTGTTTCATGATTTAAATCACTGTTTAGCAATTGAGTCAAGAGTGCTCACTCCCCTGTCAGTAAGTAAAAGACTGGCTTTTTACTTCGATTTTCTTACAAATCCAAATGGCTGCTCCATTAGTCCCTTCTGTAATGATATAGAATAACAGAGTTGGAAGGGACCTTGTAAGTCATCTAGTCCAACCCCCTACCCAAGCAGGAGACCCTACACCATTTCTGACAGATGGCAGTCCAGTCTCTTCTTGAAAGCTTCCAGTGATGAAGCTCCCACAACTTCCAAAGGAAAGCTATTCCATTGGTTGATTGTTCTCACTGTCAGAAAAATTCTCCTTATTTCTAGATTGGCTCTCTTCTTGATCAGTTTCCATCCATTATTTCCTTGCCTGGCGTTCAGGTGCTTTGGAAAATAGGTTGACTCCCTCTTCTCTATGGCAGCCCCTCAAATATTGGAACACTGCTATCATGTCTCCCCTGGTCCTTCTCTTCACTACGACTAGCCATACCCAGTTCCTGCAACAGTTCATTTCCAGTCCCCTAATCATCTTGGTTGCTCTTCTCTGCACTCTTTCTAGAGTCTCAACATCCAAAACTGGATGCAGTACTCTAGCTGTGGCCTTATTAAGGCTTTATAGAGTGGTATTACTACCTCACATGATCTTGATTGAATGGTAACTGTGGTTCATCTGCTATGGTAATGGAAACCTCCCAAAACATCTGTGGTGCATTAAATAAGCTGGGTGTGGTGTGTTAAGAAAGGCTTATTTCAAGAAAGCTGTAACGTGTAAAACGACGCTATAGAGCACTGCACACCAGAACAACTAGACACAAGAACAGTTTTTTCCCGAAGGCCATCACTCTGCTAAACAAATAATTCCCTCAACACTGTCAGACTATTTACTGAATCTGCACTACTATTAATCGTTTCATAGTTCCCATCACCAATCTCTTTCCACTTATGACTGTATGACTATAACTTGTTGCTGGCAATCCTTATGATTTATATTGATATCTTGATCATCAATTGTGTTGTAAATGTTGTACCTTGATGAACGTATCTTTTCTTTTATGTACACTGAGAGCATATGCACCAAGACAAATTCCTTGTGTGTCCAATCACACTTGGCCAATAAAATTCTATTCTATTCTATTCTAATGTGGAGGATCCCTAAGTTTCCATTTCGTGCTTTCTGTGGACAGGTTTTGGCAGATGCCCGCACCTGTCAATTTTCTGGGATGGCAGCTTGAAGGTTGGACTTTAATAACTTTCAGGGATCATACAGTATGTTCCCATGTGATTTATTTCAAATTTACTGGGATGCGGGGGAAGGAGAGCGAGCTTAAATCAACCTCCCCCTCTATTTCCATTCTTGTAATTGTGGTGGCATACATACAGACCCGTATCTTGAACCCATTCCAATAGGCATCATTTAGGTTTGTTTTTTTAAAAATCCAATTGGGATTGCAGAAAATATGACTTCAGCAACAGAATGGTCAATGCCTGGAATGCACTACCTGACTCTGTAGTTTCTTCCCCAAACCCCTAAAACTTTAAGTGTTAAATTTATATCCTATGACTATCATTAAGTGTTGTAAGTGTTGTATCTTGATGAACGTGTCTTTTCTTTTCTGTACACTGAGAGCAGATGCACCAAGACAAATTCCTTGTGTGTCCAATCACACTTGGCCAATTAAAGAAAAATCTATTCTATTAAGTTTAAACTGTCTACTGTTGACCTCACCCCATTCCTAAGAGGTCTGTAAGAGGCGTGCATAAGCACACCAGCGTGCCTACCGTCCCTGTCCTAATATTCCTTTTTACTTATTCTTTTCATGTATCCAAATTATGTTTATACTTTTACCTGTTACCTTATATATGATTGACAAATTAAATTAAATTAAATTTAAAAACCGTAGTGGCAAAGTCGCATTTCAACACGAGGGAGAAACTGGCGACCAACTGCACTGCAGGCTAAAAACAAAAATCGAAGCAGGGTTGACTTTTTTCCTGTCACATCAAACCAGGGGACCGCATAAAAACCTTGAGCACGATCGCAGGGAGACTCGGGGTCCTTCCCTTCTTTTCCTTTCCCCTGCTGGTGTCTGGGAAACGTGGAGCGCCCACCTCGCCGCTCTTCTCCGCAGGGCCGCCAGGGGTCTCCGGCTGATGCGCTAGCTAGCCCGGCAGAGGCCGCCTCTTGCGCGGAGAAATCTTTCCGTGGCGCAGCTTCCTGTGCCTGACTCAGCTCTCAACCGGGCGAGGATTGGCTGAACTGGCCCGGGAGCTCAGCCTTGCCTTGGGAAGTCCAGCCTCGGCGGCCAGTCAGTAACCCTTGTGCAGCCTCCTCCTCCGATTGTGCCCGATCTGTTGCTTGCAGTGCCCAGGGTTCTTTGCTCTGGCGCCGGTGCTTTCCCCTCCGCCGGGCGCGCGCGGGTGCTCCGGCCGCCGCTCTCTGCTGGCGGATCCCTCCTGCTGCATCGGGTCTCGCCCGATCCTGGTAAGTAACCGGGACGTGGAGAAGCTTGAGCTGGGCCTTTCCCGCGGTCTTCGGGCTTGGAAAGTGGGTCTCTCGGTCCCGCCTGATTCCTTCCCGGGGATCGCCGGAGGGAAAGCGGGACCGAGCGTCGCATGATCCTCCGCGCTTTCGCCTATGTGCTTCGGCTGGGGCTTGGTGGCTGCCGTCTGCTGATCTAGGCCGCTATTGTTTTCTTGTGGGCTGACTGCTGCCCGCAGGATTAAACATCTCTGCACAAAAGGAGATCCTGCTATTTTGCTCCCCCCACCCCCCCGATCAGTGGATCTTTATCTGAATCAATGCAAGAAAAAAAAAATGTTTGCGCTTTCCTAGTTAGCAACAGCCCCATAAGGTAAGCCTGCCTGCGCGATCCGGGCTGTAAAAAATCCCGATGTCCATTCTATCTGGTAGCAAAGAATCCCGTTGCCCTCTTGCTGTTTGCTGCACTTGGTTTGCTTCCTGCAGCCCTTTTCATTTGCCGATCTAGGTAACATTGCAGTAGCGATGTATAAACGATTTAAGAAGCAAACAAAAATGTAAAAAAAAAGGAAAAGAACAATCTGAAGCACATTTTCCGGTGGTGTAATTGGAATCTAGAGAAGGGAGAACCAGCACAATAGGCAGGAATCGTTTAAATCATTTTTTATCATCTTTGTTATGATGTGGCGGACTTGAAAATGTATGGACTTCAACTCCCAGAATTCCCCTGCCAGCATGTTGAAAAACACTGTTTTAGATGAAACAATGCAGCCAGGTAGCCCAGTCAGAAACTGGTTAGGAAACTGTACTCCCTTGCGTCACTTTTTCTTGTTGGGTAATGAAATATTTGCAGGAAGAAAACCAAGCTCAGCAAGCACTGACCCCCAATATTTTAACCCTCATTTACCCTTTGTAGCTAAAGGTCACTTCTTGTATATTCTCCATTATCTATCATTTGCAGCTTATCTATAGCCACGCAACTCTCTCTCTCTCTCTCCCTCTCTCTCCCTCCCTCCCTCCCTCCCTCCCTCCCTCCCTTTCTTCCTTTTCCTTTCACTTAAGTGAACTGTTGTAAGTCAAGGACTAACTGTATATCTAACCCACAGTTCCCTAATGTTTCTGGCTTTGCAGACCAGCGGGTGGGGGGGGAGAGGGGTTGGTTACATGTGAGTGGCTGGCAAGCATACACACGCACATCTTTGTGCGAGTGGCATGCATACGCGCCTAACGCTCACTTATTAAGCGGGTCATTATGTGACCATGCTCAATTTTATGACCTTTTCTGCAGTGGCTGTTAATTGAATGCCACAGTCATTAAATGAGCACAGCAATCATAACGTGAAACCATTAAATCCAAAGGCAAACCAAAAATAAACACCCATTTCGGGAAAAAGGCACAGAAAATGACACAGGATTGTGGAACCTGCAAAAGTGGCCGTAAATATGGGCCAGCTGCCAAGTGCCCAAAATGTGATCATGTGACCAAGGGGTGGGGTGCGTGTGGCAGGTGTTGGGACTTGAAAACTGGGTTGTAAGTAGTTCTGGGGAGAACCGTCATAACTTCAAAAAGCCGCTAAGCCACACATTTGGGACTACCTGTCATATGGTTAATTTTCATGTGGGTTCTATTTCCATCCAGTCATTGAAAAGATGGTGAATGAAGAAGAGGAGAGTGCTCCCAAGCAGAGTGGCCCTAAACCAGCAGAGCCACACGAGATGCTGTCTGAGAGCTGCCAGAGCCACATGTCTCCAGACGTTGAATCGGAAGGAGGTGAAACCAACGAGACGGAACCGAGAAGCTCGAAGCGTGACCAGGGGAGCAATTCTCTTGCCGTCAACGGTGACGTTTCTGACGGCGAGAAGGTTTATCCCTCACAGACACAGTACATTTGCCCCGTTTGCGGGGAATGTTTCAGTGGGAGTTCCCGCCTTGTGGAACATCAGAGGGTTCACAAAGAGGAGAAGTTGCGCCCCTGCCCTGTCTGTGGAAAAGGTTACAACCAGGAAGCTGACTTGGTGGCGCACATGCAGAGTCACACTGATGAGAAGCCGTTTTCTTGTCTCGAGTGCGGGAGGAGCTTCCTATTCAGCTCAGACTTGGTGGCCCATCAAAAGGTCCATACTGGAGAGAAACCTTACATCTGCCTAGAGTGCGGGAAAGGCTTCTCCCAGAGTTCCCAGCTGATGTCCCATCGCAGAGTCCATACCGGGGAGAAGCCTTACGAGTGCATTATCTGCGAGAAGAGCTTCCGGTCCAACTATGACCTGGTCAACCATCAGAGGAGCCACACTGGAGAGAAACCTTACATATGCTCTGACTGCGGGAAGAGCTTCACCCGCAGCTCCCACCTCATTTCCCATCAGAGAGTCCACACGGGCGAAAGACCCTACCCTTGTGGGATCTGCGGGAAGCGTTTCCGGGACTGCTCCCATCTCATTCGGCACCAGAGGGTCCACACGGGTGAGAAACCGTACGAGTGCTCCATTTGTGGGAAGAGCTTCCGGGTGAATTACGACTTAGTCACCCATCAGAGGAACCACACTGGCGAAAAACCTTACGAATGCCCCGATTGTGGGAAAGGCTTTAAGCGGAGTTCGCACCTCATCTGCCACCAGAGAGTCCACACTGGAGAAAGGCCGTATCCCTGTGGCATCTGCGGGAAAAGCTTCAGCTACAGCTCAGACCTTATTAAGCACCAGAGAATCCACACGGGGGAGAAACCTTACGAATGTCACATCTGCGGGAAGAGCTTTCGGATCAATGCTGACCTGGTCACTCACCAGAGGATTCACACCGGAGAGAAACCTTACACCTGCTCTGATTGTGGGAAATGTTTTGCCCGGAGCTCACGTCTTGTGTCCCATCAGAGAGTCCACGTGAAGGACGGGACCTTGGGAACGTCTCTTTCTGAAACTGAGTCATCCCAGCCAGGAGCAGCTACTGTGTCCCCAGCTCCTGAGCACCCTTGGGCCAAGGAGGAGAAGCTGGCCCCAAGTGAGCCTCTGGCTCTGACCAGCCTGGGAACTTCTACTCAATTCGTCCTTGGTGATGCACCTCAGGCTGGCCACATGAGTGAAATAAAGATGGAGTGCAGGAGCTGAGACGCAAGAAAACTAGAAGGGAAACACTTACTTTCCAGTAACAAAGTAGTGTATAGAATCTGGAATCCCTTGCTCATTTTAATTAGCTTTCATGGAAAGTTTGCTTGATCAAACAAGATATTATCCATGGCTCCCCCCCCCCCCCGGTGTGCATATTGAAGGATAAATGAGTTGATCCAAGGAAGAATGAAGTATCCTGCGGCCGCAGCATGGTCTCACAGCCATATTTAAATTAAAAGCCATTTTGACATGGGCTGGCTTTGCTTCCCCAAAGAAATTCTTGGAAATATAGTTTGTTGAGAATTCTTGATTAAAAATGTATAGCTAGAGGTGGGAGGAGAAGTATACAAAAACGGATGTAATGCTGGAACCCCTTCAAAAATATATTTATTGATGCGAGCTAAAACAAGCAAAAATGGCACTGCTGTGTATGGGTTGCCTTGAAATGACAAATGGAGCAAGAAAAATATAACCGAAATTAGTGTTTATTTTAGGAAAGTGTTTTCTTTTAAAATAATGCAAAGTAATAATCTCTTATCCATCATGGTTGTTTCTTAAGAAATCCATACAACTTAGGGTTTATTTGCTCTGTTCCTCAGCGGAAAGCCATGACTTTTTAAGAATATGCTGAACACTCACAGTTCTTTTAAATGCAGTCTTCAGCTTCACAGAAACATTCTGTTGTTTATTATCTTCTAACAGTTTCTCTCCTACGTTTGTGCGTGCGTACTTTTAATTAAAAACAACATTGTTGCTATAATAAAAATGCTTTAGTTGGGTAGAATAAAGCTTTAAGTCATTAATAACTTTTATTTAACTTAATTTATAAGCCATGATCTTTTTTGTACAGATCGACCACTCATACAAAGAGAGGGAAGCAGCCCTTGGGATATAAGGACAGTTTTGCTTATTTCTCCCTCTCTTCTCATGGAGAAGCTGTGCAGCCCCCACCCCCACGCCCACCCACCCCGCCTTTCAACTAGGCAGGTCCATGTGTCTGTCCAGGGGAAGAATTCTGGTGGGTTTTTTGTAGTAGTGCAGTGAAGGCATCTCTCCTTTGGTTCTTATCTCAAGGTGCATTTAAATAAAGCTGAGGAATTTCAGTCCAGCTATCTAAAACATAAGCCAAGTATGTATGACTCCATGGTTTGTTGTCTGAAATGTTTATGCTCTTCCCTTGGAGGTTCACCACTGATCTCTTCTGGTTTATTGTATTCCTTCTATTAATCTTTTTGTTTTTTGCCTGAAATCTCACAGTTTTTCCTGAAGGGAAGACGGGGTGCCGGTAACAGATTTAGCCAACTTTGGGTGCAGTTATATCTGGGCTTGATTGTGAGTAGATGTGCTTGGGACTATACTATACTTGGGACTATACTTATATTTTGATAGCAGCTAACAAATTGATTGTGAAAACTCTCAGTTGTTTCAGCCATAGGTCCCACCCCTTAGCCGTAGCCATGAAGAAATTGCATTCCGACCAGCAAGCAAGGCTGATAAACGGAGTATTTTATTAATGCCTACAATTTGTTTTTTAAGTCAGAGAAAGAGGCTCTGATGGTGCCTAGGTTCACCCATCTCTCTAAACTGCAATTTTATTTAATAATTTGTTGATTAAGCCATAGCACACTAGGTTCACACATTGTGCAGTCTCAAACTGTGGTTCAGACACCACAATAAAATAATAGACGGTTTCACACAACTTACTAAAACAATGTCATTTGCATTACCGGTTAAGTAAAAGAGTCAGAACTCTTCCGTGTTGCACAAATTCCCAGTATCTTAGCTAGTGGTTTTGTGGTCTTGCTTATAGAGGTAGTCCTCAACATATGACCATCATGGAGCCTGGAATTTCTGTTGTATGTCATGACAATTGTAAGTTGAGGCAACCATGTGACTGACACGATTTTACAACATTTTTTACGTCAGTCATTAAACGAACACCAGTGTTGTTAAGTGTATCCATTGTCCACAGTGGACTTTTTTTTTTTTTGCCAAAAAACAAAAGTAAATGTCAGTTTCCATAAAAACAATAATTGTAAATTACTATCTCACAAGCATGGGATACTGCAAATGGGCATAAATGCATGCATAAATGCTGAGTGCCAAAATGTGATCATGTGACTGGAGGTCACGTGGCCATTGGAACTTTGAATCCTATCTTAAATACACTTTGGAAGGTCCATGGTAACTTCAAATGGTTGCTAAGCAACTGGTCATGACGAGGACAACCTTGAACGTAACAAAAACACTAAAGATCAAGGGCAGAAATTGGGATTGGAAGTAGGGAGAGGGAATGTATAAGCCTTGGCAAAACCTGAGAAAACTGGAGATAAAAGATTGTTCAACGCATTGTTTAGATTTGATGAATTGCATCTCCCAGAATTTAATAATAATAATAATAATAATGATAATATTTTAATTTGTATACTGCCCTTCTCCCGAAAGACTCAGGGCGGTGAACAGCCAAAATAAAATACAAAGCAAACAATACATACAATACTAAAAAACAACCCTTAAAAAACTTATTTAAATGGCCAAATTTAAAATGTAATAACGCCCTATAAAATTGACAGAAATTTCAAACCCATAAAATCAAATTAAAAATTTTTTTAAAAAAAAATCAAGCCAGTCCAGCAAGGCGGAATAAATAGGTTTTAAGTTCGCAGCGAAAGGTCCTAAGGTCAGATAGTTGTCGAAGTCCAGGGGGAAGTTCGTTCCACAGGGTAGGAGCCCCCACAGAGAAGGCCCTCCCCCTGGGGGCCACCAGTCGACATTGTTTGGCTGACGGCACCCTGAGGAGTCCCTGTCTGTGAGAACGCACCGGTCGTTGGGAGATAGAGGACGGCAGTAGACGATCCCGTAAGAATTTCCTGCCAGTAAAGGTAATTGTGACTAGAGAATCTGACAAGCAGTTCAAAGTATCCAAAGAACACGTTGTTGAAGAATGCTGCCCCATTGCTGTTAAATGGCACCAGCTTAGTCCTAAAGTTTTCAGCTACTACTGTCCGAAGTACCAGACTATCAATGATGCATTTGCCCATATCCGATTGAAGAAACAACTAATTTGAAAATGTGTCTCTTTGAGCTAATATAAAAAAGTTGATTTTTTTACCAGTGTCATAGAAGAAATTCTGGATTAAAGTTTGGCCATGTTATATGTGGAAAATGTACAGTTGATAAAAATATTTTCCTCTTACTGGATGACACATCTTTCACATAGCTTTAAGGAGCAATCTTGGATTTAGATGACGATTTAATTGCATGTCCTAGGGTTGCTTTTTCCAAAAGGCAGCTGGATTTTCTTGGTTTTTCCTTGGAGATGTTTCGCTTCTCATCAGGAAACTTCTTCAGTTCTAACTGAGCCTTTGGAACGGAATTCTGTCTTATTTTCATAGAGAACAGTTATAAAATTAAAATACAAATAATATATATAACAAACAAACAGTAACATCAGTGCATACTCCCTTAGTCTAAATAAAACATATAATCCATATATGAGTCACAATAAACAGTTCCACAAATGCTGTTGAGCTCTTTCTTAACATAAGCTGGCTTGCGTTCCCATATTTTTCTTTAAAAATAAAGATTAAGTTCAATTGGCGAAAGCTAAATGCAAAAGTGCAACATGAGAACTCTGTGTAGCTTAAAATAATGTACAATCTGTTCATTTATTTTATTTGTATTGGTTTATATTAGTGGTGCAGAAGTGATTTCTGCTAACATTACACAGATACATTGGGTGGATTTATATATTATGTTTACCTAAACATGGGGAAACTGAAGCCCTCCAGTTAATGATGGTTTCCACAGTCAGTCCCAACCAGTAGGACCAGTGGTAGGTAATGCTGGGATTATTCTTCAGCGACATCTGAAAGTCAACTTTCTTCACTCCTGCAGTGAATCATCATACAGTTTTGCTTGGGCTTTGAATTAAGTGCAAACTAGGCAGCTAGAGAATATTGACAAGAGTTTAGTTAAAACTGGCTTAGCACAATGTATGAACCCAACTTTTTCTTTTATGTTTAAATCTAAAAAAATAGGCATAACATAACAACAGAGTTGGAAGGGACCTTGGAGGCCTTCTAGTCCAACCCCCTGCCCAGGCAGGAAACCCTACACCATCTCAGTCAGATGGTTATCCAACATTTTCTTAAAAAACATGGCTGCTAGCCAGGACAATTAAAACTTGTCAACTTCACAAAGAATAAGGGTTTTCCCTGTGAAAATATACTAGGTATAGAAGGAACTGATGTTAGCTTAAATCAGAATTTTCTGTAACTTGGCCAGCTGGACCGAAGGGAAGTACCATTGGGAGGATGGAGAAAATCTTTTAACTTCTGTCTACATACGTTTTTTTCTTAAACTTCCTTTTTAATATGTTTTATTGATCAAGTTTGTTTATATCATGTTTACTGTTCTTCTGTCTGTATTCCTATAGACTTGGATTTTTTTTTCCAATTTAAATTTACTGTATTCCAGTTTTTTATGGTAGCCAATAAAGTTTGTTTGAAATTTGAGTGTTTGTCTTTTATCTGGGAATTACAAGCTAAACAGAAAAGGGAAAAGGCTTTCCCAGTGTAGTTTTAACTGGTTTACAGTGGCATTCCTCAATTCCACAAGTCTTAAAGTCCACAAGTCTTAAAGTTGCCAAGGTTGGATACCCTTGCTTTAAATGAAAGAAGATTCAAAAAGAGCTAGATAGACATGAACAATGGACTGAAATAGATATTTGCAAATTTAGCAGGGAGAAACCGGTTCTACAAACAAGACAGGAGAAATATAAGGCCCACAGACAGGATGGGAGACAGCTGTCTTGGCAGGAGTCCATGTGAAAGAAATCCAAGTGACCTGAAATGCAACTGTTAAAACAGGCAGACTTTTCCCTGGGATGTGTTAATGGGAACACAGGTCCAAATCACAGCAAGTTATTCTACGCTGCCCCAGCCAGACTCCATTTTGTATATGGTGTCTAGTTCTGGGCACTACAATATATAGAGAGAGGTAAATTAGGCCAAGTTCAGAAAAGATTTACTTAGGTGACAAATAATCTGGCTATGCGGAGCTCTAAAGCAGTGTTTCTCAACCTTGGCAGCTTAAAGATGCATGGACTTCAACTCCCAGAAATTCCTCAGGCAGCATGGCTGGCTGGGGAATTCTGGGAGTTGAGGTCCGCAGGACTTCAAGCTGCCCAGGTTCAGAAACACTGCTCTATCAAGCAGTGGTGAAATCTGAACCCGTTTACTACCGGTTTGCTGGCTGCGCATGTGCGCTGCGCATGTGCAGTGCGCACCATGCACCAAATGCAAGGTGTGTTCATGCGCGTGCAGTGCATGCCAAAAGGAGCCATGGGGTAAGTAGAACAGCGCACGGAGTGTGGGGGTGGGGAGTGATCAACTGTGGCATGCAATCTTTTTACTTTTAAAAGCATTTTTTTTATAACCTATTTGGCCGAATAGGTTGTAAAAAAAATGCTTTTAAAAGTAAAAGAAAAGACTACAATCAGGCAGCTCAGCTGGGATCGTCAGAGCCTTTTTTCTACCTTTTAAAAACATTTTTTAAATAACCTATTCAGCCGAATAGGTTGTTAAAAATGCTTTTAAAAGTAAAAAAAAAAGGCTCTGACGATCGCATGGCTCAACTGCGATCGTCGGAGCCTTTTTTACCTTTTAAAAGCATTTTTTAAAAGTGGTAAGCGGGGAAACGGGCGACTGAGCACTGGGTGGGCATGGGCGGGGGGAGGGATTTTTGCTAACGGTTCTCCAAACTACCCACCGCCATCGCTACCGGATCGGCCGATCCGGTCCAAACCAGGAGCATTTCACCCCTGCTACAAAGTATTTCCATATGTTTAGTTGCAGAAATAGTGACTATGGTGGGAGGAGTCTGTGCCTACTACAGGTACAAGTAGTCCTCAACTTACAACTATTTGTTTAGCAATTGTTCAGAGTTACACTATCAAAATTTGGGTGCGTGGTAACTGTCAAGTATTTATGATAGTTGTAGCATCCTGGGGTCATGTGATCACCAAGTGGCTTCCAACAAGCAAAGTCAGTCAGGGAAACTGGCTTTTACAACATGATTCATTTAACAAACATGGCAAAAAAGACTGTAAAATCAGGCATGACTCATTTAACTGCCACCTTACTTAGCAACAGAAACAGATCCCAACTGTGTGGTTGTAAGTTGAGGAGTACTTGCACATCAAAGTTCAGAATCAATTTTTAGTTATATTTTGTCAATAGAGACCGTGAGATGATTTTTTTTTTTTGATAGATTATGTGCCATCTAGTTTGTATCTTCTCTCAGGGACTACTTTAATAGATTTAATATGGGCAATCTGCCCCCAGTCTGGGCCTTCAGATTTTCCAAGGATGCCCACATTGCCATGGTAACAGAAAAAAAACTTTGTGCCTAGGAGAGAAACATCTGCCGCTACCTAGGACTGAAATTTCACCCTTCCAAGCGAGAGGCGAGCATATTTATCACTAGGTCACCACGCTGCTCTGCTACATTAGCAAATCTGTTTGGAGTAATATTACTGATAATTATGTCCACGGAGCACTCAGGTGGCAATTCATTCTCAGATTTGGGGTTAATTACAGTTTAGGGACGCGGTGGCTCAAGGGACACAGTGGCTCAGGGGCTAGGACGTTGAGCTTGTCGATCAAAAGGTCGGCAGCTCAGCGGTTCGAATCCCTACTGCTGCTGTGTAATGGGGTGAGCTCCCGTTACTTGTCCCAACTTCTGCCAACCTAGCAGTTTCAAAAGCACGTAATAATACAAGTAGAAAAAATAGGGACCACCTTTGGTGGGAAGGTAACAGTTTGCCTTTGGCGTTGAGTCATGCCGGCCACATGGCCATGGAGACGATTTCAGACAGCGCTGGCTCTTCGGCTTTGAAATGGAGATGAGCACCACCCCCTAGAGTCGGCAACGACTGGCACGTATGTGCGAGGGGAACCTTTACCTTTACCTTACAGTTTACAGCAGTCTCCTGAAAATATAAATGCCCTGTGTCCATAATCTTGAGTTGGAGTAGGAGAAGTAGATACAATTTTGCCTCTGCTCCAAGTAACTTGCCCTGTGCTGTTCTGTGGAGGATCCGACCTTGATTCAAAGCCAGGACCTCCTACTAACACTGGAATCAGGAAATAAAATAACATAAATCTAAACTGTTTAGTCTGTTGATGGATGAGGGAAAGAAGTAGACAATTTACAAGGTCACTATAAACAAAGGCTTGAAGGACAACAATGTTGTGAAAACAGTAAAAAGAAAAAATGTCATGTGAAAAGCCTTGAAAATATTTGATTTTAAGGCTGAGTCTGGACGAAGGACACAAGGGGAGGAGGAGATGTCCTTTTGCCAGACCTCAGGTATGCCTAGTTCATTCTTGGGTGGTAAAGGACGTTACATTTTTCAGAAATCTGGTAACACCTTTTCTGATTAACCAATGTTATTAAAAGAAAGCAGCTTTCGTGATTCGCATCTTGCTCTGTATGGAGAACGAGGCAGGAGGCTAGGCTGGTTCAACACAATGCTTTATTTCTAACATAACAGCTAACAGGAACACAAGGCAACTCCGCGTGAGCTAAAACACTGACAGAACTGTTGCCATCTGACAGCCGCTTAAATAGAGGAGCTGTCAGACGGAGGAACCAATCGGAGGCTGCAGATTTCCCGCTGTTTGGCTGCTTGTGTCTTAGCCAATCGGGGCGATCTGCAGCTTGCATTCCCGTGCGTGGTCGTAAGTGCGAGGACTCAACACACAGCTCACAAAAGCTTCTGCCTTTTAGAAAAAAGTTGTTGGCTGGAGAAGAGGTTACCAGCAGGGGTGGGATTCAGCTGGTTCGTACTGGTTCGGATGAACTGATAGTTGTGACCTGCGGGTGGGCCCGCCCCGCCCCTGCCCACCCTGCTTGGTGCTATGCCATCCAATTTAGCAGCATTTTTAAGCCGTGCTCATGCATGCAAGGACGTGTATGAGGAAAGCACAAGCGCAGGAGGCCACACGCGCTCACATATTCGGTGCTGGGGCAAACCAATTGTTAAATTATATGAAGCCCACCTCTGGTTACCAGGCTCCTGGCTTTTTACTACTACAGGCAAACTCCTCCTATATCAGGGGTGTCAAACTCATGGCCCACGGGCCAGTTCCAGCCTGTGGGGTGCTTAGATCTGGTCCATGGGGCTGCCCTTGAAACAGCAAAGGACTGGCCCGTGGTGCCTCTGCCGGTGAAAACGGAGCTTGGGAGGGCCACGCGCAGCTAAAGCTAAAACGGAACGGCCTTCCCGAGCTCCATTTTCGCTGGCAGAGCGCTCAGGCCACGACAGGCGCCCCCAACATAAGTGATGTCGAGCTGGCCATGGCCACCCTAGCCATACACCCTGTTTCTCCCCCCCCCCGAGATCAAACACAATCCTGATGCGGCCCTCAATGAAATTGAGTTTGACACCCCTGTCCTATACTGTAACAGGAGATCTTTCAGCAGTCCTAGGACCAAGGTGTTGTGTCTCGCCCGCTTTCACCGCAGCCGGGGCCTTCTTATCTGCTTCCGAACGCTGAGGAATGTCCTAGTATGCCTCCCGCCCCCAGCCCTGGCTCCATGCCCAGACAGGCTGAGGAGGAAGAAGTACCTCCAGCCCCCAGCTCTGGCTCCATGCCCAGGCAAACGGAGCAACTAGACCCCTCCCCCTCCCCCACAGCATGTGAGCCTGAGGAAGGTCAATTACCAACAGCTGCAGACTGGAGTGACCCTCGCTTCAGAAGAATTGATAGGCGGCGGCGACAGAAGGAAGGGAGGGGCAGGCCTTAATGAGTGCTGAGTCATGGAGCCACACCCCATGGCCTATATAAAGGATCTGCTTTCTGGCATTCTCTGAGTCAGGCAAAGTCTACCTTATATTGCTGAAGTCACTTTCTGGTCTCCTGCCTGCCTTGAGAACTTTGCTAGGACTTTGGCAGAGCTGCAGAGGCACGCCTGATTCGGATTTCCCTGATCCGGTCGTCAGGGGAGGAGTGGGACACGACACAAAGTCTTCCTAGAACAGAGATTATGCTTACTGTAATGTATTACTGTAAGTTTTGGCGGGAGTTTTAGGCGGGAAATATCTCGTTTCTGATTGGATGCAGCCTCAGGCTGAAGTGTATATAAGGAGAGGTTTTTCTCCAGAGTTTTGCTGGGTCACACTATATTAAAGAGCTGTTGTCACTAACCTGGTCTCCTGCCTCGTCAATACCCAAACTTAACATTGGCGACGAGGATGGGATATTGAGGCAGAGCACCAGAACAGAGCTGAACTCACTACGAGAATCAAACCCAGCAAGGTGACGGCGAATGCAGCGATGACCGGCTACACGCCACCCACTCCGTTTGACCCTGCCCAGGAGACATGGGGAATATATATGACCCGTTTGAAAGTTTCCTGAGGCAACGAGCTACAGGAGTCTCCGACAACCGCAAACGGGCTTACTTATAAGCCACTGTGGGTCAGCAGTCATCGCCGTCGCAGAAGCCCTAGCGAGCCAACACCGCTACACTCCGTATCGTGGCAGACCCTTCAGACCCTCCTGAAGAATCACTACGCACCAGCCCCGCCCAAATACGTTCGGCACGAGTTTGGGGAGCGCAGGCAACAAGAAGGCGAGTCTATCAGCGACTACATGGCAGCCCTGAGACAAGCCTCCAAGCATTGCGAGTACCGCGATCTGGACGAAGAGCTGCTGGAACAACTTATACGGGGGGTCAGAGACATCCGTTTGAGGAGACGGTTGCTAGCCAAGAGCAACCTGACATTGGCAAACGCTCTGGACGAAGCCAGAGCCCATGAGATGTCCAACCATGCAGCAGACACCTTACAAAAGCGACTCACGCCGATGGCGGGCGCAAAGCCGAGCACAGTCCACCACGAAGAAACCTATCGTGAGTCAACCAGCGAAGAGGAGGAAGAAGTCCACTACACCGGAAAATCGACAAGGAAGACCCGGAGGAATGCGGAAGTTGCGGGCGACATCAGCGCCAAAGATGTAAGTTCAGGGACGCCATTTGCGGCGGTGTGAAAGGAAGGGCACCTGGCTCAAGTCTGCCGAGCACCCCAACCTTCCGCCGAAAATTCAAATCGGCCAATCAGAGCGGCTCTGAGTCAGAGATGCAAACCCCACATTCCGCCGAATTTCAAACCAGCCAATCAGAGCGCGAGATCGGCGAGGCGACCAGCGATTGGCCAGGAAAGAAAGAGCGCCAAGTCAAACCGAATGACTGTTACCATAGACCACGCAGCTACCCGCATCGAAGAAAAGATCTTCACAAACCCGACAATTGAAGGCGTACCGTGCCGACTGGAAGTAGACACAGGATCAGCTATCACAATCATGTCCTGGGACACTTTTGTGAAAGCCTTGCCGACATCGCAAAGCGCAAGCTACAGAAACAACGGCCCGGTGCAGGATTACCAGGGCAACCGCATCCCTGTTCGAGGGACAACGACCGTCGAGGTCAAGTACGGGACATACGAAAAGACCCTGCCCATCACGTTAGTCGAGGAACCTTGCCAAGCTTGCTGGGGCTAGACTGGTTCAGGCGTTGGGAATGGGGTGACTGGCGCCCACCGAGCAGATGCAACCTGCAAACGCCCTACTGGAGGAATTCGCAGACGATTCGAGGACCGTTTAGGCAAGTACAAGGGGACCCCTATCTCCTTCAATTTAGACCCCAAATAGCTCCCATTAGGTTAAAGGCAAGGAGGGTTCCTTTGCACTCAAACCTAAAATCGACAAAGAGTTAGATAAATTAGTCAGCCAGGGATACTAGTGCCAGTTGACCATGCCAAATGGGAGACGCCAATCGTCACCCCTATAAAACCAGACGGGTCCATAAGGATTTGCGCTGATTACAAGGCTACCTTGAACAAAGCATTGCAAAAGAGCGCCTACCCAGTTCCAGTAGTGCAACACTTATTGCACTCACTAGGCACGGACAAGTTTTCGCCAAATTAGACTTGGCACAAGCGTACCAACAGCTACCCGTAGATGCTAGCACAGCTGAGGCCCAGACCATTGTAACGCACCGGGTGCCTTTAAGTGCACCCGGTTACAGTTCGGGTGAGTGTGGCCCGGGCTATTCCAAAATTTGATGGAGCGGCTCCTACAAGGGTTACCGAGTCGCACTATTTCGATGATGTGTTGGTATCAGGGAAGATTTAAGAGAACTGGGAAGCGATTAAGGAAAGTTTTGGCCATTTTAGGTCGGCAGGATTAAAAGTCAAAGCAAGCAAGTGTCAGATAGGGGTCGAATCTGTTGAATTTTGGGCTATAGAATAGACAAAAAGGATTCACCCCACTGAGAGCAAAGTCAAGGCGATAAAGAGAGCCCCAGCACCCAAAAACAAGACAGAACTCCAGGCTTTCCTGGGTCTGGTAAACTTTTACGCCGTGTTTTTAAAAGACAAGGCAACCGTTGCTGAACCGCTGCATAAATTGCTTGGAAAAAACACTGCTTGGTCGTGGGGGAAGTCAGAGAATAGGGCATTTGAGGCAGTAAAAAGTTTGCTATCAAGCGATAGCCTGTTAATACAATACAACAACAGACTGCCGTTAGTATTGGTTTGTGATGCGTCCCCCTATGGAGTAGGAGCGGTACTTAGCCACAGACTCCCAAACGGCACTGAAGCCCCTATAGCGTTCTATTCACGAACGATGTCCCCGGCTGAAAGGAATTACAGCCAGCTAGATAGGGAGGCTCTAATAGTGTCAGGGTGAAAAAATTTCACGAATACGTTTTTGGGCGTGATTTCGAAATTGTTACTGATCACAGACCGCTATTGGGGTTACTGGCTGGCGACCGCCCAACGCCAGTAGCACTCTCACCTAGACTGACCAGATGGACTATTTTTTTGACCGCATACTCCTACAAGCTGCAGCATCGGCCTGGAAAGGAGCTGGGGCATGCGGACGCATTGAGCAGATGCCCATTGCCAGGGGAAATCGAGGACCCCACCCCGGGCACACCCGTTCTACTAATTGACTCTTTGGACTCGGGGCCAGTCACATCGCAGGAAGTGGCTCGGGCCTCCTACCGGGACGTTGTTTTAAGGACTGTAATCAGTTGGGTTCAAAGGGATGGCCATACCGGGCTTAACGTTCAAGGAATTTGTAAAGAAAAAGGGAATTGTCTGTGCAAGGGGTGCCTGCTCTGGGGGATAGGTGGTAGTTCCAGAGAAGCTGAGAAAAAAAGTTCTGGAACTCCTGCATGAGGGTCACCCAGGAATTGTGAGGATGAAGGGTTTGGCTAGGAGCTATGTCTGGTGGCCCCTAATGGACAGGGAAATCAGTGACAGGGTTGGCCGATGCCAAGTATGTCAGGAATCCAGACCACTACCACCTACGGCCCCAGTTCTGGAGTGGGAGAAACCCCAAGGCCCTTGGTCCCGCATACACATTGATTTTGCCGGCCCCTTCCACGGCCAAACATTTCTAATTGTGGTGGATGCATTCTCCAAATGGCTGGAGATCATCCTAATGAAATCCACAACCGCGGGAGCTGTCATCTCAGCACTAAAACACCTTTTCGCCACGCACGGGCTACCGGACACCCTCGTGTCCGATAACGGCCCACAGTTCACCGCAGCATTATTTGAAGGGTACCTGGCTGAAGAGGGCATCCGACATGCCCTCTCAGCGCCGTTCCACCCTGCGTCGAACGGCCTTGCTGAACGTTTTGTCCGGAGTGCGAAGCGCTATCACGGCGGCCCGGCGATTGGCAGCCACAAATCGACGCATTCCTAACCGTCCAACACAGGACCCCCTGTGTGGCCACCGGCCGCAGCCCAGCCGAGCTATTAATGGGGCGGAAGCTACGGTGCCCGCTAGACCGGCTACACCCGAACTACGTACAGGACGGGTTCAAAACAAAACCAGATAGAATCCGAGAGTTAAACATAGGAGACTCGGTGTGGGCACATAATTACAGCGACGGCCCTAACTGGAAGAGGGGGATAGTCATAGACAAAACGGGCCCCAAATCTTATCTAGTGGAACTAGACGATGGCAGAATCTGGAGGCGCCACATAGATCAATTAAGAAACAGATTGAGCGATAAGGCAGAATTAGGCGAGAACAGCCCTGACTATGATTTAATTAACCCCACAGCTGACCGGCGCCAAGAACAAACAGAAAGCGTAAGCAAAGAACCAAACAGAGACTTATCTGAGTCAGGCGAGGTCCAGCGACACCCTCCGGTCCCTCTAGAGGACAGCAGGTCCGAGCCGGCGAATAATCCAGGGCCGGATGGCCGGGAGGAGGAGCTCAGAGGAACGAAAAGTCCCTCCGGCAAGCTCGACTCAACTCCAGAAAGTGAACTGCGCAGGTCCGGGAGAGTCAGGAGACGCCCCACGTACCTGCAGGACTACGTAGAGAAGTAATATGCAAATATTGGCAAAGTGCCTTCTGGGAGGGAAGGAGTGTAATGTATTACTGTAAGTTTTGGCGGGAGTTTTAGGCGGGAAATATCTCGTTTCTGATTGGATGCAGCCTCAGGCTGAAGTGTATATAAGGAGAGGTTTTTCTCCAGAGTTTTGCTGGGTCACACTATATTAAAGAGCTGTTGTCACTAACCTGGTCTCCTGCCTCGTCAATACCCAAACTTAACACTTACTAAAGTTTCCCATACTTGTTACCTATACTGTACAAGAAATAAAAAAAGAGAAAATTCCCAAGAACAAGTACTTCTCGAATTATGACCATTGTACCCAAACTGTGTTGCTAAGTGAGAGAGGTGTAAAGTGAGCTTTGCCCCATTTTACAACCTTTCTTGCTACACTTGTTAAGTGAATCACTGCATTTGTTTAAGTTAATAGACGAGTGAATCTGTTAAGTGAATCTGGCTTCCGGATTGATTTTGCTTGTCAGAGGTTCACAAAAGGTGATCCCATGACTCCGGGATACTTCCATTGTCATAAATATGAGTCAGTTCCAAGCATCTGAATTTTTGATCCAGTGACCATGGGAATGCTGTAAGAGTCGTTAATTGTGAAAAAAGGTCATAAGTCACTTCTTTCAATGCTGTTGTAACTTCAAACGGCCATTAAATGAATTTTTGTAAGTTGAGGACTATCTGTACTGTGTTAAATCATAATGTAGTTGTTAAGTTCGGGAAGTAACGAGGCTGGAGACCAGGGTAGTGACAACAGCTCTTTAATATAGGGTGAACCCAGCAACAGGCTGGGGCAAAAACCTCTCCTTTTATACAGTTCTGTTGAGGTTTCCCCAATCAGCAACGTGCTGATTTCCCGCTCAAATATTTAAAGGCACAACTGTTAATACATAACACTCCTCCCCTCCCAGAAAACACTTGGTCTTATTTACATATTTATTCACATGTTATTTTTCGACGTAGTCACGCAAATAACCTGGGCGTCTCCTAGTTCTTTCTGACCTGCGCGGTTCAGTTCTGGGTGGTGTTTTGAGCTGGTCGGAGGGGCTGTTTTTTCCTCCCAGCTCTTTCTCTAGGCCATCGGGCTCTGGATTATTGGCCGACTCTTTTTCTTGGCCATCCGGCCTTGGATTAATTTTGGAATTTTCCTTGCTGTTTCCCTCGGGGACCTGATGGCGCCGCTGGAACTCTGGGACCTCAGCTAAGTCTCGCGCCTCCCCCGGGTCATTGTCGGCTGTGGATTCAAAGTGGTATTGGTCATTACCTGTCTCTGTTGGTTTGGTTTGGTCAGTTATTCGTTTCCTTAACTGATCTATGTGGCGCCGCCACATTCGGTTGTCTGGTAGCTCTACCACGACGATTTTGGCCCTGTTACTTTTGTTACTTGTCCGCGACCCAACTCGGCCGTCCCCATAGTTTCGGCCCACACCCGTCGCCTATGCTCATTTCCCTTGTTTTTCTAGCTCCCCTTGTAACCCTCGGGTGTGTAATGGGGTTCAAACGTCAAGTGGGCACCGGAGTTTTCGTCCCATTAGCAATTCGGCTGGGCTTTTCCCAGTGGCTGTGCTTGGGGTTCTGTGCTGACGGCCAGGAAAGTCTATTTTGTTTGCCAGTCACCTGGCTTGAGCCTGGACACGCCTCCTTAGCGCCCGGACGGAACGCCTGCAAGGCCATTCGACGCAGGGTGGAAAGGTGCAGAGAGGGCATGTCGGATGCCTTCCTCTGCCAGGTACTCTTCAAACTGGGCTGCCGTGAATTGGGGCTCATTGTCGGACACCAGAGTGTCCGCAACCCGTGAGTTGCGAATAGGTGGCGAGGGTTGCGATTACTGCTCGCTGTGGTGGACTTCATAAGTATGATCTCTAACCATTTGGAAAATGCGCCCACCACCACTAGGAACGCGTTTGGCCGTGAAAGGGCCAGCAAAATCAATGTGGATTCTTGACCAAGGCCCTTGGGGCTTTTCCCATTCTCTGACTGGGGCTGTTGGGGTAGCGGTCTGGACTCTTGGCAAGCTTGGCATTTCCCTACCCTCTCAGCAATCTCTGCGCCCATGAGTGGCCACCATACATAGCTTCTAGCTAACCCCTTCATCCTTACGATGCCTGGGTGACCCTCGTGGAGGAGGTCCAATACCTTGCCCCTTAACTTAACAGGAATTATTACACGATCACCCCATAACAGGCACCCCCCCTGTGCCGAGAGCTCATCACGTTTCTTAACAAATTCTTTGAACCGTCACCGGCGCAGCGGGCCACCCTCTCTGTACGCAACAGAGTACAGTCCTTAACACAATGGCCCGGTGTGATGCCCGAGCCACTTCCTTTGATGTGACTGGGCCAGAGACCAACGAGTGAATAAGGAGGGTGGGTGTCCCCGGAGTGGGGTCTTGATCGCCCTGGCAGTGGGCATCGGCTCAATGCGCCTGCATGCCCCACTTCTTTCCCGGTCGATGCTGCAGCTTGTATGAGTAAGCGGCTAAAATATAGTCCATCGAGTCAAACGTGGCGAAAGTGCCACAGGCGTTGGCCGGTCGCCAGCCAGTAATCCCAGTAACGGTCTGTGGTCAGTCACGATTTCAAAATTCCGCCCAAAGACATACTCATGGAATTTTTTGACCCCTGATACAATGGCTAATGCTTCTTTGTCTAATTGGCTGTAGTTCCTCTCTGGTGAGGACATCGTTCTAGAGTAGAACGCTATAGGGGCTTCTGTGCCGTTTGGAAGTCTATGGCTGAGTACAGCCCCCACCCCATAAGGGGACGCATCGCAAACCAGCACTAGGGGTAGTGAGTCGTGATATTGGATGAGCAGGCTATCACTTGAGAGCAGGTTCTTTACTGCTTCAAAAGCCCTATTTTCTGACTTTCCCCAAGACCAAACAGTATTTTTCCCTAAGAGCCTATGCAGCGGTTCCGCAACGGTTGCTTTGTTCTTCAAAAAGACCGCGTAAAAATTAACCAATCCCAGGAATGCCTGCAGCTCTGCTTTGTTTTTGGGCGCTGGAGCCTTCCTAATTGCCTTAACTTTGCTCTCAGTAGGGTGAATTCCTTTCTTGTCTATCCGGTAGCCCAAGAAATCGACCGATTCGACCCCTATCTGACATTTATTTGTCTTGACTTTTAATCCGGCTGTCCGGAAAATGCTCAAGACCTTTCTTAACCGCTTCCCCAATTCCTCCATGTTTTCCCCTGAAATTAGGACATCATCGAAGTAGGGAACTACCCCTGGGAGCCCTTGCAGTAGTCGTTCCATCAGGTTTTGGAACAGCCCTGGTGCCACACTAACCCCAAATTGCAATCGGGTGCACTTGAATGCCCCCCTGTGCGTCACAATCGTTTGGGCTTCGCCAGCGGGCGCCTACTGGCAGTTGTTGGTAGGCTTGGGCCAAGTCTAACTTTGCAAAGACTTGCCCTTGCCCCAAGGAGTGCAATAAATGTTGCACCACGGAACCGGTACGCGCTTTTCTGTAAGGCTTTGTTAAGCGTCGCCTTGTAGTCAGCGCAAATTCTAATTGACCCGTCCGATTTGATGGGGTGACGATTGGCGTCTCCCACTTTGCGTGATCGACTGGCACCAAAACCCCTGATTTATGAGCTTGTCCAGCTCCTTATCAATTTTGGTTTTAGGGCAAAGGACTCTCCTCGCCTTAAGCCTAATGGGGGCTACCTGGGGTCTAAGTTGAAGGAAATAGGGGTCCCCTTGTACTTGCCCAGGCAGTCCTTGAAGACATCTTCGAACTCATAAAGAGAATGTCTTTCAAATTGCAGTCACTTCTGTAGATGCCAGTCACTCCCATGCCCAGGGCACGAAACCAGTCTAGTCCCAACAGACTGGGCAGAGTTCCTTCGACGATCGTGATGGGCAGGGTCTTTTGTGAGGGCCGTACTCGACTCGGACGGAGGTGGTCCCTCGAACAGGGATGCGATTCTGGTAGTCGTGCACTCGTAGCCGCTGTGCTTGCAGATGGCGCTTCGCGACGGACGGCAGTGACTTCGCCAGGGTGTCCCAGGACATGATGGTGATCGCTGATCCCGTGTCTACTTCAAGCCTGCACCGTACTCCCTCGATCTTGGGCTTTGTGAAAATCTTCTTTCCACTTTGGTTGAGGCGCGCCTATAATGACAGTCGTTTGGTTAGACTTCGCCTTTCTTGTTTGAACCAATCGCGGGCCGCCTTTCCGGTTCAGCGCTTTGATTGGCCGATTTGAATTTTCGGCGGAAGGTTGGGCTGCTCTGCAAACCTGAGCTAAGTGTCCTTTCTTCCCACACCGCCGGCATGTTGCGTCTTTAAACCTGCAGCGTTGGCGCTGATGCTGCCCTCCGCAGCTTCCGCACTCATCACGGTCCTCAGTGTCGCGTTTCTCGGTCCGCAGACCCTTCCTCATCCTCGCCTCACCTTCGGATTCGGACTGAATCTCCTCCTGGTGTACTGGCGTTGGCTTTGCGCCGCCTTGGATTGAAGAGGCTTTGCAGAGTCTCTGCTGCTTTAGTAGACATTTCGTGTGCTCTGGCCTCGTCCAGAGCGGTGGCTAGTGTCAGGTTGCTCCTGGCTAGCAGTCGTCGCCGTAGGCGGATGTCCTTGACCCCTCGGATGAGTTGCTCGAGTAGCACTTCGTCTAAGTCTCGGTATCCGCAGTCCTTGGGCGCTCTTCTCAAAGCGGCCATGTAGTCACCGATGGACTCGCCTCCATCTGTCTCGTTCTCCGAATTCAAACCGCTGCACGTATTTGGACGCGCCGGTGCGAAATGGTTCTTCAGCAAAGTCTGCAGAGTCGGCCACGATACCGATTGTATCGGCGTTGGCTCTGCCAGGGCTTCCGCAATCTCGATTACCTCCGGCCCGCAATGGCTTAGGAAGTAAGCCCGTTTGCGGTTATCAGGGATCCCCTGTAGTTCGTTGGCTTCTAGAAAGCTTTCGAAATGGGTCATATATGTTCCCCATTTCTCCTTGCCCGGGTTGTACGGTGCGGGTGGCGTGTTTGCCATTTCCGCGTTTCTGCCCTGAGTTTGCTGGGTTCGGAACTAGCGTGCTTCAGCTCGGTTCTGGTTCTCCTTAGCCTCGAGATCCCACCCTCGTCGCCAATGTTAAGTTCGGGAAGTAACGAGGCTGGAGACCAGGGTAGTGACAACAGCTCTTTAATATAGGGTGAACCCAGCAACAGGCTGGGGCAAAAACCTCTCCTTTTATACAGTTCTGCTGGAGGCTTCGTCCAATCAGCAACGTGCTGATTTCCCGCTCAAATATTTAAAGGCACAACTGTTAATACATAACAGTAGTTTCTTTGGTTATACAAAGAATTGTTATGATTTGTAGCAGGGGTCTCCAACCTTGGTCCCTTTAAGACTTGTGGACTTCAACTCCCAGAGTTCCTCAGCCAGCAAAGCAAAGCTGAAAAGTTGAACTTCAAAGAGTTGAAGTCCACAAGTCTTAAAGGGACCAAGGTTGGAAATCCCTGATTTTTAGGATGCAATTTGTCTCTTTACTGCTTAGCCACAAATATAGTGGGGGGTTTTGTTTGTTTTGATAGACACACTCTCTCCTGTAGGTTTAACAAGAAACAAATACTCTTTAATTTTTCTCCATTTATTTCTGCAGGAAAATGAAAAGAGGAAAGAAAAAAGCAGCAATTGATCTCCTTTTAAGCAAGGCAGAGCATAATCCTAACCTACAGATCAAATATGTTTGGCAAACATTCAACTTTTTATAGAAGTTCTTAAAAGAACCATAACTTCCTTTCATGGAATTGCACTATGTTTCTCCCCCAGCTCCTCTGAGAGTAGCTTTAGTCACTGTGACACACAATTTCAACATTTCCTTAATAATTAAAATTGATTATGGCTGCAATCTGGATCCTCTTTAGTGCTTTTTGCCATGGGAATAACAAATGAGCATTTCTAAACATTCAAGTATGCACTATCTTGATGGGGCATTTTAATAAACCTAATAAAACATTTCTGAACATGTGTCTTCCACATACATTTTGTAAGACCAAAAAAAATTGCTGTAAATATATACATATTATGCTAGGATATGGTATGGCATCATACATCTAATGTCATCCTACTAACTGATTGTACCATTCTAAGCAAACACAGTATTTAAAGGATTTAACAACATTGCTCAGGGTTAAAAAGGCATTGAAGGATAATTTCAGCAGCTCAATGCAAGTCAAGGTTTGTTTGCTTTTGGGAAGCCCTCTTTCTTTCTCTTTCTTTCTTTCTTTCTTTCTTTCTTTCTTTCTTTCTTTCTTTTTCTTTCTTTCTTTCTTTCTTTCTTTCTTTCTTTCTTCTCATGCAGGCAAGAATTTAAGGAACTGCTTCTGAAGAGGGAGATTGCTGCAAATTAGATCCATTTGCAATAGCCGCCCAAATGTTCTCACCAAATTCCTATCTGGATGCATGTATTCATTTTTCAGAGTTGTCAAGAATGATGATGGTTGACCAAAAATGAGGGGTGGAGGGAGAATTTGCAAAAACTTTGTAAAACTTTTTAATAATAATAATAAAAAAAAAGAATGATGGTGGTTGGGAGGAACAGACTACAAAAGCTGCAGAATCCAGCACATCTTCACAAGATATTTCCTCAGACCTGGATTTGGCTCCTCTGCTGAAAAAGACATAAAGAGTTCCGGAATTATATATCGCTGTTGTATCTTTTTAATTTTTTTTATTGAACTGTTTATTTATATCCCACTTTATTATTTTTACAAGTAACTCAAGACGGGGAACATATTCAACACACCTTCCTCCTCCTATTTTCCCCACAACAACAACTCTATGAGCTGGACTGGGTTGAGAGTATACGGCTGGCCCAAAGTTATCCAGGTGGCTTTCATGGCTAAGGTGGGACTTGAACTCAAGCCTCCTGCTTTCTAGCATGGAGCCTTAACCACTAGACCAACCATTATCTCCCTATGGCTGAAAACTAGATGGTGGGGTGTACCTATCTGAATGCTGCATTGGGCTCCACCCAGGGGTGGGTTCGGTTTACCTTTACTACCGGTTCGCAACAGGACAGCGCGTGTGCGCAAGTGAAGTGAGCATGCGCAGATCATCCATGATTACGTAGAACCGGCAGCAACCCACCACTGGCTTTACCAAGTGACCCTTTTCTTAGACTCTTTTAATTTAAAATTGATACAAGCAGAACTGGTTTTTGTTAAAGACTGCTAGTAAGGATATTTTCAATGTTTAATATTTAACATTCTTAGTATTTCAGTTGCCAACCAAGTCAAAAATACAAGAAGATTTAGATTTGACACCAATTTTTCTTTAGTACTCTCCAAAGAGTCCTGGGGAATATAGCGCGTGTTGGAAATTCTCTTTAAAATTCCTTATCATTTTTCTTGAGTTTCAATTTCTAAAGACCCAGCGGGGTTGGGGAATTTTCCCAGGTTAAAATAGAAAGTTACCTGATAGAACAGTTGGTGTGTGGAGCTCAGTCTAGCAAAGCCACTTCGTCCCGTTGTCTCCCTTTTTTCTCAAGTGAGATCTCCAAGCATTGTGAAGTTGCTGGTGTCTAAGTAGACTTGGATAGTGGCAAAAGCTTTTCCCACATGTACTGCAGATGTGGGATGCTGGCTTGGCATGGGACCTCAGGTGCTGAGCAAGCTTAGAACTGGAAATGAACGTCTTCCCGCATTCAGCACAGCCAAATGGCTTTTCCCCCGTGTGAATTCTCTCATGCATGTTTCGGCTGGACAAGTGGCTGAAGCATTCCCCACACTGGCGGCAAGCATGGGGTTTTTCCCCCGTGTGGGTTCGTTTGTGCCTATTGAGGTTTGAGACGTAACGAAAGGTTTTCCCGCAGTAGAGGCAAGTGTAGGGCATCTCCCCAGTGTGGACTCTCAGATGTTTCACCAGGTCTGAGTTCTGTATGAAGCTTTTCCCACACTCGGGGCAATTATATCCATTAGACACATTCCCCTTGTGGCACCTCTGGTGGCTAAGAAGACTGCGGTGCTGCCGGAAAGTTTGCCCACATTCAGAACAGAGAAAGGGCATCTCCCCCGTGTGAATCCGCTGGTGGGTGAGCAGGTTGGAGCGCTGAGCGAAGCGTTTACCGCACTCCGAGCACAGGTGAGGCCTCACCCCTTCATGCAGCTGCTTGTGTTTAAGGAGGTTTGAGCTCTGGCGGAAAGACCTTCCGCACTGAGGACAGGTGTAGGGCGTCTCCCCGGTGTGGATCCTGAAATGGATGGTCAGACTCGACTGTTGAGCAAGCTTTTCCCACACTCGGGGCAATTATATCCATTAGACACATTCCCCTTGTGGCACCTCTGGTGGCTAAGAAGACTGCGGTGCTGCCGGAAAGTTTGCCCACATTCAGAACAGAGAAAGGGCATCTCCCCCGTGTGAATCCGCTGGTGGGTGAGCAGGTTGGAGCGCTGAGCGAAGCGTTTACCGCACTCCGAGCACAGGTGAGGCCTCACCCCTTCATGCAGCTGCTTGTGTTTAAGGAGGTTTGAGCTCTGGCGGAAAGACCTTCCGCACTGAGGACAGGTGTAGGGCGTCTCCCCGGTGTGGATCCTGAAATGGATGGTCAGACTCGACTGTTGAGCAAAGCTCCTCCCACACTGGGGGCACTGGTAAGGTCTCTCGCCCGTGTGGACCCTCTGGTGAGTTAACAAGTTTAGGCTCCGTCGAAAGCTTTTCCCACATTCCAGGCACTGGTAGCTGCTGGGAGTTGGCTGGACCATGGGAAGGACACCAGCTTTAGTCCCATCATTGCACTTTCCTGGTTTTCTTGCTTCGTTGCTTGGGGCCTCCATGTGGGACTGAAAATCAATAAGAAGCAATTCAGGTACCAACTTATAGCAAAACTTATCTGGAGCTAGTTTCTATAGATTTTTTTTTTTTTAGGAACACTCTTAAAATGTCTTGGATTTAAGAGCCAAGATTTCCAGAAAATACCCCTGGAAGGAGAAGTTATCAAAAAAAATCTTAGATTGTGCAGAAATGAATAGATTAACTTTGATGATAAAAAAAAGAGAGGATTCAGAATATTTTAAGATATGGGATCAATTTTACCATTGGTTAGAAAAAAGATATACATAAGCAAATTGATAGTTATGTAAAAAAATGGTATAATTAGAATATTGTACTTGTGAAAAAATTGTAATAGATTAAATTGAAATGAAGAAAGAAGAAACAACAAAAAGATGGAGCCATGAAAAAAACACCGAGATGTCACACAGAAGGAATGACTGATGCATTAAATCTTTGTTTATAAAATAAAATAAAAATTTATCCCCCAAAAAATGATTGAGGATTTGTAATGTCATTGTTCCTCTCTACATGGCCTGGTGAGACCACATTTTTTTTATTTGTCACAACATTATATACAAGCACATACAATGAAAGAAAACAATAGGACAGGAACGGTAGGCACTTTTGTGCACTTATGCACGCCCCTTATAGTCCCCTTAGGAATGGGGTGAGGTCAATGGTAGACAGTTTTTGGTTAAAGCTTTTGGGAGTTTGAGAAGAGACCACAGAGTCAGGTAGTGTATTCCAAGCATTAATATAGGACTAGGACTACTGTGGACTACTACAAAGGACTACTGTGTACAATCCTGGGCACATTTGCAGAAAGCTGACAAGTTAAATGGTGCTCAGAGGAAGTAGATGAAGATAGCACAGAACCTTGAAGACATTTGACAGAATCTAGATCAGGGGTCTCCAACCTTTGTAACTTTAAGACTTGTGGACTTCAACTCCCAGAGTTGCTGGCTGAGGAACTCTGGGAGTTGAAGACGACAAGTCCTAAAGTTGCCAAGGTTGGAGACACCTGATCTAGAGTGTTCAGTCTGAAAAATAAACACCAAGAGTAAGATGCGATAGCCATGTTCACATGCATAAAAGGAAGCTATAGGAACAATGGTTAAGAACTTATTTTCCATGGCCACAAACTGGGGCTAGAAACAAGGGCTATAAGTTGAACCTACCTAGATTGAATCTAAATACAAGGGAAAAACTTTCTGTGGTAAGATTTGTACAAGAATGGAACAATCTACCTAGGGCGGTTGTATGTTTTGCATGTCTGTAAGCTTTCAAGAAGAGCCTGGCTACTAGCCAGCTCCAAAAGATTAATTGGCTTCCTGCACATTGCAGAGTTTGGCCTAGAGTTTGAGTTTGGCCTTGGTGTCTCTTCCAATTCTACAATTCTCCGATTTTATGAAAATGCAAACTTAACTTTATCCACTAATAAATAAACTCTTTACCTATAGGTGGCTGGTATAGGCACACTTTTCTATAGACGGCCTTCAACCTGCACTGAAAAAGAGAAAAACATTCTGGATAGTCTGATTGCATAAAAAAAACAAAACCCTGCAAAAGCTAATTCTAATTAAAAGTGCTACACTCATATCTGAAAGTTACAAATTCCACAGTTTAACTTTCTGTTTTGAGTCTTATGCTGTCAGCTTCAGTAAGTGATCTCAAGTTCTACCATTCTAAGAGAAATTCTGCATCCAAATTATCCATACCCTACAGTAGTTTACACAATCTAATATTGACTGAATCAGGGGTCTCCAACCTTGGCAACTTTCAGACTTGTGGACTTCAACTCCCAGAGCTTTGCTGGCTGAGAAACTCTGGGAGTTGAAGTCCACAAGTCTTAAAGTTGTCAAGGTTGGAGACCCTTGGACTGAGTGATCAAGCGTCTATGACTGCCTGCCCATTCAAAGTCTCTTCCCTATATTTGTTCCAACCTTCAAAGCAGGGGTGAAATCCAGCAGGTTCTTACAGATTCTGGAGAACTGGTAGCAGAAATTTTGAGTAGTTCAGAGAACCGGAAAAAACCACCTCTGGCTGGCCCCAGAGTGGGGTAGGAATGGAGATTTTGCAATATCCTTCCCCCAGGAGTGGGGAAGGAATGGAGATTTTGCAGTATCCTTCCCCTGCCACGCCCACCAAGCCATGCCCACCAAGCCACATCCACAGAACTGATAGTAAAAAAAATTGGGATTTTACCACTGCTTCAAAGCCTCAATTGCTATCTGCACTCTTTTTTTAAGGAAGATCTAGTCCCATCTTCATTTTGGTTGTTCTCTTTGCCTTCTTTCCAGCTCTGTAATATGTTTTTAAGATAGACGCCACAACCAAATTGCAAGCACATAGGTGATCATATAATGTGAAAGTACTTTTTGCTAGGGAAAGAAAGACTCTTCACATATATTAGAGCAGGGGTCTCCAACCTTGGCAACTTTAAGCCTGGTGGACTTCAACTCCCAGATTTGCTGGCTGGGGAATTCTGGGAGTTGAAGTCCACCAGGCTTAAAGTTGCCCAGGGTGAAGACCCCTGTATTAGAGAACTAGGGACAGCTGCCTTCTTTCACTGAATTTATTTTCCACTCTAGTTTCAAGTCAGAATATTCCAGACTATCTACTCCCAAGACTGACATTATCTACTCCTGGCAAAATGCCTGTTCCCTTATCCAGCTCAGTGTAGAATCTGCAGTCAGAGGCCTCCTGAGCACACCAATAATTAAGACAAAATTGCACCTGCTTTGGGTTGAAAGAACAAAGCCCTCTTAAACGTGGCATTTCCCCATAGTGTGATAATCTCCAGATGTTTAGACTACAGTCCCGCTTATCTGTGGGATAGCAAAGATACAAACTGTAGAGCCAGTACATTCCCAGGTCGGTAGAAAACACTCCTTAAAAGAGAAATGAAAAAACAAGAAACGGCGCCTTCCTGAAGAAGAGGAAGACACAGGAGCAAGCAAACCTCAATTCTTCAGGAATATTCACTGATTAAACCTAGTTACAGGAAAACAGACAAAGCCATTTATAAGGTTCATCTCCCAACCCACCCACCCACCCACCCACCCACCAGTAAACACCGTAACTGCTGTAATCCAGCACGGCTGCTTCTTGCTTGGAGTGTCCACCTAGGCTCTTCTGAAAGAGGCCCCTCCCTAGGGAGAGGTCAGCTATAAAGGCGTCCCACCTTGGGTGTGGCCTCAATAGTGGTGATGAGTTTCTTGGAAAAAAAATCCTTTTCTAGGTGCTCTATTACTTAAAGGGAAAACTCTTTAAAGAACAGTCACAGAAATGTAAGATTCCAAAGGAAATATCCTGAATATCCTGAGCCTCTGTGGCTCAGACTGGTAAGACAGTTTGTTATTAACAGCAGCTGCTTGCAATTACTGAAGGTTCAAGCCCCACCAGGCCCAAGGTTGACTCAGCCTTCCATCCTTTATAAGGTAGGTAAAATGAGGTACCAGATTGTTGGGGGCAATAAGTTTACTTTGTATATAATATACAAATGGATGAAGACTATTGCTTGACATAGTGTAAGCCGCCCTGAGTCTTCGGAGAAGGGCGGGATATAAATGCAAATAAATAATAATAATAATCTGGTGTTTTTAAAAGTCTTGGGCCTCTCTGCAGCATTTAAGCAGCGCAATATAGTGGGAGGATGGTTAGAATGGGAAATGCAACTTAACTTGGCAAATTGTCTAGGTGTGAGCACATGGAGCTTGCTAAGAGGTGCAAGTTCCTCTACTCAGGAGGAAGCATTTTATATTATTTCATTGCTGGTGCTTTATAACCAGTGGGGGGAAAACATGCTAACAGGGCAGATCAGACACTGCAGGGAAGAGCTGCAGATACTAAGGCTAAAATTTTTTATTATGAATATGATTATTATTATGATTATGATTATTATTATTATTAGAAATAAATCCTACCTGTCAATGACTATTTCAGCTTCAACCACAACAACAAACGAGCAAATAATAGATACAAACTCAAGGTAAACTGCTCCAAATTCAATTGCAGAAAATACAACTTCAGCAACAGAGTGGTCGATGCCTGGAATGCACTACCTGACTCAGTGGTTTCATCCCCAAACCCCCAAAACTTTAATCTATTGTTGACCTCACCCCATTCCTAAGAGGTTTGTAAGGGGCATGCGTAAGTGCACCAGCGTGCCTACCATCTCTGTCCCAGGGGTGAAATGCTCCTGGTTCGGACCAGATCGGCCGATCCGGTAGCAATGGCAGCAGGTGGTTCAGAGAACCAATAGCAAAAATCTCTAGCCCCCCCCCCCCGCCCATGCCCACACAATTGCCTGCTTGCCCGCTTATCGCTTCTTTTAAAAAATGCCTTTAAAAGGTAAAAAAAGGGCTCTGATGATCACAGCTGAGCTGCACGATCGTCAGAGCCTTTTTTTACTTTTAAAAGCATTTTTTACAACCTATTCAGCTGAATAGGTTGTGAAAAAAATGCTTTTAAAAGTAAAAAAAAAGATCGTGCGCCACAGCTGATCACCCCCCCCCACATGCGCTGTTCTACTTACCCCATGGCTCCTTTTAACGTGCACTGCGTGTGCCTGCACGCGCATCTCACGTTTGGTGCGTGGTGCGCACTCCACATGCGCTCTCCCAGCGCACATGCACAGCCAGCAAACCAGTAGTAATACTCTGTTCTAATATTCCTTTTTACTCTTACTCTTTTCATGTATTCAAATTATGTTTATACTTTTACCGGTTATCTTATATATGCTTGACAAATAAAATAAAAATAAATAAAATAAATAAATAAGTAAAAAGTTGCTGGTTCTCTTAATAGGGCTTGGGATTAGAAGGCCAAAAACGATTTCAGAAGATTGAGGTAGGACTGGAAAGGGGTGTCTGAAACTTCTTTAAACAGTTGTGCCTTTTCCTAGTGTTGGAAGAAATCTTTATTTATTATTATTATTATTATTTATTCGATTTTTATACCGCCCTTCTCCCGAAGGACTCAGGGCGGTGTACAGCCAAAAGTAAAAAAAACAGACAATGCAATATACAATTTAAAATACAAATTAAAAAACTTATTTTATAATTGGCCTAAAAAAACTTTAAAATATATAAAACTAAAACCCCATTAAAATTAATAATAGATTAATTTGATTTCAATTAATTTGATTTCTTTTGAAGTTTCTTTAATGGGAGATAATGAGGCATAAGCCACAATGGGTGAAAAGTGACAAATGGATAGAATAGAATAGAATTTTTATTGGCCAAGTGTTATTGGACACACAAGGAATTTGTCTTGGTGCATATGCTCTCAGTGTACATAAAAGAAAAGATACCTTCATCAAGGGTCAGGAAACAATATCAATATAAATCGTAAGGATACAAGCAACAAAGTTACAGTCATAAGTGAAAGGAGATGGGTGATAGGAACAATGAAAAGATTAATAGTAGTGCAGACTTAGTAAAGAGTTTGATAGTGTTGAGGGAATTATTTGTTTAGCAGAGTGATGGTATTCGGGGGAAAAACTGTTCTTGTGTCTAGTTGTTCTGGTGTGCAGTGCTCTATAGCATCGTTTTGAGGGTAGGAGTTGAAACAGTTTATGTCCTGGATGAGAAGGATCTGCAAATATTTTCACGGCCCTCTTCTTGATTCGTGCAGTATACAGGTCCTCAATGGAAGGCAGGTTGGTAGCAATTGTTTTTTCTGCAGTTCTAATTATCCTCTGAAGTCTGTGTCTTTCTTGTTGGGTTGCAGAACCTAACCAGACAGTTATAGAGGTGCAGATGACAGACTCAATAATTCCCCTGTAGAACTGGATCAGCATGGGGAAAGGATGATCTGATTAACCTGCCTGTTCAGACACAAAACCATTTTTTTTATTTACAACTCTGCCTGCATTTTTTCCCTTCCCTGATTTTTGCCCTGCCTTTTTTGTTCACATGCAACTCAAGGCAGCAAACATACCAATATTCCTCCCTCTTGCTGTTTTCCCTACAACATCAAACTCTGTGAGGTGAGTTGGGCTGAGAAAGAATGACTGGCCCAAAGTCACTGAGCCAGTTTTTCATGCCTAAGGCAGGACTAGAACTCCCTGTCTCCTGATTTCTAGACCAAGACCTTAACCACTAGGCCAAACTGGTTCTCTAAAAAACGCCCTGTCACTCAAGGTAGTCTGGCTGAAGCTTTCTCTACCTTCACGGCACTTGTGAAGTATCTTGCTTGTTTGTAGCTTTGTGGAAGCTTTTTCTCCAGCCTAGACACGTATATGATTTTTTTTTCACCTAGGTGAATCTTTTGATGTCAAAGGCAGACATTCCACAGTAGGTTTTTCCCATGCACAGTACAGAAGTGAAGCTTCAGCCCAAACAGGTTGGAATTGAAAGAGAAGCATTGTTACACTCATGATAAACATGTGGTTTCTTCACCATATGGTTAGTGCAACCCAGGATTGGGCTCCTGGGGGTTCTCAGGAGTTTTGGAGAACCTCTAGCTAAGATTCTGTGCAGTTTGGAGAACCCCCACATCCCACTCCTGGCTGGCTCCACCCTCCCGTTCCCTCCCAGAAGTCCCCACATGGCCCGTTTTGGATGCAGGTAAGTGCAGGGTGCGCGTGGAGGCTCAGGGAGGGCGAAAAATGGGCCTATCGGAAGTTTGGGATAGACAGAAACAGGCCCATTTCCGGCCTCCAGAGGGCCTCCGGAGCCTGGGGAGGCCATTTTCACCCGACCAGAGGCTCAAGGCAAGCCTCTGGAGCCCAGGGAGGGCAAACCCGCCCCCTGCTGTGGTACAGGAGGCTGACTAGGCCACACCCACCATAGCCACACCCACTCAGCAATCGGGCAGAGAACTCCTTGCTAAAAATTTTGAAGCCCACACCTGGTGCAACCCCATAAACTCCTGGATACAGAGGGGCCCCAGTCATAGCCATTTTGCCTTACCAGGGTTCAGCTGAAGTCTGTTGTTCTCCATCCAGACACCCACAGCCTCCAGGCACTGTGAAAGGATCCCTCACTATATCCCTCACTTCATCTCGGAGCTATAAAGCTGGGTATCATCAGCATATTGGTGATACCTTGATGGATGACCTTGCCCAACCGTTTCATGTAGATGTTAAAAAGGAGCAGAGAGAGCACCGAGCCCTGAGGCCGGGGTGAAATGCTCCCGGTTCGGACCGAATCGCCCGATCCAGTAACGATGGCGGTGGGTGGTTTGCAGAACCGATAGCAAAAATCCCTGCCCCCCACATGCCCAGCTGAGCCGCGCGATCATCAGAGGTTTTTGTTTTTTTTTTACTTTTAAAAGCATTTTTTCTTCGGCCAAAAAGTTGCTTTTAAAAGTAAAAAAAAAAAGGCTCTGATGATCGCACAGCTCAGCTGGGATCGTCAGCATCTTTTAAAAGCATTTTTTCTACAACCTCTTCAGCTGAAGAGGTTGTAAAAAATGCTTTTAAAAGGCTCTGACGATCCCAGCTGAGTTGCCTGATCATCAGAGGCTTTTTTTTTAAAGGCAAAAAAATGCTTTTAAAAGTAAAAAAAATTGTTGGCCATGCCCACCCAGTCATATTACCCTCCCACCAAGCCACGCCCACAGAACCGGTAGTAACAAATTTTACATTTCACCACTGCCTGAGGCACCCCACGCAGAAGGGGCCAGGAGCTGGACCTCTCACTTCCTATTTATTAGCCAACATAGCCAACAGGACAAAGTTGAGGAAAACCTATTTAAAACCACTCAATGGGTGAAGATAATACAATGCTTGGTTGTTTTTTTAAGAGTAATTTGGAAGTACAAGTAGTCCTCAACTTACAACAATTCATTTAGTGACCATTCAAAGTTACTGAAACAAGTGACTTATGACCATTTTTCACAGTTATAAACTTTGCAGCATCCCCATTAATCATGTGATCAAGATTCAGATGCTTGGTAGCTGGTTCATATTTATGACCGTTGCTGTGTTCCAAGGTCATGAGATCACTTTTTGCGAGCTTCTGACAAGCAAAGCCAATGGGGAAACCAGATTCATGTAACAACCAGGTTACTAACTTAACAACTGTAGTGATTCACTTAACAACTGTGGCAAGAAAGGTTGTAAAATGGGGCAAACCTCACTTAAAAAATGTCTCACTTAACAACAGAAATGGTTACTATGGTAGTAACAGAAAGTTACTACCTCCATTGTGGTAGTAAGTTGAGGACTACCTGTATTTGCATTGCTGTTTTTAGCTCCTCTCTTGGAACTCGGTTAAGAGTCCATTAAGGAAATTGATTTCCCCCTACAACTTATTGTCATGTAGAAGGAAGTTTCAGCTTTATATGCATGGATACCCTCAAGGCTATGGAAGTTAAATAATTCTAAATAGGAGCCAAACTATTGATGGCACAGTGGTTAGAATGCAGTACTGCAGGCTATTTCTGCTGACTGCTGGCTGCTTGCAATTTGCCAGTTCGAATGTCACCAGGCTCAAGGCTGACTCAGCCTTCCATCCTTCCGAGGTGGGTGGTAAAATGAGGACCCAGATTGTTTGGGGCAAATATGCTGACTCTGTAAACTGCTTAGAGAGGGCTGTAAAGCACTGTGAAGCAGTACATAAGTCTAAGTGCTATTGCTATTGCTAAACTCTGTATTTCTCCCACTTAGAGAGATAGCAAGAGCCAGTTTGGTTTAGTAGTTAAGGGACCACACTAGAAACGGGGAATCTGTGACTTCTAGTACCAGCTGAAGCACAAAGCCAGCTGGGTGACCTTGCACCAATCCAATATTTTAGAAGAATTTGTTCAGCATACTCAGATTTATCCATGTTTTAAGTTGAACCATAGCCAAAGCATACAGATTAACCTGCATATATTTAAAAATAAGTTTTCAAACTTTCCTTCATTTGCCAAGACACTGTAAGAGGTTAAGGAAAGTGACAGGATTTTTTAAAAAAGATTTTCCCCATGTGCTCCATTATCAAGTAATCGAAAATATTAATATCTGTAAAACACAATGCATTTGATAGCCTGAACTTGCTTTTCCCAATATCCATAGTTGACTCCTGAATAGGCATATATGGGCTTAAAAATTATTTTATTTTCTTTATAGCCTCAAAAGAAAATAACAACTCCCCCACCCCAAACTGGTGGTTTTAATTCGAATAAAGAAAGATCTAAATAAAACAATTGTGCTAGCTAGGAAAAGGGAGAAAAGACCAAATGGAGTAGCTACCAGAGTTCTTGAATATACTGCTTATGTTCCTATAAGATAAGGCATATTTTTTCTTACTGATGTTGTAAAATGTAGATGAAGTCTTGGGCTCTTGAATTCCAAAGAGTCATTTGGTACAGTCCTTACGGAAAACCTATTAAACGCTTGTTCATTATATAGCTGTATTGCAAGTAGTTACTTTATTATTAGTTCAGTAATGCAAGACCTCCCCAATAAATTAAATTACCAACTGTGCCCCTGTTGATTTCACCCCTAATTCTCCAGTCTGTCATAAATAAGTTAAGATACTGTATCACCATCTCCTGAAGCAGGCTGTAGGCATGACTCTGATATGGAAGATGTTTGTAGATTGTGTGTCTCAAGTCAGTCTTGACTCCTAGAGGCTGTTGAGACTAGTCCTTGTGGCTTTCTTGGCAAGATTTTTGCAACTGCTTTGCTATTATCTCCTCCTCCCTAAACAGAGAAAAGGAGGGATCAGCTCAAGGTCATCCAGCTGGCTTTGTGCCTAAGGTGGGACTAGAACTCCCAGTCCCCCAATTTCTAACCTGGTACCTTAACCACTACCCCAAAATGGCTCTTATTTATTTATTTATTTATTTATTTATTATTTAAACTTATATACCGCCCTATCTCCCAAAGGACTCAGGGCGGTTTACAGGCATATAAAAACATCAATATACAAATTAAAATAATCATTAAAAGACTTATTCTAATGCCAATAATTAATAATACCAATTAATAAAAATAGAAATATAAATATTAAAATCAATTTAAAACCCCTCTAAATTTAAAAATCTAAGCCAGTCCTGCACAGATGAATAAATGAGTCTTGAGCTCGCGACGGAAGGTTCGAAGATCTGGAAGTTGACGGAGTCCTGGGGGGAGTTCGTTCCAGAGGGCGGGAGCCCCCACAGAGAAGGCCCTTCCCCTGGGCGTCGCCAGACGACACTGCCTAGCTGACGGCACCCTGAGGAGTCCCTCTCTGTGAGAGCGCACGGGTCGGTGAGAGGTATCTGGTCGCAGTAGGCGGTCCCGTAGATAACCCGGCCCTATGCCATGGAGCGCTTTAAAGGTGGTCACCAAAACCTTGAAGCGCACCCGGAAGGCCACAGGTAGCCAGTGCAGCCTGCGCAGGATGGGTGTTATGCGGGAGCCACGAGGGGCTCCATCTATCACCCGCGCAGCCGCATTCTGGACTAACTGTAGCCTCCGGATGCCCTTCAAGGGAAGCCCCATGTAGAGAGCGTTGCAGTAATCCAGGCGAGACGTCACGAGAGCGTGAGTGACCGTGCATAGGGCCTCCCGGTCCAGAAAGGGGCGCAACTGGCGCACCAGGCGAACCTGGTAGAACGCTCTCCTGGAGACGGCCGTCAAATGATCTTCTAGAGACAGCCGTTCATCCAGGAGGATGCCTAAGTTGCGCACCCTCTCCATCGGGGCCAATGACTCGCCACCGATGGTCAGCCGCGGATTTAGCTGACTGTACCGGGATGCCGGCATCCACAGCCACTCTGTCTTGGAGGGATTGAGCTTGAGCCTGTTTCTCCCCATCCAGACCCGTACGGCCTCCAGACACCGGGACAGCACTTCGATAGCTTCGTTGGGGTGGTCCGGTGTGGAAAAGTACAGCTGGGTGTCATCCGCATACAGCTGGTACCTCAACACGAACCCACTGATGATCTCACCCAGCGGCTTCATGTAGATGTTGAACAGAAGGGGCGAGAGGATCGATCCCTGCGGCACCCCACAAGTGAGGCGCCTCGGGGCCGACCTCTGCCCCCCTGTCAACACCGACTGCGACCGGTCGGAGAGATAGGAGGAGAACCACCGATGGCGGTGCCTCCACTCCCAATCCCTCCAACCGGCGCAGCAGGATACCATGGTCGATGGTATCAAAAGCCGCTGAGAGGTCTAATAGGACCAGGGCAGAGGAACAACCCCTATCCCTGGCCCTCCAGAGATCATCCTGCGACCAAAGCCGTCTCCGTGCTGTAACCGGGCCGGAAACTGGACTGGAACGGGTCTAGATAGACAGTTTCATCCAGGTGCAAGGGAAACTGATATGCCACCATACTCTCTACAACCTTCGCTGCGAAGCGAAGGTTGGAGACCGGACGATAATTACCTAAAACAGCCGGGTCCAGGGAAGGCTTCTTGAGGAGGGGCCTCACCACCGCCTCTTTCAAGGCGGCCGGAAAGACACCCTCCACCAAGGAAGCGCTTGTAATCGCCTGGAGCCAGCCTCGTGTCACCTCCTGCGTGGCCAGCACCAACCAGGAGGGGCACGGGTCCAGTAAACACGTGGTGGCATTCAGCCTCCCTAACAGCCTGTCCATGTCCTCGGGAGTGACAGGGTCAAACTCTCTGAAATGGACGGATGGAATATAATTAAGGTGATTTGTAACTGGCCCTTAAGAAATTGGGTTCACATGTCACATCATGATAAACTGAAATGCTTAGTTTTGGAGACATTAGCCTTTTGTGAAATTAGTTATTATGATTGATAAGCCATTATTTATGGCTGAATGTGTGTGAACTTGACCTTTATTGCTGATCTAATAAACAGTATTGAAATGAACCATAGTTTAGTGTGTGATATGTGAAACCAGATTGCATTTGATTTGATCCCTAAAGCAGAATGCAAACACCTTTTGAGCTAGATTCTCTCCAAGAACCTCAGTGTTGTACAAGATGCAGTGCATGCTCTCAAGCATAGGCAATACACCAGAGAGAGAACAACAGAGATGATTACATGTTTTTCCTTTGAGGCTCTCCTTCACAAAAACAATAGATCAAAGGAAGGGCAAGAATGTAGGGTAACTTGGCAGGAAAACGCTGTCCGAGGTTCTGAAAAACTTCTTCGTACTCTAAGAATTTTCCATTTGGCTCATATACTACGTAAGATTCTGATGGCCACACTGCCAAGGATAATGTGGACCTTAATTCAACAAACATTCAGTTGATCAAGTATTGATCAAGTCAATCAATAGTACTGTGAAAGTATTGTCTACTGTAAACCTCACCCCATTCCTAAGAGGTCTGTAAGGGGTGTGCATAAGCGCACCAGCGTGCCTACCATTCCTGTCCTAATATCTTATTTTATTCATACCCTTTACATGTGTTTATAATTATGTTTACACTTGTATCTGCCATAAAATACATGCTTGATGAAAATAAATAAATAAAATAAATAAAAAATATAAAAATCTTATTTAATAGAATACCTATTTATAATTATTCATAGAAATTGATGTTATTATCCAAAGATTGAAGGCTTTAGTCATCATCACAGCAAAGATACACATGCTGATATACATATACATATTTTTAAACATATAGATCAAAATTATCTACTGCCATGTTTATTTAAACATAAATCCTGCTAAATTATATGAAGCTTACTCCCAAAACAGGTGCAAAATTGTGCAGGTTAAATTATTTAGCTAACATTAGCTACTGGAAAACCTGTTTAGCAAGTTTTAGAACTTAAACAATCACAGCAATACTGTACAGTATTTGCCAGCCCATATTTATCTTGGGATAAATCAAAAGTAAATCAAATTGTCTAACAAAGACATTAGCTTTTTGTTTATTTTATTGCATATTCTATGTGTACACTGCAGATATAAAACTAGCATGCGATTATTCCATTCCATATTAGTAAAAATAATACAAAATATTGCATAAGCTTTCAGATTCTGTAGAATTTATCTTCACAATTACTTATATAAAATTGGAAAGAAGGTAGAAAATTGGTGATGAAACCAAACTCTTAATTGGAAAATATGTAAGTATACTTTATCTGATTAGATGTTATGTGCAAAAGAAATTGTTGTTGCCCTGAAAATTGGGTTAAAGAAACAGTAATAGTTGTCACTTCCCTGAACTCATTACAATTTACGAAACTAAAGTCAGTTTTTGAAACTTTTCTAACGACATAGTTTTCCAAAAATTAATACATAGTACAAAGTGATTTTTAAGACAAATCTAGATAAAATTGCAGAATTAGTTTTTCCAACAGTTTTTAAATGAAAAACGCACAAGCAAAACTTTGAAACCACCTAGAATTCAGTGCAGGACAGAATAATATAAACAGCTTAAACAAATAAGTGAGAAGAGTCTTACTATGTTTTGGGCAGAAAAGATACTTCTGATAGCGCTGTTTTCAAAATATAGCTAAAAGAAATTAGAGTTTATGAGTCAAGCATTTGTCACTCTGTTGATTATAAGACTGAATAATTAATTCTTTAGACCTTACATTTTTATAATGCATTGTTTTCATAAGTTATTTTTCCTTTGCAAACAATATATTTTTAGATCAAGGATTGTGAAGATTTTTTTTTAAAATTCTAATTGAAGTCAAATCCTGCAGATTGCCTAGGTCAGGGGTGTCCAAACTTGGTCCCTTTAAGACTTTTGGACTTCAACTCCCAGAGTCCTGAGCCAGCAAAGCTGGCTGAGGAACTCTGGGAGTTGAAGTCCAAAAGTCTTAAAGGGACCAAGTTTGGACACCCCTGGCCTAGGTGATAAAAGTGATTTGCTGTTGCCTTCTTACAAAAACATTTAAAACCTCTTGCCCAGTCCTTTGCCCTAAAATACCCTATAGTCAAGAATGAGAGGTATCCTTATTCAATATTAAGCTTTGCCTTACAGACCTTGTACCATGTGCAAGCCTCAAAGATGTATGTTTCCTACCGGTAACAAAATAGGAAGCAGTACAAATAGTTTTTTTCCATGGTTCTCTTTGTTTTAAATGCAGGCACTATTGTAAAGAAATTGTTTTGCATTTTAGCTCCTGTTGTCATGTTCATTTATTAGGACATTTCATGGCCAATCATGAATGCTGAATCTTTTAGGAGAGTATTTCGCAAACTTTGCAACTTAAGATGGGTGGATTTCTATTCTCAGAATTCCCCAGTCATTGAAATCTACACGTTATAGAATAGAATAGAATAGAATAGAACAGAACAGAACAGAACAGAACAGAACAGAACAGAATAGAATAGAATAGAATTTATTATTGGCCAAGTGTGATTGGACATACAAGGAATTTGTCTTGGTGCATATTCTCTCAGTGTACATAAAAGAAAAGATACCTTCATTAAGGTACAACATTTACAACACAAATGATGGTCATAGGGTACAAATTTAACACTTAATGATACAACACTTAATAATAGTCATAGGCTACAAATAGATGCCATGCTAAGCTTGAGAAATGTTATGCTGTAATATTGCATGGTATGCTTGCTTGACAACCGTGGATAGAAAGACACTACAGAGGGTGATGAGCATGGTACAAAACATCATGGGCTGTCCCCTGACACCACTAGACGAAATCGCTAGGACTCGTTGCCTTAGAAGAGTGAGGAAAATCTGACTGTTCACACCCTGGTCAGCACCTCTTTACTCTCCTACCATCGGGCAGAAGATACAGAAGCATAGTACAAACAGTTGAAGAACAGCTTTATCCGTGGGCTGCCAGACTTCTGAAGCCACATAACATAAATATGTAGTATGATAGACTTGCAGGGCCAGCACAACACGCAACATGTCATATTGGCGCAATATATTATAATGCAAAGTTATGCACACACACACACACACACACACATGCACACGATTGTGTGTTGGTTAGTATGATTTACTGGGTTAGGGATTTTCTGCCTTTCACTGTGCGTTATTGAGATGTATTGTGTTGGGGTGTGTTCACTAAAAGAGGCTCAGCCAATCTCATTGTACACTACTAGACTCTGTGGTCTCATCCCAAAACCCCAAAAACTTTAACCTAAGACTGTCTACTATTGACCTCACCCCATTCCTAAGAAGTCTGTAAGGAGCGTACATAAGAGCACCAGTGTGCCTACCATCCCTGTCTTAATGTTACCTTAAATTGTATTCACTTTATGTATTCAATTCATGCTTATACTTGTATATATTATCTAATATGTACTCGACGAAATAAAATAAATAAATAAATGTTGTGCATTGACAATAAAGGTTTGAATTGAATTGTATTGTTTTAGACGTCTATGGAAATTCTCAATCATCCAGGTCAGGGGTCTCCAACCTTGGCAACTTTAAGACTTGTGGACTTCAACTCCCAGAATTCCTCAGCCAGAAAAGCAACACTGGCTGAGGAATTCTGGAAGTTTAAGTCCACAAGTCTTAAAGTTGTCAAGGTTGGAGACCCCTGATCCAGGTCATGATTGTCTCAAAGGTGCTTTTTCAAAAAGGGAACTGGACTTCCTTGTTGTTTTTTCTTTCAGAACTGAAGAAGCTTCTTGGATGAGAAGCGGAAGGTTTTCAAAGAAAAGTCCTGTTGCCTTTTGAAAAAAGCACCGTTGGGACATACTGTTTTAGACGTTCAAGTGACAATCCAACCCTGACTTATATGGAATGTAGCCTCCCAGGACGAAAAAAACAAAAAACATCTGCATCTTCCTTCAAAGGCGCCAAGGCCAGCAGGCAAAACGGATGTAGATCTTTAAGCGTTTATCTATGCACCGCGCTCGACTTTTCCGTAACGCAACATGGCGTTTCCCTTTGCAAACCATCAATTCTTTTTTTTTTAGGGGATTGAAAAGTCGAAGAAGAAACCCAAAGTAGCAAATTGTGGTGAAGGGAATAGGAGCACATATATATTGCAGGCCAAAGATCCTTGCATTTTCTCCAGGATGTTTGAGGGGAGGGGGTGGGGGAATTGCCTAAGGTGTAAAATCCGTAACACCTGCCGTCCAGACCGTAGGTAGCCGCCATGCTGTACGTTAAAAAGTTCGGGAAATGGAAGGGTGGCTTCTCTGGGACGCAGCACTTCCGCTTCCGCTTAGGCCGGTGGTTGGAGCGGGTGCAATTGAAGCTTGAAGGTAAATAAAACATCCAGCCCCTCCCCCCCACCTCTCTCCCCCCCCGCCCCGCGCGCGTTTGGTTGGGGCCGCTTCGGGTTGGGAAAGCCGCGCAGCGTTGGGAATGCCGCCGGAATCGACGCAGAAAGAGCGCAGACCGGGAAAAAGTGAGAGTTTTCGATGCGATCCCCGGATCTTAAGTCTTTGCTTGCATTGGAAAGCTCACGGGGTAAAACTTGGGCGACCCCCGTTGTGGGTCTGCATAGACGGGTGCAAATAAAAAGGGCGGCGCTGCTGCGTCCCTTTAAACCCTAGCGAATTTGGGGTGGCACAAGCCAGCTGTTCCCACTTCGGTCCTCTCCAAATTTCCTTAATTCCTAGCTGGCATTATACAAAAAACCAGGGAGTCGTGGCTTTTATAGATTAAAAACCAACTTCATTAGATTTTTTTTTAATGTTGTTTTAGATTGACAAGCTGATAGCCTTGCATGCATGCATGCTCTGGTGTGTGCCAGTCCATCCATGTATTTTTAAATTGGTGGACTGTGGGGGGAGCGGGGGGGGGAGAAGTATGTTGTTTTTCAAGGCAGTGGCTACCTGGGTGACTTTGGGCCATTCACTCGTTTCAGTCCAACCCACTTTACCAGTTTATTGTTGTGGGAAAAATAGGAGGAGGAAGGACTATTAGGTATGTTCATTTGCCTCCAGTTATTTATAAAAATAATAAAGGTGGGATGAACATTAATTAATCAGATGTCCTGGCTTGCATAGAAAAGCATGAGCATGCTTGGGATAAAACCAACTTTGGTCATGCTTGTGTTAGTACTATTTTAAGCATTAGCAAGTAATATATAGCAGGTTAGTATGAGATACACAGCTGAGGGTGGTAACCAGCTCTGTTTCTTTTCTGTGTTCCTCTAACGTTTAAAATAAAGCCTCAATTGTTCAAAGCTGAGATGGGATCAGAATTCAGTCTTTCTGGGCCCTCTGGTGAAGACCATAGGATATGGAGGAACATTGTGAGCAGAAATCTTAAGTGAAGTAAATGGCAAAGAACAGGAAACGAAGGAAAGAAAAATATGTGTGTTCATGAAATTAAGAGGAAGAATGTCATTCATTCTAAATGAAAGCGGTGAATAATGTAGGGAGGGAAAGTATATTGTTATGAATGAATTGGCTAAACTGCAGATCCAACAATATGAATTGGTGTCATCTTTGTGGGTGATCTTGTCTGGGTTAAGAAACTAAGCAGGATCAAATTTGGTTTGTTATGTGGATGGGAGACTTCCAGGGAATAGAAGGCTAGATGGGAAGTTAAACATCCTAAAAGAAGATAAATGTCTACTATTGCCAAAAAAAGTGCATGGACCCAACCATGAAGTTACTAGTAGTCAAGATATCAAGTCTCTGAACGTAGAAAATCCTTAGATTAGTGATAGTTGGATATTCTGCTCCAATAAATGATGATAAAGTTTTCCAAATTTAGGAAAAATTATACAGTCTGAAGGAAAGTGATGGAAGGAATTATTTAATAGGTGACAGTAATGGATGAGTGAGAATGAGAAAAAACATTCGAGTCGTTTAGACATTAAGGATGAGTGAGAATTGTAATTGGTGAACATCTGTTTGGAAAAATATCTATACATGATTTAAGCATAAGTCTGTTGAGATCTACATACGGCAATGAAAAGATAAACTTAAAGCATGATTGATTTGATTATGTTGGAAAGCTGAGAGAATTGGTGAACAATACAAGAAAGGAATAAGGGATAGATAATTTTTAACATGAGTGAAAAAAGTAGACAGAGAAGGAAAGGAAAGAAATTAAAGAAAACAATATTATAACCAGAATGACCATAGGAAGAGAAAATATAAAATATGTATGAAAAAGCATTAGAAGATATAATAATTGTCCAGCAGAATAAATGGAAAGTTGACGTAAGGAAATAGGAAACTTCTTGGAACAGGGTGAAAAGAATTATGTAATACTGTAGAAGTATCTGGAATTATGCTAATGGAAAAAGGGCATTTAATGGAATGATGAAGTAAAAGAGGTTACAGATGAAAAATAATGCTTGTAAGAGATTGACAGCTGCAAAAATGCAGAAGAGGGAAATACTGTGTAACTTGTAGAGAGAGAAGATAACTACAAAGAATGTTTTAAAAAACAAAAAAATAGTTAAGATTAAAAATGGCAGAGAAATTCAAAGCAAACTTGTTAGAAATTTAAAAAATATTTTGGAAAAGACAGTGCCATGTCAGCATAACAATGCAAATCAATGGTAAATCAGAGAGAAATCAATGGTAAATCTTAACACACAAGCTAATAACTATAACTGTACTATGTTAAGAATAATTACAGGAATAGAATAGAATAGAATTTTTTTTATTGGCCAAGTGTGATTGGACACACAAGGAATTTGTCTTGGTGCATAGTAATACAACTAAATTAGTAATACAACTAAAAAAAAGAGAAAAGAAAAGAAAGAAAACTTCAATGAAATTTCTATTTACATTAGCTTATTTACAAATTTTTCCACATTATATCCATAGTTTTGTACATCTTTGTTCTCCACACTAACAATTATTAACATTCATAAACTTCCCTTTCATTTCGTCTTCTTGTCTCTACCCATTCATAAAATTTATTCCATGTCCTATAATATTTAAAATAAATATTATAATATCATAATATATTATAAAAATATTTTGGCAGTGGGTGAAGAAGACTAAACAAGGAGCTTCAACTAGATTGGAATTAGAATGATAAAAGGGATTTATGATGAAACTGAAAGGAGGGTATGCTGGAAGGAGTATTTTGGAGATTTATATGGGATAATAGTGTTATGTTGAAGAGCTGAATTGAAACAAATGGTATAGCTATTAGTGTCCAAGTTTTTAGCTGTCAATTAGTCATAGAAACTGTAAAAATGATATGGCTGCAGAGGTATTAAAATATGATTTGCAAATGGAGTGGCTGCAACTTGTTCAGGGGTGAAGACCACTTCAGTGCCTGATCTTTGGAATAATACTATTATCCCCTACACAAAAGAAAAAATAATAAGAATGAATGCAAATGTACAGGAAGCTTAGAAGGTGGTTGGCAGAATTTTGATTGGAAGTGGACAAGTGGTGGCAGTGAACAACCTTTGGAATGGAGTTTTTGAGTTCCTAAAAAAAGAGACAAGAAATGTAAGAAAAAGAGGCAAAAAGTGTAAACCACAAAAGGCGTCTTTTGGGCTTTGGTGTAAATTAATTAAATTCAGGTGGTCCTCAGGTTACAATGGGATTGCTATTGCTAAGTGATGTGGTTGTAAAGCATGATGTCATGTGGCCACATCACTTAGCAGTGGCAATCCCTGGAGTCCCATTTGTAACCCCAAGACATGCAGATCAGATCATTAAGCAGGAAAGAATGGGAGTCCCAGGCACCATGTGGAAGGTGGGAGGCAGGGGATCCCTGGCACAGGCCGAGTGTCAGCATTCCAGGAAAAAAAACCCACTCCAAGTAAAAACTCCAAAGCGAGCATCTTTCAAAGTTCTGTTTACTAGGATAGCTAAACTGGCACATCTGGGAAAATCCAAATCTGAGAGGTCTGGATTTTTCCTCAGTAAATCAAAATCCCCCAAAACCATCTCCTCAATCCTCATGTCGATCACATGCTCCAATCGCCAACCGTCCCATCTCGAGACCACTCCTTCTCCAGATGCAGGATTGGTGTGACCTTGACTGACAGGAAGAATGCTATTATGTGTTCTGTCCCCCTCTGCAATCCAGGAGACACGAGCGATGACTTAATTAGCCGGCAACTATCAGCTGTGGCAGGAAACTAGCGAGTGTCTGCCAAGTGTCTCTGTTATCTCTCTTGATGCCGATGAGTCAGCCAGGAAACCAGGAACAAACAGGACTTCAGCTCTCTCCCTCTAAGCAGTTGATTTGCTCGCCACAAAGTGGTATAGCAGCCCTTGCTGCTTTTATATCCTGTGGGGTGTTGCTCCATGACACAACACTTCCTAGGCCTGCCCCACCCCTGCTTCTGTTGTTCCCGCCTCTCCTGCCTACGAAACCTAGGGTCCAGCCAGGCCTGATTGCCATCAGCTGGGTCTGGAGGCATGGCCTGGGGGGGGAAAAGAGTCAGGGGACGGAGGCCTCGTTATTTCCTCCACCTGGCCTGCCTCTGGCTCCTGGAGCTGAGCCGGTGCTCCAGAGGTAAGTCCTGATGGCCCTTCCCCCTCACTTTCCGAGTCACTTTCTGGCAGGGGGCCCGGCTCAGGGGGCGCAGACACAACATTAAGCCTAAAGACAACCCCTCTACTAAATCCCCCCCTCCTACTTGCCCACACGCAAGAAAGTGGCAGCACGGAAGCTTCCAGCCTAGTATGGCTTCCAAAGCTGACACCAAGTGTGAATTGGAGGAGGGCTTGGGAGGACTAGTGCAGGTTGTGTGTGAGGACAGGAAGACCGGGGGGATTTATCAGAGCAATTTACCGCTGTCTTCCCCATTGACTTTGCTTATGGGAAGCCAGTGGGGAAGGTTGCAAATGGGGATCATGTGACTGCAGGGCGTTACAACCATCATAAGTAAATGTGAGCCATGTTGTGGTCCATCAGCAGCCTACAGAGCTGGCAATGGAGTCGGAGAGCGATGAGACTGAGGTGAGTCCAGGGCCATCGGGAAGTGAGGTGCGGACTCCAGAGCCTCCAGAGACTGATAGTAGTGAGGCAGAGGAACAGGAGGAGCCTGTTCCTAATGCACGCATGAGAAGAGCTGCCAGAAGGCAAGAGCAGTTCAAGCAAAAAGGACGACTCGGGAGTAGGGCCAAGAGATGATTGGCCTCTCCCATAAGGCTTAAAACAGACCAGCACCGGCATTTGAGCTTTGCCGGAAAACAGCGTTGTAGCTGCGTCTTCTGCTTCATCTATGTCTTTGTTTTTGTGGCTTCTGGACATTTGCCAGGAAGGGCCTTTGGCAGTTTGCCTAACTGGACTAAGGTTTGTGAGAGAACTGAGGAATTTGTGTTGGGAGGCATTTGTTTTACTTTGAGTTGAACGACGCTGGGAATGAAGTAATTCCCAGCTGTTCGAATAAAGTTAGTTTGTTTTTCCACGGACTAAGTTTATTACTACCTACTTGGGCCTGGGTCACAACAAGCCAGTTGTCAAGCACCCAAATCTCAATCATGTGACTGCAGGGGTTCTGTGGTGACCAAAACTTTGCTGTACGGGAATACTGTAGTTTGGTATAAACTAAATTTAGGCATGTTTCTTTATTCTTCTCTCATGCCCTAATGTATTTGGCTGATTAGTTCTGCATTGTGCATAATGTTGCTGACCATCCCCCCACCCCCATAGGATATAGCATGATGGGTATATGTATTTATGTGTGTATCAGTGGTGAGTTGCCCCCGGTTCGCTCCGGTTCTGTAGAGCCGGTAGTAAACTCTGCTGGTGTTCAGAGAACCGGTGGTAATGGCTGGCTGGTCACGCCCCCAAACCAGTTCTCCGATCATCAAAGATTTTTTTTTTTACTTTTAAAAGCCTCTTTTCTTCAGCCAAAAAGGGGCTTTTAAAAGAAAAAAAAAACCTCTGATGATCGTGTGGCTGAGCAGGGATCCTCAGAGGAGCATTTTAAAAACTTTTTTTCTCTGGCCACCCAATCCCCCCTCCTCACTTACTTAATTAAGCAAGCTCCTTTTGGGCTCGCTTTCCTTCGGCATCTCCAATCAGTTACATTGTCTGGAAGGCAGAATCGGTTGCAGCTAATGTAATTGATTGGAGTTCCCCAGGAACTCTGGGAGTTGAAGTCCACAAATCTGCCTGGAATCCATTGCTCAGCCAAATGCTTTGCTGGCTGAGGAACTCTGGGAGTTGAAGTCCACAAACTTTAAAGTTAGGAGGTTGAAGACCCCGATCTAAAAAATTTAAGTAAAATAACAAAATATTTGTGCAGCTTTCTGAGATTTGGTATGTTTCTGTAGTGTTTCACTCTAACTACACAAACACACAGAATCTCACAAAGCTGTATGTGGCATTTTGTGTGTGTGTGAGTCTGTTGTGTTGTGTGTGTGTAAAGTGTGAAACTTGTTTTTTGAGCTTTTTGTGGATTTGTGAGGTTCCTGCTTGTTGCAGGGGCCCTTTTGGGTGAAGTGCAGTTGCTTTTACATTGTGTGTGAGTCAGTTGTGTTGTGTTGTGTGTGTGTAAAGTGTGAAATTTGGTTTTTGGTGCCTCTTATTGTTTTGTATACTTTGTTTATTATTTTTATTATTTATTGTTATTGGCCACACCCACCCAGTCACATGATGGCCAAGCTACTCTTACCCAGTCACATGACTGCCAAACCACGCCCACAAAATAAGCCATGCCCACAGAACTGGTAGTAAAAAAATTTAGAACCCACCCCTGGTGTGTATGCATAGATTTGTACACATGGCTTTGCAGGGAGGAGGGCATTATAGTTAGATAGAAGTGGAATGCAAAGCATTGTCTGATGCAGGTTGCAAAATGAGTGCAAATGTACAGTGATAGGAAGACAGATCGCCCCTGTAAAAGCTGTGTCTCTATCTAATGAAAATGCCTCTGTTCAATAAATGTTTATCCTGCAGTGAAGCTGTTTGTCTCCAAGGTGCCCCAGCTTCTTGCAAGAGATAGTACGGTTGCCTTTGTAAAACTTTCTAAAAGACAGGAAAAGACTTGATATGTCTTTGTGGCAAAGAACACAACTTTAGTTTGCAGCACCTGAAATGGAGCTGTAGTTGTCTGTTGCCTCCTAAAAGGTAAAGGTTCCCCTTGCACATACGTGCTAGTCGTTCCCTACTCTAGGGGGCGGTGTGCTCATCTCCGTTTCAAAGCCGAAGAGCCAGCACTGTCCGAAGATGTCTCCGTGGTCATGTGGCCAGCATGACTAAACGGCAAAGGTGAACGGAACGCTGTTTACCTTCCCGCCAAAGGTGGTCCCTGTTTTTCTACTTGCATTTTTTTACGTGCTTTTGAACTGCTAGGTTGGCAAAAGCTGGGACAAGTAACGGGAGCTCACCCCGTTAAGCGGCACTAGGGATTCGAACCCGCTGAACTGACGACCTTTCGATCGACAAGCTCAGCATCTTAAGCTACCAAGCCACCGTGTCCCGTTGTCTTTTTCTTTTGCCTCTTACTAAATAGCTAGCTTTTAAAATGTATTTTCTGTTTTTTTTTTCTCTCTTGCCTCTCGCTTGGCTGTTTCAGTTCATTAGGTTGTGCTGCTGGAGCTTACCATCAAGAGAGGATCTTAAGAGAATGCAGTAGAAGGGGGGGGGGGTGGAGGATACGCCTGACAGGGAACTTTCTCCACCCCCTCTGCAAAGGAGCATCTTTGGGAACCTCCCTGCCTGTGCCCCCCCCCTCTCTCTCTGTGGGGAAGATCTTGCATTGCACCACTTTACTTTTCGAAAGGATTCCAACTCGGCTGACATCAACAGAGGCGGCCTACTGCTTCCTGGATCGATGCTGTAACTTTGGCCTCTTCTCCTCCTTTGCCGCGCCTGCCAAAGGCATCTGGATGAGCTCAGAAACCCCATGCCAATTCCCCGTGGGCGGGCCTGGCCTGCACATGGTGCCTGGGTTTTTGTGACTCGGGCAGCCTGCCCACCGAGGGAGAGCAGAGGCCGCAGAGAGGCACAGGAAGGCAGGCATGGAGGACTCTGACCAGCGCTTGGTGCTGGGCATGAACATGGGGGATGGGCGGCAGACGCCTCCGGGGCAACTGCAGACCCCCTCGGAAGGCAACGAGGAGCAGCGGGTGCCTGGGCCGGAAGCCATGTGTGATGGTAGTGGCGATGCCAAGAAGAAAGAAAATGAGGAAGAAGAAGAGGAGGAGGAGGAGGAGGAGGAAGAGCTTGACCCTCGGATTCAGGTGAGGGCTTGCTGAATTTCTTCTCTTGTGGCCCTGCCTCCCTGACCACACACTTAGGAAGTTTGGGTCCTAAAGTCTGGTTGCAAAAATCTAGAGATCCACTAGGTGGCAGCAAAGGGATAAAGAAAAAGTCTTTGCTACCATTTAGTGACTCTGTGGTTGTTTATAACCCAGATCTGGTGGCCTTTAAAAACTGGCTCAGAGGGGAGCTAAAACTGTGTCAGAGGGGAGCTAAAACTTAGCTTTCCTGCCTCCTGAAGGACCTCAGTCTGATTTTGAGCCACGATCTGTTTTTGGATTATTTTGCAGGCGTTTAGGAAGAAAATGAGAACAGCTTGTCACTGGGAGCTCTACTTTTTTCTTGCCCCAAAAAGGGTGAAAAGAATTATAGTGCCCCATCATCAGTACTCTTTACATTCCTGAATCTTGTCAATCTCCTTCATATAAATAAAACATTAACTTTATTTTGAAAGCTATATTTTCTGGTTTAACAGAATAAAATTGTTCTGTTATAAATAAAGTTATTCATAGAACAGTTAATCAGTGGAACAACTTGCCTGCAGAAGTTGCCTCCAGTTCCAACACTGGAAGTTTTTAAGAAGATGTTGAATAACAATTTGTCTGAAGTGGTGTAGGGTTTCCTGTCTAAGCATGGGGTTGGACTAGAAGGCCTCCAAGGTCCCTTCCAACTCTGTTATTCTATTCTATTCTATTCTATTCTATTCTATTCTATTCTATTCTATTCTAAACACGATATAGCAATAGCACTTAGATTTATATACCATTCTACAGTGCTTTACGTCCCTCAGCATATTGTACCCAATAATTTGGATCCTCCTTTTCCCAAGCTCAGAAGGATGGAAGGCTGAGTCAACCTTGAGCCCATCAAAACTGAACTCCTGGCAGTGGGCAGAGTTAGCTTGCAATACTGCATTCTAACCACTGTGCCACCATGGCTCTTAATTGTTTATTCTTAATTGTTTATTCTGCATTCAGTAAAGGATTTTTCTCCCCCTGCATGTTCTGAATGCTTGAATGAATACATGCCTATGCATGAACGTATATGTTCATCCCTGTTCAGAAGTCAAGTAGGAATTAGGCCACATTGAGAAGTGAATTCCCTCCCTCTGGATATGCTGGGATGCCAAGTTCTAGAATTCCCACCCTGGTGGCCATGCCGAGATCAGAGGAGAGTTGTGTGCTGTGCTTAGTTCTCTGCCTTCTCTTAAGCCTCGGTCTATGATTTTCTGCCCACAGGAAGAGCTGGAACATCTCAATCAAGCCAACGAAGAAATCAATCGAGTGGAATTGCAGCTGGATGTACGGCAACAGAATCAACATTCCTTAAAACACCAAGGGAGGGGAGGGGAGGGGAGGGTGGGTTGTGTGCTCAAGATTTTCCTTCATATTGTAGGGAGGGAAAAGCACCCTCACTCAGGCAAGGGAGTGGAAGTGGATTGAATCCAGACATACAGATATTCCTTGACTCATGACTGGATCGCTTAGTGACCATTTGACGTTACGACAGAAGCAAGGGAAGAAGGGAGGATCTTCCAGCCAGAAAGATTGCAGTTAGAACTCTCTTACTTCTCCATGTCTTAGCGTAGTAAGCTTCAGGCCAATTAAGACAATCCCCTGTCACCAGAAAACCAGTGAGGTTGAGGAAAGGAAGTTTCATCTGGTTAGCGTAAAACCCAAACTCCATATTTGGGCTCTATATTGTGTTGCAAGCAAGTTGCCTCTTGGAGGATCTGCAGCTTATGTGAAGTTTAAGAGTGGAGATGGGAGCAATGGGGTGATGGTGGTGATGGAAAAGGTCGACCCCTTCTAAGGTTGCCACTTTATCAATGTCCCCTGAACCACCCAGGAGACTGAATTGCAACTCATAGGGGCCGGAATAGCTCAGGCTGTTAAGAAGCCTGTTATTAGAACACAGTAGCCTGCAATTACTGCAGGTTCAAGCCCGGCCCAAGGTTGACTCAGCCTTCCATCCTTTATAAGGTAGGTAAAATGAGGACCCAGATTGTTGGGGGGGCAATAAGTTGACTCTGTAAAAAATATACAAATAGAATGAGACTATTGCCTTATACACTGTAAGCCGCCCTGAGTCTTCGGAGAAGGGCGGGATATAAATGTAAAAAAACAACAACAAAAAACAACAACAAAAAAACTCCTGAGTCTTCTCAGGGATGACTATCCCCTCTTGTCCGAGGACTGACCCAAGTTGTGGTTCATAGTTTACACTGGTCGTCATCCCCTCTTGTCCTGTCTCCCCAACCCCACTCCGGGATACCGCCCTTCTGAAATTCAGTGGCAGATTGCAGATTTTAGACAGCACAAAGGAAGAAGAGTTGGGCTGTGGTGTGTTTTGTTTTGTTTTTTTGGTGTTTTTTTAAAAAAACCAAAGGCTAAAATAGTTGCATCAATATTACTCAGAATGCAAATCCTAAAATTGTGGCCTTTCACGAATGTATCATTTACCCTCTGCAGTTTCAACATCAGAAGATTTTTTTTTTTCTAAAGGGAAAAGGCCCCTCTCAGAATTCATCTGTATGCTAGGATTATACTAGTCCCAAAATTCCCAGCAACTGTGACAATATATAGGAGGCACTGAGTTTGGGAGGACTATTTTTAAAAAGTCATTTGATTTAGTTCTGCTAAGTCAAAAATTTAAAGGTTGTTTTGTTTTTTGTAAGTAAGATCAGTTTTGTAAGTACGATCAGTTTTGTAAGTAAGATCAATTAGTACTTTTGGCCTGGTTTAAACTTTGGAGCCAATTCTGTGGCTTCTCTTGCAAACTGTGCCAGCCTGCTTGGCATGACATATAGAAAGTCATTTCTCCCCAAGAACTGCCAGTAACATGAGATTATTTCTTGTTAAGGCTAAGTGATGGATAGGATTTTTGTTTCAACCCAGTGCTTTGGAGCTGCTCTTGTCCTATCACCTTTTAAGATTTCGCTACTGCTGCTAATGTGCATCTAACACAGGGACCCTCAAACTTTTTAAACAGGGGGCCAATTCATGGTCCCTCAGACTGTTCAGGGGCCAGGCCTGGGTGCGCGTGGCCAATTTAGCAGTCCAAACAATACACACAAATTAAACTTTAATTTGTTATGCTCCTGAGGGTGGAAAGCAGAATAGTGAAGGGATGTGGCTGCCTTGGGGTGTGTATGAGGGACTTCTGTTTATGTGTATCTCTCTCTCTCTCTCTCTCTCTCTCCTCTCTCTCTCTCCCCCTCCCTCTCCCTCTCCTTTCTCTCCCTCCCTCCCTCCCTCTCCCTCTCCCCTCTCTCTCTTTCTCTCTCCTCCCTCCCTCTCCCTCTCCTCCCTCTCTCTCTCTCTCTCTCTCTCTCTCTCTCTCTCGCCATTTTTGGCCTCCCCGGCCTCTAGTACCTCTTTGCTGCCCCAAAATGGGCCCATTTGTGGCCTCTAGAGGCCTCCGCACGCCCCATTTTTGGCTTCCCTGGCCTCCAGAAGGCGGATGGGGGCCAGCGGGTAGGCGGGGCGATGTGGGTGGGGCAGCCTCATGGTCCTGCGTGGGCTATATTAATGGCTTCGGCAGACTTATCCAGCCTTCAGGCCATAGTTTGAGGACCCCGATTTAACACTCGGGATAGATTGGCATCATCAGGGCCTCTGTCGCTGGTCCAGATGGTGGCCGTATGGTGTGGACCTTCTGCCTGAGTCGCCCTTGAAAACATTCAATTTACATAGCATTGGAATCCATCGCAGAGAAAGAATCTCATAAAGTAGCTTTGCTGGCAGAGGAACTCTGGGAGTTGAAGTCCACAAGTCTTAAAGTTGCCAAGGTTGGAGACCCCTGTCATAAAGGACACAGGCAGGCTAGACAGGCAACGTCTGAACAAGAGTAATAAATATGGCAAGAATTGGAGGGGAGGAGGATGTTTATTATAGATGCTAACACAGTTTATACCTTTGGTCTTAACAGGAGGCCCGCACCACATACCGCCGGATCTTGTCTGAATCCGCTAGGAAGCTGAATGCCCAGGGCTCCCAACTGGGGAACTGCATCGAGAAAGCGCGCCCTTATTACGAAGCCAGGCGCTTGGCCAGGGAGGTATGCAGGCCATGGCTTTTCAATATTTTTTTTCCCATATGTTTTTATTTTATTCAAAACAAAGTTAAAATACAAAACAAAAAAAAATCCAAGGAGACAAAAAAAACCCATACAAAACAATTAAAGCATTAAGAAAGGTATATAACCACCCCCATTATATGCATATTATTCCCTCCAGTTGAACACTGATTGATATATTCCTACAGCGTTAGTTCCCAACCCTTGCGAAAGAAGCTCTCCCAAAAAATTTTAAACTACTAAATTGATTTGCAACTTCTTCACCTGTCTTCTGTATGTTATATTAAAGACAACTTAGTTTAAAGGAAGAAAAATAATAGTGACCATGGCCTTTCATGAATATATGAGCTGCAGTGGCACAGTGGTTAGAGTGCAGTACTGCAGGCTACTTCTGCTGACTGTCAGCTGCTTGCAATTTGGCAGATCGAATCTCACCAGGCTCGAAGTTGACTCTGCCTTCCAAAGTCGGTAAAATGAGGACCCAGATTGTTGGGGGCAATATGCTGACTCTGTAAACCGCTTAGAGAGGGCTTTAGAGCACTGTAAAGCGGTATATAAGTCTTTATTGCTGTTGCTGTTGCTATATCATTTATCCTCTGCAGTTTCAACACCAGAAGATATTTTATTATTTGTTGTCCATCTCAATAAGTGACTCAGGACAGCGTATATCAGAAAACGTACAAAACTATTAAAGCGAAAGAGTATAATAAAGGCGGAATACAAATAAATACAAAAATAAATGATGCTAAGTGAAATTTACTATGGATGTTAGTAGTGACACAGGAAACGGGGCCCTTGACAAGGCTCTCCAACTTGGGTTCTGCTTCAGCATTCTTCTACTCATTTTATGAGAAGCCATAAATCATTATCTGAATTCAGAAGGAATTGTCCTGAACTAGGAACCTCTGGCTTGAACAAATGACTTGACGTAGTCCTTCTTTTTTGAAGCCATCTACAGATTACTTGTACTTTCACACCATTATCTTCCAGAAGGAGGTGGGGGAAAGAGTCTCTCTTTATTTTATAATGCATATATTAATTCTCTAGGGATCTGCACTGTAGCTTGCAAAAGAGAAACTTCTTATTTAATTTTTAAATTTAATTTTTAAACATAAAATGTTGGAAAAGACAGATCAGCATGATAAACCACAGCTTTTGGGCGTGTTTGGTTTGAGAGAGCCATTGCTTTTCCAAAACTGTTAAAATCTCTTTCCAATCACTCTGCTCTCTCTTTGTGTATGTAAGATCAAAGGCTGATATGAGTCTGAGGAAAACCAGGATCACTGATTAGATATCAGTCCTGTCAAACTGGCTGAGCTCTTTTGACAGGCTCTGAGCTTTGAGCTGGCCTACCGCAGCCTTACATTCTTGGGCTTTCCTACAAGTTTTGATTTCTATGAGAACTCTAGAACAGCATGGTTAAAATATAAGATGACTCCAGTATTTCCAGTATTTGCTACCATGATATCAGGAAGTGCTGACTCAAACTCAGGAACTCTGCTTTTAAAAATTTGTGAGATGACAGGCATGCTCTTGGCATACCTACTAAACCCTCCATTTTGGGAGGCTGGTTTTTAAACTAATCTTTTTTGGCCTCTTTTCCCAGTCCTCTGGTTTGAAGTACTTAGCAATGCTCTTCTTCAGAAAACATAGCCAACTAATATGCCATCCCCTTCCTACAGTCTGAAATAATATGGAATGGAATTCTCCTCTCCTCTCCTCCCCTCCCCTCCCCTCTTCTCTTCTCTTCACAAGTGTGATTGGATACACAAGGAATTTGTCTCTGGTGTATAAATGTTCAGGGTATATACAAGCAACAAATGATAAATCATAAAAATAATCATAAATACAACCATCATAAACATAACATAACATAATAACGGAGTTGGAAGGGACCTTGGTGGTCTTCTAGTCCAACCCCCTGCCCAGGCAGGAAACTCTACACCATTTCAGACAAATGGCTAGCCAACATTTTCTTAAAAATTTACAGTGTTGGAGCATTCACAACTTCTGCAGGCAAGTTGTTCCACTTATTGTTTTAACTGTCAGAAAATTTCTCCTTAGCTCTAAGTTGCTTCTCTCCTTGATTAGTTTCCACCCATTGCTTCTTGTTCTACCCTTAGGTGCTTTGGAGAATAGTTTGACACCCTCTTCTTTGTGGCAACCCTTGAGATATTGGAACACTGCTATTATGTCTCCCCTAGTCCTTCTTTTCATTAAACTAGGCATACCAAGTTCCTGCAACCATTCTTCATATGTTTTAACCTCCAGTCCCCTAATCATCTTTGTTGCTCTTCTCTGCACTCTTTCTAGAGTCTCAACATCTTTTTTACATCGTGGCGACCAAAACTGAATGCAATATTCCAAGTGTGGACTTACCAAGGCATTATAAAGTGGTATTAACACTTCATGTGATCTTGATTGTTTATGCAGCCCAGAACTGTGTTGGCTCTTTTGGCAGCTCTGCACACTGCTGGCTCATATCTAAATGTTTGTCCACTAGGACTCCAAGATCCCTCTCACAGTTACTACTATTGAGCAAGGTACCACATATATGGTACCTGCGCATTTTGGGTTTTTTTGCCTAAATGTAGAACCTTACTTTTTTCACTGTTGAATTTCATTTTGTTAGTTAGCGCCCAATGTTCACGTCTGTCAAGATCCTTCTGTATCTTTAGCCTATCTTCTGGAGTGTTGGCTATTCCTGCCAGCTTGATGTCATTTGCAAATTTGATGACTTCCCCATCTATCCCTTGTCCAAGTCATTGATGAAGATGTTGAAGAGTACTGAGCCTAAAACAGAGCCTTGGGGTACTCCACTGCATACTTCCCTCCATGTGGATGTAATTCCATTGAGGACTACACGTTGAGTGCGGTTGGTCAGCCAATTGCGAAACCATCTGGTGGTGGTGCTATCTAACCCACATTTTTCTGCTTTATCTAGTAGTAGGTTATGGTCTACTTTATCAAATGCTTTGCTGAAGTCCCAGTAAATTATATTGACAGCATTCCTCTGGTCCACTAATTTTGTTTGTTCGTTGAGCCTTAGCTTTCCTCACGTCATCTGCCTTAGTTATTTGTCCCTCTTTCCACTTTTTATACTTGTCCTTTTTGTCTTTCAATTTGTCAGATAGTTCTTTATGCATCCACGCTGGTTTCTTTTGAGATTTATTATTTTTCTTCTTCATTGGTATTGTGCTAGACTGGACTTTTATAATCTCACTTTTCAAAATTTCCCAAGCTTCTTGAGTTGTTTTCCCCTTGAGGATTCTCATCCATGGAATCCTTCTCAAGCTCTCTCTAAGTTTATTGAAATTAGCTCTCTTAAAGTCCAAGACTCTAGTTTAACTTTGTTCTACTACTTGTGTTTGCATAATGTTGAATTTCAGTATTGCGTGATCACTTGCCCCCAAGGTTCCTGTAGCTTCAGCACCTTCTATCATTTCATCTATGTTAGTGAGAATTAAGTCCAATATGGCTGATCCCCTTGTTCCCTTCTCTACTTTTTGGGAAACGAAGTTGTCTGCTAGGTTTGTTAGAAACCTGTTGGATCTTCCACTTGGTGCAGAGTTTGTCTCCCAGTTGATGTCAGGGTAGTTAAAATCCCCCATTACTACTGTGATGTGCTTCCTACATACCTTAGTTAGCTGACTAGCAAAAAGTTCATCTACTTCCTCTGTTTGGTTGGGTGGCCTATAGTATAGACCTATGGCAATATCATTTCCCCCCCTTTAATATTGACCCAAATGCATTCAAGATAATTTTCATCATTGTTGTGCTCTATTTCTGTAGAGATGTAGTTATTTCTTATATATAGTGCAACTCCACCTCCTCTTTTATTTGGTCTATTTCTTTTAAATAATTTATATCCCTCTAGCTGTATCTTCCATTTGTCGGTTTCATCCCACCAAGTTTCCGTAATGGCAACAATATCATATCTGCCCTCATTTACTTGAATTTCTAATTCACCCTGCTTATTCCTCATACTCTGTGCAGGGCTGATAATCTTACTCCCACAGAAAAGCTATGTTACATGCACTGATAACCCTATTAATTTTGGATTGCTGGGGACAGAAATTTTCTGTATCATTTAATTCTCTGTCCCCACTGTTCAGTTTAAATGTTTATCCAGAAAATCTGTGAATGTATTGCTAAGTAACTCAGTCCCTTTGTTTGATGGATGCAATCCATCTCTTTTGTAATTTTTCATTGGACCAGTTGCAGACATCGTGACTAATAAAACCAAAGCCTTCCCTTTTAGACCACTCCTTTAGCCATACATTAAACTCCACTATACGCTGGCCTTTACCTTTTTGTTCCTCAAATACTGGTAAAAGCTTTGAAAAGATAAGCCTACAACCTATACTACTAAGTTCATACCCCAAGCTCTGGAAATCATTCTGCACAGAAAGTACATCTTTTTGGGACAGATCATTTGTGCCAAGATGTATACTAGCATCAACATTAGAATACTTACTGGCATTCTTGACTATTTTAAGAATACGCCTCTTGTCCCTGCTGGCAGTAGCACCTGGCAGACACCTGACCTCTTTCAAAACCTCCATATCCTTTCTTAAATTTACATCCCTTACAATTGAATCACCAGTCAGAAAGTGGCTTCTCTTTTTGGATACCATGCTCTTCTTGTCTGACCGATGTGTAATACCTGATTCACATTTTCCCTTTCCAAAGTATGTTCTTCATCTCTGACCATGATCCCCTGCTTGTTTGAGTTATCAGTATCACAATTACCTTGACCTGTTACTTTAGTGTCCCTATTAAGGTCAGCAAGGGCACTATATCTGTTATACCGGGACACTGTAAAAGCTTTGTGTTTATGGTTCACAACTCTCACCCTGCCAGAACCTTCGGTTGTCCATACTGCCCTTCTTCTGCAGGATCTTTGTAGTAGAGGGGACTGATGGCACGGCAGCTCAGTAGAGTGGAATGGCTGAATTGGGCACCTAATTTCTGCTTGGAGAGCACAGATTTGAGATTCTAGATAGGTAATCTGTCCACGTAGACTACTAATTTGTTTACAAAGAGGACAGTACCCAAATTTGAAAAGAGTACTGCGAAAGACAGCTGCAAAACAAGTATTACACTGAACTAAGCCAGTCATTTTGAAATAGAATAAAATCACAATCTCAAGTGGACTAACCCTGAATATATTATTGCTATTTTTGGTTTATAGTTGTATGATTCGCGCGCTGTTATAAATCATAAGATTGAACATAAGTCATAAGATAGTCATAAGATACTAAATAAGCAATCAACATAAATATCATAGGACACTAAATAAAAACAATCAGCATAAATACAAGCAACAAAGCCATAGTCCTAAGAAGCTAAGAAAATAGATAATAGGAAAGATAAGGAGGATAATAGTACTGAAACCCTACCAAATGGTTTGACATCCCAGAGCATAAAACAGTGTTGTGGGAATTAGTCATTTAGCAGAGTGATGGCATGGAGAAAAAAACTCTCCCTGTATCTTGTTGTTTTGGCATGCAGTGCTCTTTTTGGCATGCATCTCCAAATGACACAGATGCCTCATGAGCCTCGTTTGTTTCAGACAGATCTCAAATGCCTTCTCAAGATTGAAGCTCTAGATCAAATCTGACAGAAATGAAGGGGAAAAAAACGATGGATGGATTTCCCTCAAGAGGGAAAGGGACACCAAAGGGACCGATTCCTTGTATACAGGCTGGTTTAATAGTGGTTGTTTAATTAACATTGCCGATTCTATTTTCTCCTGCTTTCTGGCAGGCCCAGCAAGAGACTCAGAAGGCTGCCCTGCGGTATGAACGAGCCGTGAGCATGCACAACGCGGCCCGGGAAATGGTTTTTGTGGCTGAGCAGGGAGTCATGGCAGACAAGAACCGGCTGGATCCCACCTGGCAGGAGATGCTAAACCATGCCACCTCCAAGGTGAAGTTCTTCTTCTATAGGGTGGAATTGGACTGATGGACTCCAAGAAAGTCCTGGATGATCAGGAGGATTCCAGAGTGGGAAATGTTGCTCTGGAGCACCCCATAGATGTGTTGTGATCTGTTAGCAGCCTGCGGAGCTAGCAGTGGAGTTTGACAGTGAGGAGGCTGGGGAGGACCATGGACCAGTCCTGGACTCTGGTGAAGGCCCAGACAAGGGCTCTGCGTTGGAGGCAGAGATGGGGCCAGGGCCATCTGGGAGTGATGCATGGACTCCGGAGCCTTCAGAGGTGGACAGCAAAGAGGCAGGCTCCTGCTGTTCCTAGTGCATGCATGCGAAGAGCTGCCAGAAGGCAAGAGCAGCTAAAGCAAAAAGGATAACTTGGGAGTAAGGTCACGAGATAATTGACCCTTCCCATAAGGCTTAAAAGAGCAGCAAAGGCTCTTGGGCTCTTTGTAGGAAAGCAACGTTGCTACATTTGTTTCTAGTTGGCATCTCTTGTTTCTGAACTTCGCAGGTTTGCCAAGAAAAGCCTTTGGCAGGATGCCAAAGAAGACAAAGGTTTGTGATAAGGCCGAAGGACTTTTTCTGAAGGACTTTGTTTTGGAATTAATTTGGACTAAGCTGAGAATGAAGTACTTCTCAGCTGTTCTAATAAAATACGTTTGTTTAGGACTGATTGTGTCTGGTAATAATTACTTGGGCCTCGGTCACAACAAGATGTAGTTTCTGTATAGTGTCAGAAAGGAGCCATCACCATGAAGGTGGAGAGAAGAGAATAGCAAGGCTGATTCCAGTGTCAGTTCAGTAAACTCGTGATTCCTCTGCCCTTCAGGTGAACGAGGCCGAGGAAGAGCGCCTGCGCAGCGAACGGGAGCACCAGCGGGTCACCCAGCTCTGCCAGCAGGCTGAGGCAAAGGTGCAGTCACTCCAGAAGTCCCTCAAGCGAGTGATTCTGAAGAGCAAGCCCTACTTTGAGCTGAAGGCTCAGTTCAACCAAATCCTGGAGGTGAGGTCGACCTTTGAACCTGCCCTGAGTCCCTTGTGGGGGGTGGGGGGAGGAGCAGATTTTGATTTTTGCAAAGCCAGGTCTATACAGTTAGTCCTTGACTTACAACAGTTCATTTAGTGTCCGTTCAAAGTTACAACGGCACTAAACAAAAGTGACTTATGACTGTTTTCCACAATTATGACCTTTCAAGCAGCCCCATGGTCATGTGATCGAAATTCAGACACTTGGAAACTCTTTCAATTTATGACCGTTGCTGTGTCCCAGGGTCATGTGATACCTTTTGCGACCTTCAGACAAGCAAAGTCCACGGGGAAGCCAGATTCACTTAACAACCGGGTTGCTAACTTATCAACTGCGGTCATTCACTTAACAACTTTGGCAAGAAAGATCATAAATTGGGGCAAAATTCACTTAAGAAATGTCTCACTTAACAGAAATTTTGGGCTCAATTGTGGTCATTCAGAACTACCTGTAATTGTTTCCCATCTGTCCTGAGACGAAGCTAGAGAAGTAGCTTCATCGTTTCCTCATCAGAAACATATTCCACTCCTAGAAACTAATCAAGGAGAGAAGAAACTTCAAACTAAGAGAAATTTCTTTACAGTTAGAGCAATTAATCAGTGGAACAATTTGACTCCAGAAGTTGTGAATGCTCCAACACTGGAAGTTTTTAAGAAAAGATTAGATAACCATTTGTCTGAAGTGGTGTAGAGTTTCCTGCCTAAGCAGGGGGTTGGACTAGAAGACCTCCAAGGTCCCTTCCAACTCTGTTATTCTAAAATTCTAAAGACGAAATTATGAAACGCTAGGTACAGATTGGAGTTTCAAGAACATTTTCTATCATTTTATTTATTTATTTTATTTATTTATTTAAACTTTTATACCGCCCTTCTCCCGAAGGACTCAGGGCGGTGTACAGCCTACATTAAAACAGTTAAATATACAAACTTAAAATCACAATTAAAAAACTTATTCAATAAAGGCCGAAATTAAAAACCGTCAAATTGACCATATAAAATACCCACTAAAATTGTTAAAATTTAAAAATTTAAAATTTAAAATTCAGGCCAGTCCCGCTTGGATAAATAGATAGATCATGACTCTTCCAGTTCAAGTTAAACATTTGGATTATCCTGGAGGATAAAGTAAACGCTCCTTCTGAATCAAGTTCAACTTTCAGTGCTTACCCATGTAGTTTCCTTGGAAGTACAGGTAGTCCTCGACTTGCAACTTACTCATTTAGAGACCATTCAAAGTTACAACTGCACTGGAAAAAAGTGACTTACGATGGTATTTCACACGACATCTGCAGCATCCCCTTGGTCACGTGATCAGAATTCAGATGCTTAGCACCTGTTCATCTTTAGGACAGTTGCAGCGTCCCAGGGTCATGTGATCAGCTTTTGGGACCTTATGACAAGCAAAGTCAATGGAGAAGCCAGATTCACTTTACAACCATGTTAAGTGAATATTAAGTTAATAGCTGCAATGATTCACTTAGCAACTGTGGCAAGAAAGGAGGGAAAAGGGGGCAACACTCATTGAACAAATGTTTCACTTAGCAACATAAATTCTGGGCTTGATTGCGGTCATAAGTCGAGGACTACCTGTAGTATGGAAGTGGTTTGCTATTGCTCTGTTGTCATGTTGGCATCGACCAGGGGTGTCAAACTAGATTTCTTCGAGGGCCGGGTCAGCATTGTCGTTATCCTCCACGGGCCAGCAGGGGGTGGGGGCAGTGGGCAGCGGGACGGATGCCTCCTGCAGCACCATGCCGGCCAAAGTGGTGTGTGGGGAGTCTGTGCGCAGCCCCCTTGTGCCTCGTTTTCACCCTCCATGGCCTCCTGCGGCACTCTGCCGGCCATTTTGGGGCCTGTTTTCAGCCGGCAAAGTGCTGCAGGAGGCCATGGTGGGTGAAAACGAGGTTTGGGGCCCCGGCACGCAGCCTGTTTTTTTATTATTATTATTATTTATTCAATTTTTATACCGCCCTTCTCCCGAAGGACTCAGGGCGGTGTACAGCCAGGTAAAACAAACAATGTAATATACAATTAAAATACAAATTAAAAAACCTATTACATAATTGGCCTAAAACTTTGGAACATAAAAACTAAAACCCACTAAAAATAGTAAAAATTTAAAACCAATAAAATTTAAGCCAGCCCCGCGCGAATAAATAGATGTGTTTTTAATTCGTGGCTGTCAGAGGCACCACGGTCAGTTTTAGCTGTCAGAGGCACCACGGGCTGGTCCTTTGACATTTCCAGGCTGGCCCCACGGGCTGGATTGTAGTCGTAAGTTGGGGCCTTGAGTTTGACGCCCCTGGCCTAGACCCACCTGGCGTACAGGTAGTCCTCAACGTACGACAGTTGAGCCCAAAATGTATGTTGCTAAGTGAGAAATTTGTTTTGCCCCATTTTATGACTTTTCTTGCCATAATTGGTTAAGTAAATCAGTAACACGGTTGTTAAGTAAACTTGTTTCCTCATTGACTTTGCTTGTCAGAAAGTTGCAAAAGCTGAAAAACATGACTCTACGACACTGCAACTGTCGTAAGTGTGAGGCAATTGTCGAGCATCCGAATGTAAATCATGTGGCCGTGGGGATGATGCAATGATCGTAAGCGTGAAAAATGGTCATAAGTTACTTTTTTCAGTGCCGTTGTAACATCGAACGGTCACTAAGCAACGCGTTGTAAATCGAGGACTGCCTGTACTAGCTTAGAATTCAGATTTTTCAAATGGGATGGGAGAGAATTTGGAATTCTAGGTAGAAATAGTGGATCTCATTCCCAGCTGGTTATACACAAGCCTAAATGCACAACCTTTGGGCTGAGGGCTGCAAATTCCCGTCCTCTTTTTAATTTGGATGGATGGATTCTTCCCATCCATCTTTTCTACCTAATGCAAACTTAAACCACAAAGTTTTAACTACTTACTCACTCAGCATGGAAGAGTGCACTTCTATGGATGTCTATATCAGTCTCCAATCTTCCTCAGTGATACAGCTCCTAAAGCAGAGATCTTGTCCTCGGTGTAATACAATGATGTACCAATGGATGTAGGGAGAGGGGGGGAGATGAAGGATTAATGTAAAGGAATGATTGAAGTTATGTAATTAAGAAATAGAAATAATTTGAAATGAAATCGGGGCTGCTCAGCTGCCACTTCAGAAGGGAATGGAAAGGGAGAGGAGAGAGTGAAGGAAGAAAGTAGGTAGGAAAGAGAGAGGTAGAAAAGGGGGAAAGGAGAGGAAGAAGAAAGGGGAAAGAGAGAGGGTTAGAAAGGGTGGAAGAGAAGAGTGGGGAAATAGGAGAGGAAGTAGAAAAGCAAAGGAGAGGAAGGATGAAGAAAGTAGAAGAAAGTAGAGAAGGGAGGAGGAAAGGTTGTGTTAAGGAAGGAAGTGGTAGCTGGGCAGGTCCGAATAAGTAACAAATGAAAGTTAATGACTAATGTTGAATAAGAGACTGTATATTGAATAGGCTGTTGGAAAATGGAAATAAAACTTTTTTATTAAAAAAAAAAAGATGTACCAATGGATGCGATATTAACCGTCAGGGTAAATTTTCTTGCCTGATATTCCTTGCGTTCTAGGAGCACAAGGCCAGGGTGACGTCCCTAGAGCAGCAGGTCGCCCAGGCCAAAATGCGCTATTCCGTAGCCCTGCGCAACCTGGAGCAGATCAGCGAGCAGATCCACGCGCGGCGGCTCCAACGCTTGGTAGGACGGCGCGCTTCCCCAGTTGGTGCTGAAGCCAGCCCGGCGCTGCTGTACGGTGGGATGGTGCTACCTCCTGAGCCTGTTGCCTCGGCCGACACACTCTCGGTCCTCAGCTTCCAGACCATTGCCTCTGACCTGCAGAAGTTTGACTCGGTTGAACACCTGCTCGGCCTGTCTGATGCTGCCAGTCTCAACAGCGATGAGCTGGAGGAAAGGGAGCAGCGGCGGATGGCTCAGCCCCACCCCTTTAAGCACCACCGCAGCATCAGCCTCTGACCTGCCCGTTCTCCCGCCGCCCCTTTTAAGTCCCGGCCTTCAGAAGAAGCGGGGGAAGTGCTGGTTCCCTGGCATTAGGAGAAGTTGCAAGGGGAGGCATGGATTCCACAGCGCAGGGGTCTCCAACCTTGGCAACTTTAAAGACTTGTGGACTTGTGAAAGCTCAGCAAAGCAAAGCTGGCTGAGGAATTCTGGGAGTCCACAAGTCTTAAAGTTACCAAGGTTGGAGACCCCTGCCATAGTGGTTTTTGGCCTCATCCATCTGCAGCGTTGATTCCCCACCACCACTCTGTAGGTGCAAATCCCAGATTGATTCCCCACCCCCCACTCCATAGGTGCAAATCCCAGATTTTCTGCCCTTTTAATCTCCCCACCTCAGGGGTTCAAATCCAAGTCCCAGGTCTTGGTTGTTGTTGTTTTTTTTTGGAGATTTTAGCATTCTGAATCCCACCTTACCTGATCTATCAAGCTGCCATCTCCCCAAGCATGCCCCTCTTCCCTGGGAGCATTGCATGCCGGAAGTAACTTTGCAACTTTGCACTTTTATCCTGGCTTGTTGGATCCCTGGTGATGTACCGGTAGTTATTCTCAGCTGCTGGAAGGCTGGTCTAGAAGCCGAGAGAAAGAAAGAGAGAGAGAGAGAGAGAGAGGTGTGGGAGGGAAGCAGCTTTGCTCCCTTTAATCTTTCTTTGGGGGGGGGGAGAGGAATATAGGTGGGCTCTAGAGCTATTATGTAGAGATGCTCCCCCCGCCACGCCTCTCACTGCATTTGAGAGAGTACTGCCCACGCTGCTTTCCCGCAAGGCTATAGATGACAATAAATGGCTTGTTTAAAGAAGAACTCTGGTGCTCCCACAGGGCTGCTCATTACCACCCATAACTGACAAGGCATGCTATTTGTCCCTCCTTTGCAACAGAGGACACACACACACACACACACACACACACACACACACACACGCAAGATGGCAGCCATCCACCTCTTTCTAGCTTCTCCTGAGCTAGAGACCCGCCGTCTTGCCTCATTGCAAAATCCAATGGAGAAACTGGTACTGCGGTGGTACTGTCCAGCCCTCCCTGGAGAAAAAAGAGATGTGGGGCAGGAGGTTCCTTCCACCCGAAAGGCCCCACCTACCCAGTACCCTCTCAGCACAACCCTTCCTGCCGCGTGTTCTTCTAATCTTCCAATCGTTTGCACTAGCAGGTGGCAAAAAGAGGGGACTGGGTTTTTTCTTCCTTCTGTTTTCCAGCAGTCCCCCGTCCCCCCGTCTTTCCATGCCTTTTTCGGCGGGTGGGTGGGGGGCGGGCAGGTTAGGGAGCAGTTTCTGCCACTCTAAACAAATTTGCTGGACTTTGGCTGTGATGAGAACTTGCCGGTTTGAGGCAGCCATACATACGGCAACTCTGTACATGTTTGTGTGCGTATGTGTGTGTGTGTGTGTGTGCGTGCGTGTGTGCGCACGCGCGTGGATGTGTGGAAGTTTGTATGACCGGCTTATGCTGTGTATTTTATTTAAAGTAAAATTTATGCCCTATCAAGTGGCTTCTTTCTATTTTGTTAAGTGCACCCAGGTACAATGTGTGTGTGTGTCTCCGCCCCCCTCAGTTGTGTTGCAGAAAAAACCATTGGGGGGGGGGTGAGAGAGACCTTCTTATGTAGGAAAATAGAGAATTACAGATGTTTCATCACTCCTTCCCAAATGTTTTTGCTGCATGAACAAACTGGAGCGATGAGACAAGCTTCCCCATCCTTGGCAGAACGCAGGGGTGAAATGCTACCGGTTCGGGCTGGTTTGCCTGAACCGGCAGTAAAAAATGCTTTAAAAAAGTTAAAAAAAAAAAAAGGTTCCAACGATCACGTGGCACAGCTGATCGTCAGAACCTTTTATTTTTTTTACTTTTTAAAAGCATTTTTTTAACTACCTATTCAGCCAAAACAGAAGTAAAAAAAATGCTTTAAAAAGTAAAAAAAAAAAAAAAAGGTTCCGACGATCAGCTGTGACAATCAGCGGTGCCGCAGGATCGTGGGAACCTTTTTTTTAAAAGCATTTTTTTACTACCTGTTCGCCTGAACTGGTAGTAAAAAAAATACTTAAAAAAGAAAAAAAAAGTTGGCCATGCCTACCAGTCACATGATCCCACCAAGCCACGCCCACCAAGCCACACCCACAGAACTGGTAGGGAAAATTTTTGAATTTCACCACTGGCAGAACGTGAAAGGTTTTGTAGTTCACGAAACTATATGCCATGTTTATGAGAGCAAGAAGTACAGTCCTTTTCTCTCTACTGTATGCAAAACGTGTATCCTGAATGTATCTTTTTAATATCTCTAGTCCTATAACAGGAAAAAACTAACCAGGTGTTTAAATAGCACCAAAACCAAAATAAATTGGAATGTAATTTGAACACAGAGGATGAAAGAAAAAAAAGAGAGGAAAGAACAAAAAATAATAATCTTCAAACAAATATAGAATGTACCAAAAATCAGCCCCTCAATCACAATAGATTTTATTAATATTTTTGCTTTTTTAGAGAAAATGTTACCATGCTCAGGAATGTTTAAAGGCCCAATTTGAACATTTACTGTAATTTATATAATAAATTGTCCATGGGGCATGAATGTCTGTGGGGCATGAATATACGGTACATCCCGTATAACCACATCAAGTCTCAAACAACAAAGGTTGGCTGTATGAAACTATTGATCAGTTTCCCATGGCATCAATAGAAAGCCAAGTTTTCGGTAAATAATCATTCAAAAACAGTCTGATAACTCTTAGTCTGATATCTACGTTGAATATAGTCAATCCATTTTTTCCATTCCTTTAAGTATCTTTCTTGCGTATTGTCTTTCAAAAAGGCTGATATCTTCGCCATCTCAGCCAAATTGGCAACCTTCAATATCCATTCTTCTATTGTAGGTACTGGCTGCACTAAAATTGAACCATATTCCTAGCAGTAGCTACATATCCAGCATTCTTCATACTTCAGTATTATGCAACATGTTCAAAAAGCATGTTTTCCTTTTTTGAGCAGCCTATGTACCATTGAAGATTAAACCCAAATTATGTCGGCCTAGAGCAGGCCTAAAATCTGGGCCAGAAACCAATATAACTGCACTTCCAACACAGAGAAGGTGAACTCCAACCCCAATTATATATCCTTGAAGAGATCCAGTATACCCAGGAAAGAATATTTTGTTGAGTAAATCTCATCCAGGGGTTATATACTATCATTCTAATGAAATATTATTTACCCAAATTTAATTGATTTGTTAAAACAATGTTCCTACTCGGTATTCCAAATAACCTGCAGCCCATTTCTAGCTTAATAGAAATTTAAAGCTGAATGAAAAAAAAAAGTAGATTTTTTAGACTTTTGTAACTTTTTTTCCCTAATATTAATCATCATTTAAGCTCAGTTAGATGTAGTTAATGCACCAGGCTCAAATTAATACAGTCAAGAGATCTACCATATTTTTCGGAGTATAAGATGCACTGGACTATAAGACGCACCTAGCTATTTTGGTGAGGAAAACAAGAAAAAGAAATCTGCCTCTGCCTCCCAGCAATTTTGCAGCAAACAGCCTGTTTTACTTCCATTTTTGTTTTCAGCATAGCTTGATTAGCACAAGAAAAAAAATTGCTCCCAGCAATTTACCTCCTTGCAGCAAGCAGCAGAGGCCTGCACAGCAATAGGCAATGGCAATCCCTGCAGCCTGAAACATCTGAGAGTGGGGGACAATCAACTTGTGCTAATTAGGCTGTGCTGAAGCTGAAATGGGCCTTTTCTTCTTGCTGCAAGGAGGTAAATTGCTGGGAGGCGGAAGCCAAGGGGGGGGGCAGTGGGTCAAAGGGGCTACATTCGGTGTATAAGACGCACCCAAATTTTCACCCCCTTTTAGGTGGGAAAAAAGGTACATCTTATACTCTGAAAAATACGGTACTTGCAAGTACTGCTGAGCAGTCAAACATCAGATGTTTTGAAAAACTGATTAGTACAGAATCTCCATACAGAATAACAGAGTTGGACGGGACCATGTAGGTCATTTAGTCCAACCCCACACCCAAGCAGGAGACCCTACATCCGTGATGGCGAACCTATGTCACACATGCCGGAAGTGGCATGCAGAGCCATCTCTCCGGGCACACGAGCTGTCGCCTGTTGTTCTGAGTTCCGGCATGCCAGCCAGCTGGTCTTCACGCGCGCAAGAGCACCAGAAACTGGAAGAGCAGCCGCCCAGCGTGCATGCATGCGCTGGGAAGATGATCTTCCGGTTTCCAGCACGCGCCCCCGTTTTAGCACTTGGTGCTGAAAAGGTTCACCAGCATTGCCCTACACCATTCCCGACTGATGGCAGTCCACTCTCCTTTTGAAAGCTTCCAGTGACGAAGCTCCCACAACATCTAAAGGCAACTTCTGTTCCATTGGTTGATCGTTCTCACTGTCAGAAAAATTCTCCTTACTTCTATATAGTATATATACAAGGGGTGAAATCCAGCCGGTTCTGACAGGTTCTGGAGAACCGGTAGCAGAAATTTTGAGCAATTCGGAGAACCAGCAAATACCACCTCTGGCTGGCCCCAGAGTGGGGTGGGAATGGGGATTTTGCCATATCCTTCCCCCAGGAGTGGGGAGGGAATGGGGATTTTGCCATATCCTTCCCCCAGGAGTGGGGAGGGAATGGGGATTTTGCCATATCCTTCCCCCAGGAGTGGGGAGGGAATGGGGATTTTGCAGTATCCTTCCCTTGCCACACCTATCAAACCACACCACGCCCACAGAACCGGTAGTAAAAAAAATTTGGATTTCACCCTGATATATACTCTATATAGTAATAATTAGTAATAGTAATTCATAAAATATGAATGCTTTTCTGTCTGAACTACGGAAAATTGGTTGGCAAGCCTGCTAAGGAAGTGGGTTACCCATAACAACATATTATGAGAGTTTGGATCACATTTAAATCTGCCTGGCTTATTCCAAACCCGTCTCGTAGCTTTTGATGGGGAAGAATCAAGCTGAAGCCAAGACTGCTAAAATATGAAAGGGGCAAGATGACATCTTTCTAAGTTTTGTCTATGGTGATTTTTCAAATAAAAACAACTGACGGATGAAGGCAAGGGAACAACTGGATCTCAGGAAGCAATAGAGGTCAACATGTGTATTAAGTTTGCAATTTCCCTCAAATGCTGATTTGAAATTCTGAATGGTAATGTCCCAACAAAACTCTCTTGTTTTTCTATACATCTTTGTTTTCTGGAAAAAAAAACAGTCTTTGTGACAGATGGATACAATGGTGATGGCTGCAAGCAATTGAGTATAATTGTTTATGCATCCTCCCAGAATAGATAAGCATCACCATCTTGCACTGAAACATTTTGAAACAGCCATTAATCTGTTAGGATCTATTATGTTTAATGCTTTCCAGATTGGCCCTCTTAGTAATATTTGCATTCTTTGTCCTTAAGACCAATCCATCAATCTAGCCACATTCACACGTTTTCAAGGGAAAGCATCTTAATGGGTTTCTTAGGAAGGATTAGATAATAGAGAAAACCAAGCTAAAAAATTGTTCATTCTAGAAAGAGAAAGAGAATAACAGAGTTGGAAGGGACCTTGGAGGTCTTCTAGTCCAACCCCCATGCCTAGGCAGGAAACCCTGCACCACTTCAGACAAATGGTTATCCAACCTCTTCTTAAAAACTTCCAGTGTTGAAGCATTCGCAACTTCTGGAGGCAAGTTATTCCACTGGTTAATTGTTCTAACTGTCAGGAAATTTCTCCTTAGTTCTAAATTGCTTCTCTCCTTGATCAGTTTCCACCCATTGCTTCTTGTTCTACCCTCAGGTGCTTTGGAGAATAGTTTGACTCCCTCTTCTTTGTGGCAGCCCCTGAGATATTGGAGCACTGCTATCATGTTTCTCCTAGTCCTTTTTATTAAACTAGACTAGACAGTTCCTGTCACTGTTCTTCATATGAACTTCAATTTTATTTCTTCTGTGCATAAATCATCATCATTTTTTCCAGGGCAAACCTCCCATTTGAGAGCATACTCATTAGAATCTATATGACTCAGTCATGACAGGCTATAATTGTTGGAAGCCAAAAAATCTGAAACTTTCTCCAAAAAAGAAATGTTTGACGTGACTGCTGAAATCCCCACCAACCTATCCTTTATTTTAGAGGACATGAATGTTTGAATAGGCATTAGCAGGAATAGAAAAGAAAGAGGAATATGAACAAGATCATCTGGAGGAAAAATAAAAAAGATAAATGCAACAGCGTTTTAATTCGTCGTGGTTTAATCAAGTAACCAAGCAAAAAAATAGTAATTCTAGGAGTACAAATAATAAACAGCGCAAAGCACATACAGGAAAATAACAACCCCCAATAAAACATTGCTGTAACAAGCTGTCTTCCGATACTGAATCATGAAATAATATACTTCAGCAGCCTCCTGCGACTTTTAACTTACCAAGTTTGAGTTTTAATACCCTGCTAAACAAAGTAGTTTAATTTTGGCTTAGCTGATGTATGGATCCAATCACTGTGGTTGTAAATCATGCTTGGTAGATCAGTGTATAGTGTAAGTTAGGATTCTATAGCTTGTTCATCAAGCCCTAGTTAAAAATCATGACAATGAACGAATAAGCCAAGCCAGAAACTTGTCCATAAATCCAGTTTTTCTCTTGGATTATTCCTAAGGATCAGTAGTTTTTTAAAAAGCTGTTTTAGGCTCCATGTAAGCTTCCTCCATGTTTATAGCTTTTGAGACTACACTAGGTTACATTAAGCCAAATAGGAGAATATTCTTCCTTGTAAATACCTCTGATTCACATCTACTGCATTACCAGATTCATAAGTTGACTTTGTATATAGTATACAAATGGATGAAGACTATTGCCTGACATAGTGTAAGCCGCCCTGAGTCTTCGGAGAAGGGCGGGATATAAATGCAAAATAAAAATAAAAAATAAAAAAATTGTGATAGTTCACAGGTAGACCTCATTTAGCTATGCTAATTGGGGCAGGAAACTCTGTAATTAAGCGATGTTGTCAAAAACTTTGTGACTGCAATACTTTGTGACAACAGCTCTGGCATCCTGGTTGCTGTTATTAAATGAGGACTACATTTTTTGTTAAGCAAGGACCTTACGTGACTGAATTGAGATTTCCTGCTGGCTTCCCCATTTATTTTACTTATAAATCACAATTATGTGACTGTGGGATGCTGCAATAGCTGCAAATTCAAAGTCCAGTCCTAACGGGGCTGGACTAGAACAGCAGTCACCAACTGGTGGTCCGTGAGAAAATTTTGGTGGTCTGCAGAAAAATTAATTGCATTTTTTAATATTGCACTAAATCAGGGATCCTCAAACTATGGCCCCTGGGCCAGATACGTGCAATGAACGTTTGTGTTGCTGCAGAGAGTCTCCCCCTTTGGGGGTCTTTTTGTGGGGGTTGGAGGGGGGCAGAAATTCCAACTTGGGGTCTGCTTCAGCCTCCTGGTGCGGGGATTTGGGCGAAGGCTGGAGGGAAGCGCTGATGGTGGCAAAGAGCCGGAGGGCCTTGTTCCAGTGGGACTGCATCATGGCCTGGAACTGGCTAACCATCTCAGCCCACTGAGCCTCCAGGCGCCATTACCTGGCCTTGCACTCCCACAGGTCTTCCCTCTGCTTGGAAAGCCTATGCTCCTAGTCCTCATTGAGGTGCTTCTGCTGAGCCTCCTTCTCGGTCAGATCCAATTTTAACTGAGCTGTTTTGCCAACTCTTTCTCATGGTGGCTGCTTAGCTCCAACAACTGCTTCTATTGGGGCCCTATGGAGCCCAGGCAGGGAGGCAAGGAGTGGCTGGGAGAGAGGGGCAAGTAGAGGCCAGCGAGGCACCCCTCCATGTGAATGACACGCCCACCCAGTCACATGGCCATCTAGCCATGCCCACCCAGCCAGTCATTAGGCAGATCATATTAGTGGTCCATGGGATTTAAAATTATGAATTTAGTGGTCCCTGAGGTCTGAAAGGTTGGGGACCCCTGGACTAGAAGACCTCCAAGGTCCCTTCCAGCTCTATTTTATTATAATATAATTACCTCTCATTCATCACCACCATAAATTCAAATGTTTGCTAAACAAGTGATTGTTAAACAAGACCACTTATATTTCTGGCATATTCAAAAGTTCTGCTCCAGCATCAAGTAGTTCTGATTTTTATGCCTCATTTAGTTATGATTTATATGCCTGATTTATACATCTGTTTTTTTTCCCCCCACAATTCCTTTGGAAAGGCCATTTCCTCTAGGGAGAAATAATATATCAACTTTGTTCACAAACCATGCTAAAAATCATAGTTGGGGTTTAGCATGCTAGATGAACTCAGCTACTGTGGCTTGTAAACCACATCATACGGATTAGTCCAAATGTGAGTTCAGTCAAATGCAATTTCCTCACTTTCCTTCCACTTTTAAACAAACCATGGCTTAGCCTGATCTATGAACCCACTGCATCCATATTTTCAAAACAAATAGCAATACAAATATTTTGCTATTTGGGCTGTCCTGAAAATATCTTGCAAGAAACTAAATTACATAATTATCCTCCTAGCAGAGAAACACATTCTTACATAATAGTGTTTACTCATCTTTCCCTTGTTTATTTCGTCACTTTGCAAGTGTTGTGGAATGAATATTCATCCGCTTGCATTCTCAGAGTGAAAATGAATTAGAGTTTTCTCAGTCTTCCTGCTAGAGGAAGGTTGCCTTTGAACAAAACCACTGGGAGAATAGAACAGAATAGAATAGAATAGAATAGAATTTTTATTGGCCAAGTGTGATTGGACACACAAGGAATTTGTCTTGGTGCATATGCTCTCAGTGTACATAAGAGAAAAGATACCTTCATCAAGGTACAACATATAGCAGTGTTCTTTGGTAACATCCAACATATAAAACAGTAAATGGGGTTTGGTGATGAACTTGGGAGGAGATATTTTTCCCAAAAGGAATTTGGTGCTTTGGTAAAATCCCAAGACAAGATGCTACCTGGAAGCAGAAAAACAATCTCTTCCCTTTGCAGGCATCGCCTTCAACTTTCGTTCAGGCAATTGAGGAATCAAGCTCTTGTCAGTCCCAAAGTGGAGGTGAGAAGGATTGCTGCTTCTCTGGTGGCCAAGTCCCTCTCCTTGCTTGGTGAGGTGGCCTCCATCCATCCATGGGAATCTCACTACAGTTATTCAGCCTGAAGCAGGATAAACATCTGATAAATAAAACTATAAAAGAAGGAAAGGCACAAATGAAGTCGATGCCCATCCCCATATCATCACACCAATGGCACAAGTTTATAACAGGTTTCATTTCTGCAATAACATCATGCCCCACCTGGCATTGTGGTTTCTACCAAGTTGCCTTTTCCTCCAACTATTTCAGCCTGCCAATGACGGGAAGGCAGCGTAATCCCAGTCTGGTCTCCCTGTTTCTAGGCATGCCGTTCGAATCAAAAGGAAGGGCTCTCCAGCCATGGCATCAGTGAGATGCTGCCCTAACTTGTTCCCAGAGCAACGGTTGGGTCTGGTTCCTCATCTGCAAACATCTAAAGAGGAACTGCGAAGAACAGCAGCTAATTGCCTAGCAACCATCAAGCCTGTATCCAATTTCCCTTTCCCTTCTCCCACTGTGCATTTTATTTTTCTTTCCTTCTTCCTGAAGCATTGTCTTTGATAAGAGGAAGAAACCTGATGTTCTTTCTGCAGCTCAACCTGACACCTTGAGAGGTGGATTGCTGTTTTCCTTCACCTTAGGGGCCAGAATAGCTCAGGCTGTTAAGAGCCTGTTATTAGAACACAGTAGCCTGCAATTACTGCAGGTTCAAGCCTGGCCCAAGGTTGACTCAGCCTTCCATCCTTTATAAGGTAGGTAAAATGAGGACCCAGATTGTTGGGGGGGGGGCAATAAGTTGACTTTGTAAATATACAAATAGAATGAGACTATTGCCTTATACACTGTAAGCCGCCCTGAGTCTTCGGAGAAGGGCGGGATATAAATGTAAACAAAAAAAAACCCTTCCAGATTTTGGATCTCTTCCCCCCTCCCTTCAGTGTCTTGACTCACACTTTCCATGCTGGCTTGGCTGTTGTAAGGGGTTGTTGTGTGTTGCGCACACTAAGGGGGTATACGTAGTAAACCACCTGGGGATAATATGAGCTGTACAGGTAGTCCTCGACTTACAACAGTTCACTTAGTGACGGTTCAATGGCACTGAAATAAGAGTATGAGCATTTTTCCCACTTGCAATCTTTGCAGCATCCCCCTGGTCACGTGATCAAAACTCAGACGCTCAGATATTTGTGACGGTTGCAGTGTCTCAGGGTCATGTGATCTCCTTTTGCGACCTTCTGACAAGCAAAGTCAATGGGGAAGCCGGATTCACTCAACAACCATTTTTTATTAACAGCTGCAGTAATTGTGGCAAGAAAGGGCATAAAATGGGGCAAAATTCACCTAGAAACTGTCTCACTTAGGAACAGAAATTTTGGGCTCGACTGTGGTCATAAGTCAAGGACTACCTATATTTGCAAGATATACAGGCCGCGTTTTATCCAGTTCTATTTTCTTGTCTGATGAAATAAGCTGAATCATGAAACACTAACACTGTCTGGCTTTGTGGCTCCTAGATTGTGGGCTTGCATGGCATTTATGACCCAGGAGGTCACAAATGCCATGCAATATGTGGATTTAGAGGTCAGAGGAGAGATGTAGCTTCTTCTCCATAATGCTTCTATTTTCTTTGTTGTCCCTTGCTCTGCAGTTAGATACAGCGACATCCAGGGGAGCGTCAAAAAAGTCATACTGCAGCTGCCCCTCATGTGTATTACAACCCATGTTGAAAAGAGGAGGGGGTTCAGTTGTCCTACTTGACATTTTTACCACCCTCCCACAGACAGCCCTGCAGAGTTCTAGAGCAGGGGCGTCCAACCTTGGCAACTTTAAGACTTGTGGACCACAACTCCCAGAATTCCCCAGCCAGCATTCTGGAAGTTGAAGTTCGTAAGTCTTAAAGTTGCTAAGATTGGATGACCCCCCCATCTCCTGGGCTGTGGCTCATGGCCCACTACTGGGCCTTGAGACATTCAGAATCGGGCCATGGAAGTGACGGGCAAGCACACGTGTGCACATCCCCTCTTGTGAGAGCAGCAGGCGAGTGTGTGTCCGCATGACATTGAGTCTGTCATTTGCACCTCTATAACTGTCTGGTTCGGTTCTGCAACCCAACAAGAAAAACACAGACTTCAGAGGATAATTAGAACTGCAGAAAAAAATAATTGCTACCAATCTGCCTTCCATTGAGGACCTGTATACTGCACGAATCAAGAAGAGGGCCGTGAAAATATTTGCAGATCCCTCGCATCCTGGACATAAACTGTTTCAACTCCTACCCTCAAAACGACGCTATAGAGCACTGCACACCAGAACAACTAGACACAAGAACAGTTTTTTCCCGAAGGCCATCACTCTGCTAAACAAATAATTCCATCAACACTGGCAAACTATTTACTGAATCTGCACTACTATTAATCTTCTCATAGTTCCCATCACCAATCTCCTTCCATTTACGACTGTATGACTATAACTTGTTGCTGGCAATCCTTATGATTTATATTGATATATTGACCATCAATTGTGTTGTAAATGTTGTACCTTGATGAAGGTATCTTTTCTTTTATGTACACTGAGAGCATATGCACCAAGACAAATTCCTTGTGTGTCCAATCACACTTGGCCAATAAAGAATTCTATTCTATTCTATTCTATTCTATTCTATTCTATTCTATTCTATTCTATTCTATGTGCTGCCCAGTGGTGGGTTGCCCCTGGTTCGGACCGGTTCTATAGAACTGGTAATAGAACCGGCAGGAGGCTCCACCCACTGACCCGAACGTCATCAAAAGTGATCTGCACATGCCTGCACATGGGTATGATGCGAACTGGTAAGTAGAACCCACCCACCCCTGGTGCTGCTGCTCTTGCAAATGGAGCTGTGCACATTTCCCCGCCACTCATGTGGAACCATCCCCTCCCTCCCACTGTTGGGCTGCAGGCCAGAAAGGTTGGGGAACTCTGTTCTAGAGCAGGGGTCTCCAACCTTGGCAACTTTAAGCCTGGCAGACTTCAACTCCCAGCTTTGCTGGCTGGGGAATTCTGGGAGTTGAAATCTGCCAGGCTTAAAGTTGCCAAGGTTGGAGACCCCTGCTCTAGAGGATCATGGCAGAGAAGGGATAATAACATCCATATTTCATTAAGAACACCACTACCCCCTCGAAGAAGCCTTTTTTGATGTCCTCCAACAGCTTCTGTTTCCATGCTGTTTGCACTTTCTCTGCAGAGACCTTGGAAATGTGGGCTATTGGCTCTATAAAAGGCTGGTAAATAATAGAGACCAATACGTTTTGTGCGATTATTGATATGATTACCCAGACTCATCCCCACAGATCTGGAGCTTCAAGTGGAAGATAAGAACGCTCTCAGTGTTGCTTCTGGGGAACTCCTGGGTTCAAAACCTCTACTGTCAAGGGAAGCATCAAACATAATCATTAGACCAGTTGTGGAACATACTGCCAATAAGCTGACATTCAAAACTTTTGTATGTTTTAATTTTTTGCAATCAGTTTATCTGTGGGTGGCACACTTTTCATGAAATTTTGGTTTAAAATGTGGGGGTCAATTTATAGGCTTATCCATCAGTATTTATATAGGTACTTTAAAAATGTATCACCATATATATTCGTGGGGAAAAAAACATCCACAAAAAACAGAATCCAATTTTGGTGTATTTTGGAATCTAGAATTCTCAGCTTATCCACAAGTTTATACAGTGTGTGTGTTTTAAAAACTCCCGGAAGTCTTAATCAAGAGGCAAATCTCTAGTGACAGAAAATTGGCTGCATGAAGCCCGCGCAACTGGAAAGTGCCAAATTAAGCACAACCATCCAAGAGAGAGAAGAACGAGAGCTTTGAAACATCTGGAGTTCTCTCCACTGTACTTGCAGACTTACCGGGTGTTAAAATGCTTCTCCTATGAGCTGCTATCCTGGGCCAGTTGATTGCTATTTCCTCTCCTGAGGAGTGTGTGTGTGTGGGGGGGGGGAGAAGAGAGTTAGAAAAGAAGTCAGAGACAATGCTTTATTTTTCCTTAATTAACACGGGGTGGGGGGTGTCCACAGTGTGTGTGGATGTGCATGCCTGTCAAAAAAAATCAAGATGGCAGCCATGTCTATGTGTGATTGAACCTCTGGGCCTTTGTGATGTGTATTGGACAAGAACCACCGTGGTTAAAAAACTATGTCCCAAAGGTGCTTTTTTTTTTCAAGAGCCAATTGGACTTTCTGGTTTTTCTTTGAAGACGTTTTGCTTCTCATTCAAGAAGTTTCTTCAGCTCTGAGTGGATGGTGGGGAATGGAAGGATTTTTATATTCCTTGCAGCCAGCAATAAATCCTTCCATTCCCCACCATTCAGTCAGAGCTGAAGAAGCTTCTTGGATGAGAAGCGAAACATCTTCAAAGAAAAACCAGAAAGTCCAGGTGTCTCTTGAAAAAAAGAGCATCTTTGGGACAACCATGACCTGGATAACTGAGAATCTCCGTAGACACTTAAAAAACTATGATTTATGAAATCATTGTGTGAACCCAGAGAACTGTGGCCTGTTCAGAAAGTTCTAGTTAAATAAAAATTAGTGTGAAAAGCGAATAAGGTTTGTAATAATATTTTTTTTAAAATGCTCACAAGGTTTATTGGTGGGAGAACTAAGCCAAAAAAAGAGGACCTGAATGTAAACCAACTACATCCCAATCTTGTGTTCTCCGTGTGGGTTTGGATATAGAGCCATGTTTCCTAGTTCATATGACCAAATTCATTCATCAGCAAACAAGTAACCAAGTGATTAGAAAGACCTAGAATTGAGTGGTAGAACATGGGCCTTATAAGAAGGTCTTTACTTAAACTTTACCTTAACGTTCTTGGTTACTCTGACTCTGAGATAGCTGGGCCAGAGAAACACTTTTCCAGGCTCAAGGAAGCCTCAGACCTTGGACAGCTGCTTCTCATCAGGACCAGGGCTAGTATCAGATTCAAAATGACAGCAGCCCAGCCTGCCCCAACTCTGGTGCCAGTTTCCAGGTGGGTTACACTACAGTAGAATGGCTCTTGTGCTGACTACCTCGCCCATACTGGCAGCAGATGCCAGACACCTAGGTGGCAGAGGCAGAGCTCTGATTTGAAGCTCAATCATGATTGATTTTGCAGTTCTGCTGTCAATGCTCTGAAATTGGTGGAAAGGGATACTGCGAGGGGTACACTGGAAAGGAAGACAGCTAACTTTCCCCTTCATTTCCCCACACTCCAAACTGGTAGAGAGTCCTACTGAACCCAAGACCTTTCTTCTCATGAATCTGTCTGTCTCGGTCGGGACTGTTGCCTTACCCCTTTCTCCTGGCCTGGGGCACGGCTGGACTTTTACATCGCCGGGCGCCAAAAAGTTGTGTCTTCTGTCCCTGAACCCCCTGCTCATCCTAGGAAAGGGAAGCCTAACCCCGCCCCCAGGGCTTCCCTTCCCTAGGATGAACAGGGGGTTCAGAGGCAGAAGACATAACCTTGTGGCGCCCCCCCCCCAGGATGAGAAGTGATGGAGCTGCGCTTCCCTGCGCACCTCCATCACTTCTGCCGAGTGCTTTCTCCTCCGCTTGGGGCCTCCTTCGCCTCGCGAGCACCTGGGGCTGGCGGGAGGGAGTGGATGGGTGGGTGGGAAACCCCTAAAAAACGAGGGGTCCCCCCTCCTCCGCTCAATGCATTGTTATTGGCGACTCTCAGCCACCCCACCACCCACCACCCCCACGCGGGCAGACCCACGCACGCACCTCCGATTCCAAGAGGTTTCAGACCGGCTTGCTATAGCGAGGACACAGGAAGGGGCTGGAGCAACCGATGGTGGTGCTTGGATTTGATGCTGAGGGGGAGAGGAGGGGGAGGCAGGAAGGCGGGGAGGCGGAGGACCATAAAGAAAAGCGAGCCAGCCAAGAGCCGGACTCGCGCTGGTGGGACGGGGGTTGCTTCCTCCCTGCCCACCGTCTCGGACTGCCTCGCTCTCGCAGACGGCAAGCGTGGGGGGGCGGGGGGGGCTTCCCGGTTCTCTCCCACCGTCCGCATCCCCAAAGGCCGGGAGCTGCGCCAAGACGGCCCGGAGGGAAGACCTCGGACCGGGAGGCGAGAGATTCCCCCATTGTTTGAACGGCTGGGGTCGAGATCCCTCGAGGGACCTGCGGCAGCCGAAGAGGGCAGGTAGGAGAACGCCTGGAGGGGGGAGAGGAGACCCGGGTGGGGGAAGAGGCGAGGGAAGCGACCCTCTCCCCAGAAGCAGCCTTCGCTCTTCGCTCTTCGCCCTCTCCCCGCCCCCTTCCACGATTCTCCCCATACACGCCGGAATGGGCGGCTCGGTTGGGGTGGGGAGGGGGCGGCCGATCAGCGCTTCAAAGAAAGGGGTCGGTGAGATCAGCCAGGATCGGGACGGAAAAAACCCAGGGAAACTCCGGTCGGAGCCCTCTTCAGGTCCCTTCTCCCCGAAACCAAACAATGATCCAGCCCCGCCAAGGGGAATTCGGTCGCCTTCAAAAGTTTCTCTTTGGCGATCTGGGAAACCAGACGCCTAGGAGCCCCTCCGCTCGCCCGGGGCCAAGGTTCCTTTGTGCAATTCCCAGCAATTCTGCCACATGCCTGCCTCCTTACCTGGATCTGTAAAGGTGTTTGGAAAATGCAGGTTTTGCAAAAACAAAAACAAAAAAAACTCAAAACCAAAACAACCCTAAGGATGCAGAACAAGCCTTAGGTCTTAATTGCTCTGAAATGTCTGCTATTTTGCACTAAAGATACGAGGGAGAAAGAATGTAGGTTGGTAGGATCCTGGTATTTAGCGAAGTTCCTCTGGATATCTTTGGATCCCAGTCTGTCTGCCTCGGCTTCTCTCCTTTATGAAATGGGAATAAAAGTGATCTACTTCACTATGCTTTCTGAGATGGGAAGGATCCAGGGATGACTTAAGAGCAAGGGGAACTAAACTCATTGAGGATTTAGTCCAGTTTTTAATAGAGGTAGATAATTTATGCCAGATATTTCCCTTATTAATAAAGTTCAATATAGTGAGGTGATAAAAAAAAATCTACCTATATTCTGTCTTAAATCAAGGGACGTTTACCTTTTTCTTTTCATATCCACAATAGCCAAAATTGGTTCCTCTGAATTACAGTATTTGTTTTAATGTGCAGATCTGATTCACACGCTATGATTAAGCAAATGTGATTTGTTTGGTTTTGGCAAAGCATGTTGTGTGTGGTTTTTTTTTTAAAATAAACTTTGATCAAACAAATCATCATTTAGGATATTTGAAAGTCAGCCACCTGCTTCTGGAGGAAGCAATTCTTGATGTGGACTGATATCTCTTTTTCTTTCAGGCATATTTGTTCATACAAATAAACCTTCATAATTGTATGTGACTGCTTGCTTGGCATTTTCAAAATTATTCAGAGCCAAGTGCCTTTTAGAAAATATGGTAATCTCGAATTAGGCCTTTGGAAATAAGGGGTTCAATATATAAGGTTGATATAGATACTTATAGATGTGCACACACAACCTACGATTCAATTGTCTGATGCTCTGCTTTTTAAATTCCATTGTATGAGGATCAATAGAGGGAGAAAGAGATTTGGGCATTAGTTGGTCATTTCTAACTCCCTTGTATCAGGTGAAGAATAAAAAGTCTTGAATGGGATGTGCCTGCTTGCTTTACAAAGACTTTGGTAATCTCCATCACTATTGAAGACATTCCAGTATAAAACCTCTGATAAACTTCTTGCTATGGTATTCATTCATTACCTAGGCATTTCCTTGTATACTGTTTTATGGTTTAGCAAACTGCTTTCTTCAAATCAGGATAATCCTTAATTAAAAGAGCAGTAGGCAGGTTTTCAGATCTAGGAAAGATGGTACAGATAGGTTTGTTCATAAATATCAGGAGTGAAATGTTCCCAGTTCTGACCAGATCTTGTGATCTGGTAGCGATCGTGACCAGTGGTTCGGTCATCCAGTAGCGATCACCGAACCACTGGTGACACCCGCCGCCCGGGTGTCATTACTTCTTGGTTTTAACCAAGTAAGTAATCTGTTTTTTTTCTTCTGCGCATGCGCAGGTTTTGCGCTTGTGCAGAAGGTCTGTGCGTGCATGTGGTGTGTGTGCGTGGCATGTGGACTTCCGAGCCAGTAAGGAAAGTAAGTCAATTTCACCCTTGATAAACATGTTGATTTCTCTTGATTTCTCATGGGCCAGTTTTCCTGAAGGTTGATCAGAATGAATGAAATCACTGTGTATGTTGTCACCTGAGTCGATAAGCAGTTTTCATCGGCAATGATTTATGTGCAGTTGTCATCACTTGATGACTGACTGGACCGTCATAAGGTCCAGTCATAGCTTAAGGATTGATTAAGGAAGCCTGCTGCTTCCTTTGATGTCTTGGACTGCTATTCCCCTCCTTCAGGTTGGCTGGGAATTAAAGGGTTTGTTATTCAAGACATTTGGAATGGCTACTACAAGTCCAGGAAGACTTTCGATTTTGCAGGACTGTTCTTCAAAGTGGAATATGACACCATTGGAAGCTTGAACCTGAGCTAGGATACCGCCAAGATTTATCACTAAAAATAGCAACTTCCTTTTGCAGGGACTTGAGTATGTTTTAGCTCTTCCAGACCTTTACAGCTTATAGGAACCAGGTCATGATTTCCAAAACATCCTCACTTCAGTCTGGGGTGGCAATGTATAGTTGACCATCATTAACTAGACAATCCTTATCTGTTGGTCCAATGTTTCAGATATGTCCTTATCAGATTCCTCAATAGAATAGAATAGAATTCTTTATTGGCCAAGTGTGATTGGACACACATGGAATTTGTCTTCATGCATATGCTCTCGGAGTACATAAAAAAAAAAATACATTCGTCAAGAATCATAAGGTACAACACACTTTGACTGTCATAGGTACACACTTTGACTGTCATAGGGAAACAGTCAATATAAAAAGGATACCAGCAACAAGGTTACAGTCATACAGTCAAAAATGGGAGGAGATGGGTGATGGGAATGATGAGAAGATTAAGTAGTAGTGCAGACTTAGTAAATAGTTTGACAGTGTTGTGGGAATTATTTGTTTAGCAAAGTGATGGCATTCGGAAAAAAACTGTTCTTGTGTCTAGTTGTTCTGGTGTGCAGTGCTCTATAGTGCCGTTTTGAGGGTAGGAGTTGAAACAGTTTATATCCAGGATGTGAGGGGGTCAACAATACTGTCAACAATGGCAGAACTTCTAAAATACTTGAAAAGTCCTAAAAAAATTAGGGAGACATTGAGAGCTATATCTGCCTTGAAAGCGGCCCATGTTGAATTACACTGTATAGTCAAACATTAGGATCTGATTACAGGAAGTGTTTTATGTTGTCATAAAATGCTTCATGATGATTTTTACATCATAAAACGTTCCATAAAATTTGCCAGATTTCAATTCCACAGGAGACACAGGTCCTGGATCTTGGATGCATTCTGTAAGTTGGCGTATTTGAAGTACCTTGGTTGAAAAAGTGTTCCCCTATGATGCACTATTTCTCCCAGTTAAAGGTTACAGACTTGAGAATTTTAGTGGTATATAGATTTACTGATTGCTATCACTGATGATGTTACCTACTTGGGTAATGAGACGTTTGCAAGGAACAACCAAACTCAGAGAACACCAAAGACTCCACAGATATAGTTGATACTTCATCCCAAATCTTGCATCTCACCCAGGCACTGAAATCAGAGCAGAGGTCCAATTCATAGGAGGCAGGACTCAAGCCTCAGAGAACTCTAAGCCAGGGGTGTCAAACTTGATTTCATTGAGGGCTGCATAAGGGTTGTGTTTGACCTCAGGGGCCAGGGTGGGCGTGGCCATCTTGACATCACTCAAGTCGGGTATGTATGTGTGTGTGTTGTGTCCTCCCTCGCATCCGTCCGAGTGATGGCTTAATTAGCCGGCACTATCAGCTCTGGCAGCAGAATAGCCAGCGTCTGCCAAGAGCCTCCGTTATCTTCCACGACGCTGGTGAGTCACCCAGAAACAAACTTCAGCTCTTAATCAGTGGATTTGCCACTTACAAAGAGACACAGCAGCTCTCCCTGTCTTTTATATTCTGTGGGGTGTGGCTCCATGACTCAGCACTTCCTCGGCCTGCCCCACCCTTGCTTCTGTTGTTCCCTCCTCCACCTGGCCTGCTTCTGGCTCCTGGAGCTGAGCCAGGGAAGCCGGTGCTCCCGAGGTCCTGACGGCCCTTCCCCCTCACTGTCCAAGTCACTTTCTGGCAGCAGGCCCAGCTCGGGGGGGCGCAGACACAACAGTGTGCCTGTGGTGGCCTGAGCACTCTGCCAGTGAAAACGTAGCTCAGGTGGGCCCCGCGTGCTCCCCCAGGCCCCGTTTTCAGCCACAATGGCCTTCTGCAGCCCTCTGCCAGCAAAATCAGAGTTCTATTTTCTCTGGCAGAGGACTGCAGGAGGCCGTTGCAGCCGAAAACGAGGCCTGGGAGGGCCGCACACAGCTGTCCCAAGCTCCATTTTTGCTGGCAGAGGCACCGTGGACTGGTCCTTCACTGTTTGTAGGGCGGCCCCGCAGGCCAGATTTAAGCATTCAGCTCCCAGGCCTTGAGTTTGACACCCCTGCCCTAAAAGGCATTGACAGGTTCACCTCCTTATTCCGTGCCCAAATGGAGTTCCATATCTGTGTGAATACAAGCAAGAACACCTGCAAAAACACCTCATAGCAGCCTGGTTACTCTCTTGCTAGGTAAAATGTGATATTGAGTTCAACATCAGTGATGATTATGAACAGACTGAGGATAGGCTCTATTTTCAGCATATTCAGAATTATAAGTAGGAGATCTAGCATTATCTTACCTCCATAAATAACTCCAACAGAACCAAGCGAGTTGGGCATCAAACTGATAATCCAGACGAAAACATAAAGTTAGTAACTGTATTTTAAAAGGCAGTGTGTCCTGGTTTCCAAGTGAGGGCTATTGCTGTTATAGTTATTGCATTGCCCTGGTTATTAGCCATTGCCAGAAGAAGAGATTGTAATAATAAAATAGAATAGAATAGAATAGAATAGAATAGAATAGAATAGAATAGAATAGAATAGAATAGAATAGAATAGAATAGAATAACAGAGTTGGAAGGGACCTTGGAGATCTTCTAGTCTAACCCCCTGCTTAGGCAGGAAACCCTACACCTATTCAGACAAATGGTTATCCAACATCTTTATTTATTTATTTATTTTGTCACAACAATATATATAGGTATCATACAAAAGATTATATAGTATATAAACATATGTATAAGTAAATATTAGGAGGTATAAGCATACACTTTAAAGTCACAGGACATGATATTGACTTTAAAAAGATCAGAACTATCGCCAAAACTGAACACTTTAACAACAGAATAATCAGAGAAGCCATTGAGATAGAAAAACGCCCACACAGCATGAACAAACGAGATGACACCTCCCGCCTACCAGCCATTTGGAAACCCGCCCTTATTGACAAACGAGTCCCTAACACGAGGAATGACACCAGACCCACACTCACAAGGTCCACACAGGATGTCACCACCGCACATCCACCCAGAAAGCAGACCCAAACCCACACTGATCATGAAGCACGACCAAGGACCAGAAGCCAGACCGCAGCTGCAACATTAGCCATTTCAAACCCCTCCAATCCATTCATGCAGCAGACTGACACCCACTATGAAGATGTAGCACGACCACAAAGCCAAACAACAGCTATGCAGCTCACCAGCTCAAATCCCCCTGCAGCACAGACTAGACTGAGCACAACCAAGCCCCCACCAACACAGGACACACCCCAGCCAATCAGAGCACAGAAAAACCCCCATCCAATCAGAGCACAGCCAAGCTCCCACCCAATCAGTTCAAACCCCCACTAGCAGTTAAAAGGAAGAAACAGCTGCGATCACACATTGCTCCCAGAAGCACGAAGCTGAAGCCTGAAGATGACGAATGAGACTTCGTCGAAACGTCGCCAAGACACTTCCAATTTTACACGGGAAAAAACCCGAACAACCAAAGACCTATATATATATATATATATATATATATATATAAAGAAGAAAAAGAAAAACAATAGGACAGGAACGGTAGGCACGTTTGTGCTCTTATGCACAAACTTCCTTATCTTCTTAAAAACTTCCAGTGTTGGAGCATTCACAACTTCTGGAGGCAGGTTGTTCCACTGATTAATCGTTCTAACTGTCAGGAAATTTCTCCTTAGTTCTAAGTTGCTTCTCTCAATGTTCTGTGTCAATAGTGTGAATAACATTCTTCTTGTTTTAGGAGCTGGTTTGTTGTCTGGAGGTGACTTGGGACTGAATGATGGAGAATCAGTGGCTAGTTGTAGATCCTAAGCAGAAGCCTTACAAAGAAACTCACCAGGAGACCTGTGAAACATTAGTGGCACTGAGTAAATATAATTTTATTTACTTACTCTATGTATAACCAAAGAGCGCAGTGGTTAAAATGCAATATTGCATTCTAATTCTGTCGATTGCCAGCAGTTCGATCCTGACCACCTCATGGTTGACTCAGCCTTTCATCCTTCCAAGGTCGGTAAAATGAGGACCCAGATTATTGGAGGCAATATGCTGATTCTGTAAACCGCTTGGAGAGGGCTGTAGAGCAGCATACATGGTTATCCTTGACTCCTTACCTTGTGGCAGAAAGACTGTCAAAGTGACAATAGTTGCCTATTTCTATTTGCATCCACGGATAGCTGTTTCGCGGCCTTGTTTCAGATGACATGTGCCCTCTTGGGTAAGGGGGGGGGGATCAGAGATCCCCTTACAGGGCTGTACAGAAGAATTTGCTCAGCCTCTGTCAGCCAAAATCTCTGAAATTTGTTCTCCTTTGCACACCAGCCTTGGGGAGAGGAGGATGTCTGGTACAGCATCTTACCTGTCTGGTACTGTTATCTGAACCTGGCCTGAAAAAGTGGATAGGGTCCTTATGACTTTGACCTAAACCACTTCTCTTTTAACTAACATTGGCCAGGAGTGTTGTGTGGGGGGGTTCTAGCAGTGGTGAATTCTTCCTTGAGTGAGAGGTTTGTTCCTCCATCTCTTAAGGACGTTCTGATTCAACTACACCTCAAGAAACCGTTGATGGATCCCACTGTACAGGTAGTCCTCGACTTACAACCACAACTGAGCGCTCAAAATTTCTGTTGCTAAGTGAGACATTTGTTAAGTGAGTTTTGCCTCATTTTAGGACTTTTCTTGCCACAGTTGTTAAGTGAACCACCGCAATTGATATGTTAGTAACATATGTTGTTAAGTGAATCTGATTTCCCCGTTGATTTTGCTTGGCAAAAGGTTGCAAAAGATGACCTTGGGACACAGCAACGGTCATAAGTATGAACCAGTTGCTAAGCATCTGAACACATGATCATGGGACTGATGCAAAGGTCGTAAGTGTGAAAAGTGGTCATAAGTCACTTTTTCCAGTGCTGTTGTAACTTTGAATGGTCACTTAATGAACTGTTGTAAATCGAGGACTACCAGTACTGGACAATTTTTGTCCAGTATTTAACTCCCCCTTTTTGGGAAAGGTTTTGCAGAAGAAGGTCACTCAGCAGCTGCAAAGGACCCTGGATAAAGCAGATTATTTGGACCCTTTTAAAATAGAATAGAATTTTTATTGGCCAAGTGTGATTGGACACACAAGGAATTTGTCTTGGTGCATCTGCTCTCAGTGTACATAAAAGAAAAGATGCATCCATCAAGGTACAACATTTACAACACAATTGATGGTCAATATATCAATATAAATAATAAGGATTGCCAGCAACAAGTTATAGTCATACAGTCATAAGTGGAAAGAGATTGGTGATGGGAACTATGAGAAGATTAATAGTAGTGCAGATTCAGTAAATAGTTTGACAGTGTTGATGGAATTATTTGTTTAGCAGAGTCATGGCCTTCGGGAAAAAACTGTTCTTGTGTCTAGTTGTTCTGGTGTGCAGTGCTCTATAGCGTCGTTTTGAGGGTAGGAGTTTAAACATTTTCTGTCTAGGATGCGAGGGGTCTGTAAATATTTTCACGGCCCTCTTCTTGATTCGTGCAGTATACAGGTCCTCAATGGAAGGCAGGTTGGTAGCAATTATTTTTTCTGCAGTTTTCAGTCAGGATGAAGGCTTGGCTATGGGATGGAAATGGAATTGGTCAGACTTGTAGATGATCTTTGGTGGGAATGGGTTGTGGAGTGCATGTTTGGAAGGCATTAAGACGTAGAAGGCTATGGGGCGACTATTACTGGGATTGGACCAGTAGTGGGTTTCAATTTTGGACGCTACCAGTTCGCTCGTGGGTGTGGGTGTGCTCACTCGTGTGACGCTTCTGCACATTCACAGAGATGTCCAGATGGATGGGCAGAGCCTCCTGCTGCCACCGCTACCAGTTTGCCCGAACCGGGCCAAACCGGTAGCAACCCACCACTGGATTGGACCTATTAAGCTATCTTATAATTAGTAGGTTTATGGGTAAGCATGTTGTGTAAACTGGGCTCATCATTAGGTCAGAGAAGTGATGCGTTTTCTCTGGATGGAGAAGGAAGGAAGTGGTCCCTGGATTGATGTAGAAGCTGCAGCTAAAGAGGAGACCAAATCAAAAAGAAGGATGGAACCAAGCAAACCGGCAAAGTTAATTAGTGTATCTTGCTTTTTTCTTCTTCAAGCAGGATCTTCAAGTTCCAAACCCGGTGAGATTTTCTTGATGAAAGAGGAAGAGGAATCCAGCGTGCTGGAGCCTGGTAGTAGGGAGAACACAAGAAGAGCCAACTTAGGTGAGGAGATGCTGTTGGGGGGACGACACCCAGGTTGCAGGTGTCAGCTTTTCTCTTCGGTATGTTTTCCTTCACACTTTAGTGGATCGGTGGGAACATGAAGCTTACCTCCATTTATGCTCTGGTCTGACGTGGGTCAAACCAGTGGCCTTGAACAAGATTTAAGCAAGAGTACAGGGTAGAATTTCTCCACTCTCTGGCCCACTCTCAAAAGGCTAGAAAGAGGGTTGAGAAATGAAATAGTGCTCCATGATAAAATGATCAACTCTGGGTTGCAAAAATGGAAAGGGTGGTGGTGAATGAGAGAGAGAGAGAGTGAATGTGTGTGTGTGTGAGAGAGAGAGAGAAAGGGAGAGATGCAAAACATTTTTCAAAGCTTTGCAACACAATGCACGTACAAAAACTCTCTCTCACAATATATTGCTGAAAAATATATTTATGTAATTATCACTTGCTTATTTATTTTATTTACATCCCATCTTTTGCACAGGAGTTGAAGGCAGTGTCACATAATGCTGTCCTGTCCTGTTTTTCCCTATAGTAATACTTTTATGGACTTAGAGTGACAGGCCCAGGGTCATCGGGAGCTTCTGTGGCTTAAGGTTGGCCTAGAACCCACATTTCTCCACTTGTAGTCCTATACTTCCCCTGCTAAACCACACAGGAATCTTGAGGAACTGGAGATTCAGAAATTTGGTGGAGGAGGTGTATTTGATCTGCAAGATAAGCCGTGAAAAGTGGCAGTAATAATGGGGTGTTTTTCAAATTAAAAAGAGGTGGCTCAGTGGCTAAGACGCTGAGCTTGTCAATCGAAAGGTCAGCAGTTCAGCGGTTCAAATCCCTAGTGCCGCATAATGGGGTGAGCTCCCATTACTTTTCCCAGCTTCTGCCAACCTAGCAGTTCGAAAGCATGTAAAAAATGCAAGTAGAAAAATAGGGACCACCTTTGGTGGGAAGGTAACAGCGTTCCATGCGCCTTTGGTGTTTAGCTATGCTGGCCACATGACCATGGAGACGTCTTTGGACAGTGCTGGCTCTTTGGCTTTGAAATGGAGATGAGCACCGCCCCCTAGAGTTGGGAACAACTAGCACATATGTGCAAGGGGAATCTTTGCTTTTACCTTAAGTCCACACCTGGAATACTGAATCCAGTTTTGGTCATCACCATGTAAAAAAGATGTTGAGATTCTAGAAAGAGTGCAGAGAAGAGCAATAAAGATGATTAGGGAACTGGAGGATAAAGAACAGTTGTTGGAATTGGGTATGTCTAGTATAATGATAGTACAGTATAATAGCACATATGTGCGAGGGGAACCTTTACCTTTACCTTAGATGAATTTAGGGGTGGTGGTGGATTACAGCCCCTAACCACAGTAGAAAATGACAGCTGGTTTGTCATGAGTTTTGACTTGCAAATCTATTTAAGTTGACTGGAGCTGACCAGAACAGGAGCCAGAAGGATGGACAGGGACGACTCTTGACCAAAACCTTGCATTGTGGAAACAATGGCTGAGCAGTGGAGCTTCTGTTACAAGCAATATAAACCTGATCACCGATCAGATTACTTGCTGTGCCCATTCCTGCATTTTTCACTTGGCATTCCTGAGGATGAAGAATAAGGCGGTTCCTTTGGCTATTACCTTGTGTTAGGTGAAGGAGGTGCCTTGTTTGCTGCTGTCTGTTTACAGGACAAGACTGGGAATTGAGAAATAATGAGGCGTACAGTTCCTTGTTCCTTTATTCTTTTGTAACCACAAAGTCACAGAGCAAAGCCAGAAAGGGCAGGGGAAACAAAATGGCCGAATGCTTGTTAGCAGAGAATACAGTTTGAAATAGGCCACCTAAGGGTTTAGAGGGCCCTTAGCAACTGAAAGCTTTAGATTTGAACAAACCTATACTCCAGGCTCTGGCCATCTCTTCAGGGTACAGGTAATTCTCCACTTACGACCGGTTGCTTAGCAACTGTTCAAAGTTATGACGGATTCCCTCCGAAAGTTAGTTACAACTTGGTTTCGAAGATCCGATGTTCAGTCCCCTCCCTGCAGTCACGTGACCCCATATGGTGCACTCCGCAAACGGCCCACATTCACTGCCTTTTGCAACGTCCTGTGGTTACATGACTGCAATTTATCTTTTTTCACCAGAATTTTATTTCCGGTTTGCTTAAAAAACCGCCACAAAAAGGCCATGAAATAGGGCCTGGTCACATGGCGACTCACTTTCAATGACCGTTATGAGTTATGTCTGCAATTGCAGGACACAATTACAGTCGCAACTTGAGGATTATCTATGTGGACTGTGGGAATATTGGAAATGTTGATGGTGTGTTTTCTTCCTACCAGGCGAGGGGATGGGCAGTGAGGAAGAGGAAGAGAGTGAAGAGGAAGAAGCCCCACAGCAACACCAACCAGAACTGCTCAAGCTGGATGCCAGGGTGGTTTCTGGGAACTGCAAGAGCCTGCGCTGGAGGGTGGTGCAGCCGTCCAGCAGTGGCAAAGTCCTGGCAGGAGAGGGCCCCCCCATCCTGGTTCTGCAGAAGGGCTATGAATGCGAGGACTGCGGGAAGGTCTTCAGCTGCAGCTCACACTACAGCAAGCATCGGCGAACGCACACAGGGGAGCGCCCCTTCCATTGTGAAGACTGTGGCAAAAGCTTCAACGTCAGTTCTAACTTGTATCGGCATCAGCGGGCACATGCCAGTGCCAACACCACCCCAGGGACTCCCACCCCGGCCCTCCTGCCCACCCGGGGCTTGCCCTACCAGTGTGCTGAGTGTGGCCAATGTTTCCGCCGCAACACAGAGCTAGTGACTCACCAACGGCTCCATACTGGCCGGCTGCCCTTCCAGTGCAGCGACTGTGGCAAGAGCTTTTCCTGGAGTTCGCATTTTGCCCGGCACCTACGCATCCACACCGGGGAGAAGCCCTATCCTTGCAATGAATGTGGCAAGCGCTTCAGCCGCAGTTCCCACCTCTACCGCCACCAGCGCACTCATGGCACCAATGCAGCCGCCAACGTTACCCGTGCCTACATCTGTACCTACTGTGGGCGCAGCTTCAGCACCACGCTGCACTTTGACCAGCACCAGCGTACCCATCGCGGCCGCAAGCCCTACAAGTGCACCCTTTGCGGTAAAGCCTTTGCCGATGGCTTGGCGTTGGTGAAGCACCAGCGTCTGCACTTGGTTGGGGGGGACCAGAGCCACCAATGCTCGGAATGTGGGCAGAGTTTTGGGGGACGGTCCCAGCTGGCCCGCCACCGCCGACTCCACGGCACTGCCGATAAGCCCTTTGGCTGTGGGGAGTGTGGACAGAGCTTCAGTGCTCGCACTCAGCTAGCTCAGCACCGGCGGCTTCACATCTCCACCGATAAGCCGTACCACTGTGGGGAGTGTGGGCTCAGTTTTACGTGGAGCTCCCATTGGGAGCGACATCGACGCATCCACACAGGCGAGAGGCCCTACTCCTGCGGGGACTGCGGCAAGTGCTTTGGGCGCACTTCCCACCTGTATCGACACCAACGCACCCATGCTGGGGGGCAGCCGCACATCTGCCCTGACTGCGGCAAGAGCTTCAACAGCACCTTGCATTTCCAGCGCCACCAACATGCCCACCACCACAATCCCGATGGTACTCAGCTCTCTGCCCACGCGTGTGGGAATTGTGGTGAGCCATGTGCCGATGCCTCCGCTTTGCTCAAACACCAATGCGTGCACGTGGAGGAGAGACTGTATCCCTGCCCCCAGTGCAAGCGGCACTTCTGCGGGACCTCGCGCCTTTACCGGCATCTCAGAAGTCATGCCCGCCAGACAGAAGGGACAGTACTGGGGTTGTCTTCCCCACAATATGAAGGGGTTGAACCATGCTAAGGAGAGGATGGGGCTAGAGCGGTGTCCATGACTGGCTAGTGCCAAGGTAGTTCTCCAGGCTAGACTTCCCAATCCAAAGTCCAATGTAAACGATTCTGTTCAGGTGGGTCTTTGGGCTTCATGTTCTATATTTGTTTCTGAGGCATAAAGGAAGGAGAATTAGATCCTCTAGAACCTAGGCAGAATTCACACCAAGGTGGAAACAGTTTCAGGGTTTTTATCAAAACGTTGAAAACAAAACCAGTCATCCTGCTAGCCGGAACCAATGACCATTTCCCCTTCATGTCCAAATGGCAGCCATAACCCTCTGAGAGAAGGATGGGTCCTCCATGGAGGGCTGTATCTGGGGACCATGCATTCCTTTGCAAGGACCAGAGGTGGGTTTCAGCAGGTTCTGACCAGTTCTGGAGAACCAATAGCGGAAATTTTGAGTAGTTCGGAGAACCGGTAGTAAAAATTCTGACTGGTCCCGCTCCCATCTATTCTCTGCCTCCCAAGTCCCGGCTGATCAGGAGGAAATGGGGTTTTTTGCAGTATCCTTCCCCTGGACTGGGGTGGGAATGGAGATTTTACAGTATCCTTCCCCTGCCACCCCACCAAGCCATGCCACACCCACCAAGCCACACCCACAGAACCGGTAGTAAAATTTTTTGAAACCCACTACTGGCAAAGACACTTTGCCACCCAGAGCCATGGATCCTTGTAAACAATATTCAGCACACACCTGCAGCAGGTAAAGGAACCTATCCTATGGCCAAGAGAGAAACCAAGGTCATTAACTCCTCCAGGGCAGATTTTGGGGTTTGAATGAAACCACGGGGAAATCCTGCACAGCTTGCAGGAGCTCAATGTCGACAATTAATTATGCCGAACGGATTCAGAGGGTGATATATGGGTCTTTGGATTATCCAGTATGTTTAGGGCAAAGGTGGGAGTAGATCTGGATAAAAGACGAAGCGATTGATAGCTATAACATTCAAGTTGGAGAGTTCACCGTGATGGAATATCTGGCTAGAATAAAAGGGGGAATAAAGTGCTCGGCTAGTTCAGAGTGGTTCTGTGGCACTCCTGAAGCCTTTATCTGGCTGTTCCCTAGAGCAGGGGTCTCCAACCTTGGCAACTTGTGGGCCTCAACTCCCAGAATTCCTCAGCCAGCGCATGCTGGCTGAGGAATTCTGGGAGTTGAGGTCCACAAGTCGTAAAGTTGCCAAGGTTGGAGACCCCTGCCCTAGAGAATGTGGGGAGTATGGAGAGATGATTGCTAGGTGCAAAGAACCAGAATGACATATGAGCAGATGAGAGAAGTTTCTTTATTGCCTTTATTCACCTGTTTACAAGAATTTCGCCAGGCTAACTTCACTCTCTTGGGAACAGCCAGATAAAGGTTTCAGGAGCCTGCCTTTGTCACCTCCTCCCATAGAGCAATCAGCTTCTTTACTCCCCGATCAATTCTAGTTTGAAATTCCACCACAGTAACAGTGCCTATAAAGGAGTTAAGCCTACAGCTTTTGCAATTCCTAGCCACCATGGCCATTTAGCCATATCTGGAGGGCATTAGGTTGGAGGAGGAGGAGGCTGACCTAAGCCAACTGATTCAGTATTTTGTCAAGGCTAACCTATAATATGTTGTCTCCTTCCAAGAAAATTCCTTCCCACCCTCATCAGCAGAGATCTTCCTGAAGAGCCCTTGGTGCTCTTTGAGCCTGCAGACGTTCCATTACCCAACTAGGTAACATCATCACAGCTAATGAAACCTCTGCAAGCCAACAACCAAGCAGAGAGAGCACCAGGACTCCACAGTTCAACTCAGAATTACAGATATTCTTTTCTATTGGGTGGATTTTTCTGCACAAAACCAGGGGTGGGCTTCAAAATTTTTAGTAAGGGGTTCTCTGTCCGGTTGCTGGGTGGGCATGGACATGGTGGGCGTGGCCTAGTCACCCTTCTACACCATGGCGTGGGGGGCGTTTTTGCCCTCTCTGGGCTCCGGAGGCTTTCTTCAAGCCTCCGGGAGGGCGAAAACGGTCTCCCCAAGCTCTGGAGGCCTTTTGGAGGCCGGAAATGGGCCCGTTTCTGGCCTTCCTGAACTTCCAGTAGGCCTGTTTTTCACCCTCCCCAAGCCTCCGCATGCGCCCTGCACTTACCTGCATCCAAAACGGGCCGCAGGGAGACTCCTTGGAGGGGCAGGGCAGGGTGGCCGGGGCCAGCCAGGAGTGGGATTTGGGGGTTCTCTGAAGTGCACAGAATCTTAGCTAGAGCTTCTCCCAAACCCCTGCTCAGGATGGTTTAGTGCAGAAGACGCTAATAACAAGGCTAACATGCTAAAAAACTTGCAGCCAATCTTCTCAGGTCTCCAAGCTGGTCACTGGACACACCACAACCAAAGAGAGGTCTCCAAAGAACAGCCTCTGACAATGCTGGACCTCAGCTGTCCCCTGTAGCTTTCAGAAACACAATATTGGCATCACACGGGCTGTGACCATTGGTGAAGATGACAAAAGTATGGGATTAACACCCCCAAATTTTCCCAGGTCCACCCTTCCTCGTGCTCTAACAGGAAGTGGTTTCAGGGGGCAGAAAGTATCACAGCAGATGTGATACTTACAGAATGTCACTTTCCCCTTCAACTACTAAACTATGATATTATGCAGAAGTTATATTGCTACTGCTCGGAGGCAAAACAGCCAGTTTCTTTTATTAGTTGCATTGGGAATCTTTAAGTTAATAGCAACCTGTGTGAAATGGGTAAATATAGCCTATTTAATTTTGCAACCATTTGAATACAGAAACCCCACGAGAAGAACTAAAAGGCAGTCCCAACTCCACCTGTCCTCCTTCCCTTGCCATAATATGCCAGATCTGAAGAAAATCATATTTTAAAAATAGATGACATTAAACTGCAGGTCCCTCCAATTTACATACGTTGTTTGAGAATCGGATTTTCTGGGGAAAAAAAACCCTCTGTGGTATTCAACTAACTCCTCAGCATGTAATCCACCCATCATTCTCAGCTGGGATTGAATTTGCAATAGCTATTTATTTACCCTGAAACTTGCCCCTACTTAGAGGAAGTTTCACTTCAGGGAGCATCTGTATTTCAAAATGAAACTAGTCAAAACCTTACAATGTTTCATATACAGGTAATCCTCAAGTTACGACCACAATTGAACCCAAAATTTAAGTTGCTAAGTGAAACATTTCTTAAGTGAGTTTTGCGCCATTTTACCACCTTTCTTGCCACTCTTCTTAAGCGAATCACTGCAATTGTCAAGTTAGTAACACAGTTATTAAGTGAATCTGGCTTACCCTATTGACTTTGCTTGTCAGAAGGTCACAAAAGGGGATCACATGACCCTGGGACATTGCAACCGTCATAAATATGAATCAGTGGCCAATTTCTGAATTTTGATCACATGACCATAGGAATGGATGTAAAAAAATGTGAAAAAATGGCCTTAAGTCACATTTTTCAGTGCCACTGTAGCTTTGAATGGTCACTAAACAAACCTGCTGTAAGTCCCATTTGACAGAATGAGCCCAGCTTCCTTCTGAGCCAACTTTCCAAAAAAATTGAATCAAAATACAACAAAACAAACCAACCTTATAGTGAGCCAAATTGCAGGCCCATCTTTCACTGTATTTTTTATTATCACTAGCAGTCGTCCTTCTGTGTCTGCCTAAGTCCAGTTATTACTATCATTTAATGAATCAGTTAGCGATCAAACTTGCCCTGGAGGGATTTATTTTCCTTTGTCAATGAATGTTAGACAGGAAGGAAGGTCATCATGGGTGAATAGACTAGATCAGTGATGGCCAGCTGATTTTCAGGCCTTCTGGGCCCACAGGCTGTTTCCTGCCTCCAGAGGACCTTGGGAGGCGGTGGGGAAGGCCCGTTCTCTCTCCCCAGGCTCCAGAGCCTTTCTAGGAGCTTGGGGAGGGCGAAAACAGCCTTCCCTACCCCCCTGGAGGCCCTCCGGAGGCCAGAAATGGCCCGTTTGTCAACTTCTGGTGGGACCTTTTCGGCACTGAGTGCCCAAACCAGAATGTGCATGCATGTGCGTGCATGTGTGCATGTCGGAGCACCGGAAACCCAAAGACCAGCTGGCCGGCATGTGCATGCCTGTTTTTTGGCTGGTTTTGGCAATATTTCGGGCCATTTTTGGGCCGTTTTCAAGCTGTTTTTCTGGCCCTTTTCCAGCGCTCCAGCACCCATGAAAACCAGCTGCCAGAACAGCAGCTGGTGATGGTGCGCATGCCCACAGAGAGGGCTCTGCGTGCCACCTCTGGCAAATGTGCCGTAGGTTCGCCATCACAGAACTAGACAGAGAAGACGTAGAAGGGATAGTGTTAGGATCCAAGGAGCAGTTGCCCAATGGTTGTGGATAATTTGTAGGATCACAGTCCCTAGGCCCCCTGGAACCACTACAACAATTTCCCATCAGGACTGTTGATAATGCCTGGTTGATGCTTAACTACTAAGTCCCTCAGATCTGGAAATGGCAACCAAATGAGCAGGAAGAGCATAAGCAGGTCTATCCGAACCGAACAGTTTTGATCTGATGTTGTTCAGCGTAAAGAAGGTGGGTGACCACATTTCCTAGAGGCAAAAGCTCTTATGCTGTCTTTGCCAGAAATAGTTCCTTGTTTGCATTTGTTGCACTTCCAGATTATACATGTCTGGTGTTCGTTCCCCCTCTTAGGGAGTCTCTCTTTTCATTCCTTTCCTCCATTGGTCCACACTTTCCTTCTCATATCTGGACATGCCATGGTAGAGCTATGATGGCACAGTGGTTAGAATACAGTATTGCAGACTAATTCTGCCGGCTGCCAGCAATTTGATTCTCACTGACTCATGATTGACTCAGCCTTCCATCTTTCTGAGATCTTTCTGAGGTCAGTAAAGTGAGGACCCAGATAGTTGGGGGCAATATGCTGACTCTGTAAACCACTTAGAGAGGGCTGTAAAAGCACTGTGAAACGGTATAAAAGTCTAAGCGCTATTGCTATGCCAAGTTGATCATGTTAGATTTGCTGTGAATGCAACAGAAATGCCAATCAAGTCCTTAGGCTTCATTTATGGATTTGTTAAGACTGTACCATAAGTCAGGTTTTCTGGTGCCCAAATGAGGAAACCTAACTGGGATCAGTCAGAGAAAGTTTAAGCAGATTGGTTCCTCCTGGTCCTTTCATAGGGGTTTAATAGATTAGAGATCAGTCACCAGGGACGCAGATGCTGGCCAGTCACTGCAAATCATAGTTAAAAGAACAGCCTTCCCCAAGCTAGTATTCTCCAGATTCGCTGGATCATGCCAGGGGTGAAATCTAGCAGGTTCTGGAGAACCGGTAGCAGAAATTTTGAGTAGTTCAGAGAACTGGCAAATATCACCTCTGGCTGGCCCCAGAGTGGGGTGGGAATGGAGATTTCGCAATATCCTTCCCCTGCCACGCCCACCAAGCCACACCCACAGAATCGATAGTAAAAAAAAAATTGGATTTCACCACTGGATCATGCACAACAATGGAATTTGTACTTCAAGCCACTTTCAGGGTCCTGCTTTAGGGAAAATCAAGCTAAAAAGATTAGTTAAAAACCCCGAGATCCTGTTCAAACTGGCCATCTCTTCATTTTAAGGGGTATAGAGGGAATTTGAATGTAATAAAACACGCATCTAACTTCAGATGTGTCTCCAGAACTTTGAAGAAAGGCTATTTGGTGCTGTGTTCTACTCCATCTTGCTGGGTGTATCATTTGAAAGATTCATTCATATATTTTATTCTCCATCCACTCCTGGTACTATTTTAGTATTAAGTATCCATCCACTCCTGGTACTATTTTAGTATTAAGATAATTGTAGGAGGAAGTATAGAGATTGCCTAGCAAACAGAAGGTTCTCCTCAATCGGCTCCTGTATAAATTAACCAAGAAGTAGTTTGGTTGGGGGGCAGGGAAGGGAAATTATTTTATTTCCTTTCCCTCCACAGTGAAGTGGGGAATAGCACTATCTGATGACAATTTATGGTTGGAATGGATCTAGGAAAGTTGTATAGTTATTTTGACTGCCTTGCCTAGGATCTAAATGGATATCCACTATATTCTAGGATGAATGAATTTCCAAAGGTACTAGAAATTAGAACCATCGCCTTTACATAGGGTATAGCTCATGTGTAGAAATTGTGTGCCAACTGCAGGCTGTGGTCAGTAAATCCATTACTCTGAGGCTGTTGAGCAAGGAGTTGATGCTTTATTGTTCATAAAGTGGATAACCCCCAATACAGCCATGTCTGAAATGAGCAGGAATCTGTGTGTTGTGAATCAAATAGACTAGGGTAATAAAAATGTTTCAGTCAATAAATCTTGTTTTTATGCCTACAGCAAGTGTTGTTTCACTCAGACATTCTTTGCAAATACACACATTGCCTTATTTTGTAGCTAAGGCCCTGATTGGTAGATCCCTTTTTCCTAACTGGGTTTGTTTATTGCACTAAATCCCAGCTTCTTCAGTTATGGTTTGTGGAATAAGCCAGAGTAAGCTGGGTGCCTATAATATTTAACTACATAATGATTTACAAACCACAGTGGTGAGGTTCACATAGCAGGCTAAGCTATAATTTTTACTATGCCAGCTCGGTCCTATCATCATAGTTATAAAGCTCTGATAAACCATTTAAAATATCCTTACTTTGCCTTAAATTTACTTTTTATCCTACTTGGCGATGTGCCCCCCACACACAGATGCAGACATTCATAGACAAAATGGTTCTTGTATAGCTTCCCATTGACAAAGTGGTTATTCAATTATATGAACTACAAGAAGATAATCATTTTCCAAGGATGGGTATGACCTGCTAAGATCCTTGTCAAAGTTTCAGAAAAGACTCCGAAGCCAACATCTTTCAAAGCTCTTTACTAGCATAGGTAAACTGGCACAGTTGGATGAAAACCGAAACTGGGGATTCCGGTTCCTCCCTCAGTAATACAAACCCCAAGATCTCTACCCTCATGACCCCTCTGCTGGTCACATGCTCCAATCTTCAACCGTCCCATGTCGAAGCATCACTCCGGCCACTCCTTCTCCAAATGCGAACCCAGCCTGACCTTGACCGGCAGGAAAAATGTTGTTATGTCTAATCATCCCTTGCACTCCCACCCTTCTCCCCTCCTTTCCCACAGAGGAGAATGTGGCAGTGTGTGGAAGCCTTCGGCCTAGTACGGCTTCCAAAGCTGACAATCCTCCTCAGGGAATCTACCTACCAGGAGAATCATAAAACATCTGTCGATGAGCTATGGAGATTTTCAATCATCCAGATCATGGTTGTCCCAAAGGTGCGTTTTCCAAAAAACAACTGGACTTTCTTGGTGTTTTTTTTCCTTTTGAAAACATTTCACTTCCAATCCAAGAAGCCTCTTCAGTTCTAACTGATGGGGAATGGAAGGATTTATATTCTTTGCAGTGCATCTGGTCACTTTGAGGATCAGTTGTTATGCCTCTTAGAATCATTGAGGCCACTTGGAGATTGTATTCTCAGAGGCACCTGAGTCAGAGAAAACAGGTGTGGAACCTTTCTGGGACTGCTGAAAGGACTGCATTGTAAACAGGAGATAGTGTCCTATCCCTCCCCCTGTGTTGAGGGAGAGCTGTTCAATTTTAACATACTGTAGATGGCCTCTTTGACTCCTCTTTCAAACCAGCGGTCCTCTCTGCCCAGAATGTCTGCCAATACTGTAATTGCCTGCTTCACTTCACTGAATGCAGAAATGTTGATTGGGGAAGGGGAACACAACAGTTGCAAGGAAGAACAGTGGTCACCAACTGGTGGTCCATGGATCACTGGTGGTCCGCGAGAAAATTTTGGTGGTCCTTAGTAAAATTATTTGCATTTTTTATATTGCACTAAATCAGGGGTCCTCAAACTACGGCCCCGGGGACAGAAACATGAAATGAACATTTGTGTTGCTGCAGAGAGTCTCTCCCTATGGGGTCTTTTTGTGTGGATCAGAGGGGGGCAGAAATTCTGACTTGGGGTCTGCTTCAGCCTTCTGGTGTGGGGTTTTGGACGAAGGCTGGAGGGAAGTGCTGGTGGCAAAGAGCTGGAGGACCTTGTTCCAGTGGGACTTCATCATGGCCTGGAACTAGCTGATCATCTCAGTCAGCTGAGCCTCCAAGCGCCATTACCTGGCCTTGCACTCCCGCAGGTCTTCCCTCTGCTTGGAAAGCCTATGCTCCTAGTCCTCAGTGAAGTGCTTCTACTTAGCCTCCTTCACAGGCAGATCCAATTTGAACTAGCCAGCTGTTTTGCCAACTCTTTCTTATGGCGGCTGCTTAGCTCCAGCAACTGCTTCCTGTCGGAGCCCTAAGGAGCCCAGGCGGGGAGGCAAGGAGTGATTGGAAGGGGAGGGGCAAGTAGAGGCTGGCAAGGCACCCCTCGACGTGACATCGAGTTGGCCATGCCCACCCAGTCACATGACCACCTAGCCATGCCAACCCAGGCGGTCATTAGGCAGATCATATTAGTGGTTCGCGGGATTTAAAATTATGAATTTAGTGGTCCCTGAGGTCCAAAAGGTTGGTGACCCCTGAGGTAGAAAATACACAAATATTTATATGCCTTGACATTATTGTTGTTCTGATAGGATAAGGAAGACATCCATTGCTTGGTCATCAGTGACCAATTAGTTAATCTGTGGTCTTCCAAATACAGCTGAATTACAATTGCTAGCATCTCAGGAAAAGGATGTGAATTGAAGCATACCCAACTGCCAATTAATTGTGTTTGAATCCAGCAAATAGAAACCACTTCCCCAAGAGGCAAAGGTTTCCACTGCAAATTACTCTTCTGGGAATTTAGACCATTACTCTACTTCTTATATTTGGGAATGGCAGAAAACTATCTAACCTTTTTATCTGTCATCCCACTCCCTAGATCAGTGTTTCTCAGCCTTGGGAACTTTGAGCGGACCTCAGCTCCCACCTAAAAGTTATCAAGGTTGAGAATCATTGATTCATCTTTTCATTGGAGGCATCCACAACGGGTTGCTGTGTCAAAAATGTTGAGATGATGGTGGCTTTGATGCCTGTAGTAAAGACTTGGTTGCAGCTGCCATCTTTATTTTCTAATTTTTTATAATTTTATTTGACACTATCTTCCCTGCCCCTGGCCAATGGATGTCCCTGTTTCTCAAGAAAAGAAGTTTCAAAACTTCAGTTTCTCTAAGCGCTTCTTAAAGTGGTAAGCCTAGAACAAGTTACCCTTCAGCTCTTCAAGTTAATCCACACAAGGAGCACCAGAACTATCTTTATTGTAAGCTGACATCTGACAGAATCCTGCAAGACTGAAAGTGTTTCTCACCTTCTCTTTTTTTAATCTCTGGAAACTAGGGAGGGTCTCTCCTGAAGTTGGCAGGAATAGCCAACACTCCGGAAGATAGGCTCAAGATACTGAAGGATCTTGACAGACTTGAACCTTGGGCCCTATCTAACAAAAGGAAGTTCAATGATGAAAAAGTAAGGTTCTACGTTTAGGCAAGAAAAATCAAATGCACAGGTATAGTATAGGTCAAACTTGCGGCCCCTGGGCTGGATGCGTCACATGCTGGCCCCGCTCCCACCCCATTTAGTGAAGGGAAAAAAAGTCCTGATATGTCACATGATGACGTGACGACACCAGTTTGACACCCCTGGTATAGGTGGTACCTGGCTCAATAATAGTAACCGAGAGTGGGATTTTGGAGTCCTAATAGACAACCACTTAAATACAAGCCAGCAGTGTACTGCAGTTTCCAAAAAAGCCAAAGCAGTCCTAGGCTGCATGAACAGAGGGATAAAATCAAGATCATGTGAAGTGTTAATACCACTTTATAATGCCTTGGTAAGGCCACACTTAGGGGATGTGGTGGCTCAGTGGCTAAGATGCTGAGTTTGTCAATCGAAAGATTGGCAGTTCAGAGGTTCGAATCCCTAGTGCCACGTAACGGGGTGAGCTCCTGTTACTTGTCCAGGCTTCTGCCAACCTAGCAGTTCAAAAGCATGTAAAAAATGCAAGTAGAAAAATAGGGACCACCTTTGGTGGGAAGGTAACGGAATTCCATGCGCCTTTGGTGTTTAGTCATGCTGGCCACATGACCACAGAGACGTCTTTGGACAGTGCTGGCTCTTCAGCTTTGAAACGGAGATGAGCACTGCCCCCTGGAGTTGGGAACGACTAGCACATATGTGCAAGGGGAACCTTTACCTTTACCTTAAGTCCATACTTGGAATACTGCATCCAGTTTTGGTCGTCACCATGTAAAAAAGTTGTTGAGACTCTAGAAAGAGTGCAGAGAAGAGCAACAACGATTATTAAGGGACTGGAGGATAAAGAACGGTTGTTGGAATTGGGTATGTCTAGTATAATAAAAAGAAGAACTAGGGGTGACATGATAGCATATCTAAGGGGTTGCTGCAAAGAAGACGAGGTCAAGCTATTCTCCAAAGCACCGAATTCTCCACCATTCTCCAAACCTCCAGAAGTTGTGAACGCTCCCAAGACTGGAAGTTTTTAAGAAGAGTTTTTAAGTTTTTAAGGTAGTGTGTTTTTACACACTACTTGACTCTGTGATCTCTTTTCAAAATCCCCAAAGCTTTAACCAAAAACTGTCTATTATTGACCTCACCCTATTCCTAAGAGGTCTATAAGGGGCGTGCATAAGAGCACAAACATGCCTACCGTTTCTGTCCTATTGTTTCCTTTCATTATATCCAGTTAATATAGTTATTACATACTTATGCTTATATATATGCTTATATATTGTATAGTTATTTTCATGCTTATGCTTATATATACTGTTGTGACAAAATAAATAAAAAAATAAAATAAAAAAAATAAGAGACTGGACATTTGTCTGAAATGTTATAGAGCTTCCTGCCTCAGCAGGGGATTGGACTAGGTAGAAGACCTCCGATGTCCCTTCCAATTTTGTTATTCTGAAATGCTTCCCATACTTGTATTCCATCTGAGGATTGAGCTACCTCTCATGAGACTTTTGCTCTGGTTTGGATCTTCTTCCTGTCTTCCAAGGCCATTCCCGCATACCATTACAGTATCAGACTTGAGCTGGGGCCTTGCTAACACAAAACATTATTATATTGATTCCCCCAGATGTGCTGACAATTGTGTTTTCTTTTCTTGTATCCAGGTCACCCTGCTGATTCAACAAGTAACTCCAACTCCAAGATTTTCTTTACAGATACCATTATTAATCCTCAAATGAAGCTCAAACTGCCCAAGGAGCTCCTGATTCAGTTCTACAGAGGAATTACTGAGTCTGTCATCTGCACCTCTATAATGGTCTGGTTCGGTTCTGCAACCCAAGAAAGACACAGACTTCAGAGGATAATTAGAACTGCAGAAAAAATAATTGCTACCAACCTGCCTTCCATTGAGGACCTGTATACTGCACGAATCAAGAAGAGGGCCGTGAAAATATTTACAGATCCCTCACATCCTGGACATAAACTGTTTCAACTCCTACCCTCAAAACGACGCTATAGAGCACTGCACACCAGAACAACTAGACACAAGAACAGTTTTTTCCTGAACACCATCACTCTGCTAAACAAATAATTCCCTCAACACTGTCAAACTATTTACTAAATCTGCACTACTATTAATCTTCTCATAGTTCCCATCACCCATCTCTTTCCACTTATGACTGTATGACTGTAACTTTGTTGCAGGCAATCCTTGTGATTTATATTGATATATTGACCATCAATTGTGTTGTAAATGTTGTACCTTGATGAACGTATCTTTTCTTTTATGTACACTGAGAGCGTATGCACCAAGACAAATTCCTTGTGTGTCCAATCACACTTGGCCAATAAAAATTCTATTCTATTCTGTTCTAAATGATTATTCCATTCTGGGCCTCTAATTCAGCCTTCTGCTCTATATCAGTAGAGCAGGATTTAATGCCACTTCAATAACGAGAAGTGATTTTCCTGATATTTTGGCTCAAATTTTATCCTCTGTCTCTGGATCTGCCTTCTGGAGCAATTCAAAATGCTGCTTTGTCTTCTAACGGCACACCTTTCCATTATTGGAAGATATTTTATCGTTGGGAGTTTTAAGTCATGTTCACCATCTGTCATTTTCCATAATCCCTCCAGGGCTGAACATTGGGCGTTTCCAATCAGCAAACAAAGTGGGGAGGGGAGCGTGTGAATGTGAATGTACACAGGACAATTATATTGATATTGTTTCCTGATTTCCTGATTGCTTATTTGTACCCTATGACTATCATTAAGTGTTGTACCTTAGAACTGTTGACAATAAATAATTTTATTCTATTCTATTCTATTCTATTCTATTCTATTCTATTCTATTCTATTCTATTCTAATTTCTTTTATGTACACTGAGAGCATATGCACTAAAGACAAATTCCTTGTGTGTCCAATCACACTTGGTCAATAAAGAATTCAACTATTCTATTCTATTCTATTCTATTCTATTCTATTCTATTCTATTCTATTCTATTTCTTTTATGTACACTGAGAGCATATGCACCAAGACAAATTCCTTGTGTGTCCAATCACACTTGGCCAATAAAGAATTCTAGTTTAGTCTAGTCTAATTTCTTTTATGTACACTGAGAGCATATGCACCAAAAACAAATTCCTTGTGTGTCAATCACACTTGGCCAATAAAGAATTCTATTCTATTCTATTCTATTCTATTCTATTCTATTCTATTCTATTCTATTCTATTCTAATATCTTTTATGTACACTGAGAGCATATGCACCAAAGACAAATTCCTCGTGTGTCCAATCACACTTGGGCCAATAAAAAATTCTGTTCTATTCTATTCTATTCTATTCTATTCTATTCTATTCTATTCTATTCCAAACCAAGCGCACGTGACTGGGATTTTTTTTCCCCGGTAGCGCGTGGATATCGAGGGAGCCAGCAGAGGGCTCCGGCTTGCCGATTTCCAAGCGTTTGGGGGCTGCGGATTTCCCACTCACCTCTTTTTGCTCGCCGGCTGTATCCGGGGTTGAGCTTCCTGGGTCGGGGAGGTGGCGGCTGAAACCCGAGTTGATCAGGGCATCCATCCCACCTCCCAAAAGAGACCAGCCGCAGCTGCTCCTCCCTCGGGGCCATCGGCGCCCCGTCGTAAGAGAGGCAGCGGGGTTTAAGAGACGGCTGAGAATAGCCGAGCAGGAGCGGCGGCAACGACGGTGCTCACAAACAGCTGGAAACTCCGGAACTTCGATGGTGAAATCTGGAAGGAAAAAAAAGGAAAAAACCCAGGTTCTCACCGGTGGGAGAAGAGGAAAAGCCGAAAGGAGCAGCCGGAGGACGGAGGCAAAGCTGGAAGCCGCTTGCTTGACTTCCTTTGAGAGCGACTCCCGTTGAATCCAGGGTTGGGAATTAATTTGAAAGTAAGAGTATCCCGGAGAACTCCTTTTGCAAGATCCGACGGCTCCTCTCTTCATCCTGGTTTCCTCCAGCGGCCAGCCATGCCCCTCCTGGAAATGCCAGACCGGCGGGTCATCGGAACATCAGCCCCCCCCTTTTCCCCCCTGTTAGTCGTCCTCTGTAACTGATTTCAGAGGTAGCTTGCCTTCGGATATGGAAGCTCTACACCGCCGTCCTGACAGTGAGCCACTTGATAACCTCCCGTCTTCCATTCTATGTTAGTCATTTCTTGTGGATGTAAATTCTGTAAGTTGATTATACACTGTGCGAAGAAACACTTCCCTTCATTGCAGTGGTGGGTTTCAGCAGGTTCTGACTAGTTCTGACGAACCGGTAGTGGAAATTTTCAGTAGTTCGGAGTAAAAATTCTGACTGAACCCACCCCCATCTATTCTCTGCCTCCCGAGTCCCAGCTGATCAGGAGGAAATGGGGATTTTGCAGTAACCTTCCCCTGGAATGGGGTGGGAATGGAGATTTTACAGTATCCTTCCCCTGCCACGCCCACCAAGCCACACCCACAGAACTGGTAGTAAACAGTTTTGAATCCCACCACTGCCTTCTACCTCCGGTTACTCTGCCAATCAACCTTTCCCTTAGTGGGTGCCAGTGGTGGGTTTCAAACTTTTTTACTACCGGTTCTGTGGGTGTGGCATGGCTTGGTGGGTGTGGCAGAGGAAGGATACAGTAAAATCTCCATTCCCACCCCACAGGGGTTGGGGGGAGGAAGGTTACTGCAAAATCCCCATTTCCTCCCAATCAGCTGGGACTTGATAGGCAGAGAATAGATGGGGCAGGGCCAGTCAGAATTTTTACTACCGGTTCTCCGAACTACTCAAAATTTCCACTACTGGTTCTCCAGAACTGGCCAGAACCTGCTGAAACCCACCTCTGGGTGGGTGCCTTTCAGAGGAGTTGAGCTTGCAATGCGTTTGCACAGCAAGCTTAAACCTGGTTGGTCAAAGACCTACCATCCGCATTGGTACATGTTCAGCTTGGCTAATTTTAACCATGATCAGTTTTGGGGTAGATTAATAGGTTGTGCCAACCCAGTCAAAATTAAGCTGGAATTTTAATGACCGCACTTAACAATTGTGGCAAAAAGCTCATAAGAGTCAGGTGTGACTCACTTAACAGTCACCTTGCTTAGCAACGGAAAGTCTGGTCTCAGTTGTGGTCGTGTTGAGGACTACTTGTAAACATAGTCACTGTATTTGATTTGGTAAACAAAGGTTCAGCAAAATATAGCCTCATTCAGCACAGGGAACTCCGTTTATCAATTGCAATCTGCAAGAGTAAAACTAGATTTACCGATTTTCTAATAATGTTCCGCCAGGGCCTCATTTTTGCTCTTATTTCCTTATGGAAGAGAAAGTCCATTTGTACTTTCCGTTGTACTCCCCGTTGTCCAGGAGCAAATTCCTGCTCCTTGTGACCCCTGTAGCCCAAATCTTGAATTTCCTAGTCTTCGGTTGTGCAATGCAGTCATGGTTCACACAACAGAATTCTCTCTCTGTCCTGCTTCTTGGCTCAGCATGCAGGATGTTGTCATTTCAGGGTTGCCGATATTCACACAAGCACCTGATCACCAACGTCATGCAGGAAAACTATGAGAATGTGATCTCACTGGGTGAGTACCTTTTCATCCATCAGGATGTTGGTGTGTCATCTCTCCTGACTTTACTACTAGCCTTAATCCATTGCTGCAATTTCCATCCAAAAGTTGAATTTTGAAAATGGTCCTTATCTAAAGGAAACAGATAAGCCACACTTAACATTTTGGGGATGGGGTGTGGGTTGATCGAGCGATGCAGCACAGTAAGTGAGAGTTGATTTATTGGTGGGGAGAACTTCCTTTATTTTTTGTTAAATTGTGATCTGTTTATGGTTGGAAGACACTCTGAGGGCTACCAAAGGGAACCCTGACAGCCAGGGTACATTGCTAGGCTGTCCCACGGGGTGACACAAAATAGCAATAGCGCTTAGACATATATTGCTTCACAGGCCTCTCTAAGCCATTTACAGAGTCAGCATATTGCCCCCAACAATCTGGGTCCTCATTTTACCCAATTTAGAAAGAGGGAAAGCTCAGTCAACCTTGAGCCAGGGAGAATCGAACTGCTGGCAGTTGGCAGAATTACCCTGCAATATTGCCTTCTAACCACTGTACCACCATGGCTGTAAAAACACAAAACTCTAGCTGGTGGTTATCTCTCAACTTACGTGACACTTCCTATGGACTATCCTTGCTTGAGGCTGAAGGTACCCACCTCTGATCTAAACCCTAATATTATTTGCTCTGCATTGCCACAACTCTGGAGTATCTTAGAATAGAGTTCTCCTTGCTATCTACTCCTTTGCCAGGATGTGAATTCATGATTGCTTCAATGTAAGATCTTTGGATTCACTTAAATCTGAAATTGCATCTTTTATGGTTGTGGAACCAATGCAGAATATGATTAGGACACTGGACCAGATTCAAGACAGGTTCAAAATTCCCACTTGATCATGGGGCTCACTGGGTATCCTTTAGCCCAGGGGTGTCAAACTTGATTTCATTGAGGGCTGCATGTGGGTTGTGTTTGACATTAGGGGGCCGGGGTGGGCATAGCCAGGGTGGGTGTGGCCAGCTTGACATCACTTGTGTCGAGGGTGCCTGCGACAGCGTCCTGCAACCCTCTACCAGTGAAAATGGAGCATATGGCCCTCCTGAGCTCCGTTTTTGCTGGCAGAGGCACCGTGGGTGGGTCCTTCGCTGTTTCCAAGGTGGCCCCGCGGGCCAGATCTAAGCACCCTGTGGGATGAATCCAGCCCCGAGGCCTTGAGTTTGACACCCCTGCTTTAGCTAGTCCCTCTTCCTTTCCAACCAGTCTCACATATTTATTATTGTAGGCATCAAATGAAGGGAATATCTTACGTTTGCCCGCTTGAGTTCCTTGATATCAATGCAACAAATGGTGTACCTTGAAGTCTTCTGACCTGAAACCTCCATTTCTCCCATCTGCAGCAGAGGAAATTGCAATCAGTTGGCCTCGGATAACTGCCTTTGCTGAGTCCCACAGAAGAAGAGGACTTGGGCCTGGTAGGTCTGCAGGGAGGAGGAAGATTCTCCCTGTCTCTGAATAAGTGCTCAAGTTCCCTGAAACCTGGATTCCTTTCCCCTATAATCAGAGAGCCAGTTTGGTGTAGCGGTTAAGGCACTAAGGTAGGAACCAGGAGACTGTGAGTTCTATTCCTGCCTTAGGCATGAAAGCTGGCTGAGTGACTTTGGGCCTGTCACACTCTCAGACCAACTCACCTCACAGGGTTATTGTTGTGAGGAAAATAGAGGGAGGAAGGCAAGTTAGATACATTTGCTGCTTTGAGTTATTTATAAAAAAAACAATAAAGCAGGGATATAAATTAAATACATTTATCTAGGACATGCCAAAAACAGCTGGAGCAGGCTGCATTTTACCCTGAGGTTACTATCCTGGGTTAAGGCCATTTCTGGAGTTTATCCTTGAAAAAGGAGCTTTTTTTCCAGTCATGTTTTTTGTAATGCCATGAACAGCTTTCACCTTACAAAACATCTGCCTACATTTTTTTTTATTTGAATTTATATCCCGCCCTTCTCCGAAGACTCAGGGCGGCTTACATTGTGTTAAGCAATAGTCTCATCCATTTGTATATTATATACAAAGTCAACTTTTATTGCCCCCCACAATCTGGGTCCTCATTTTACCTACCTTATAAAGGATGGAAGGCTGAGTCAACCTTGGGCGTGGTGGGACTTGAACTTGCAGTAATTGCAAGCAGCTGCATTAGTCTGTTGAGCCACCAGAGGCCCTACATACATTGCTATAAGGATACTGCAATAGTAATAGCACTTAGACTTATATACACTTTACAATGCTTTATAGCTCTCTCTAAGCAGTTTTACAGAGTCAGCGTATTTCCCCCAACACTCTGGGTCCTTATTTTCCCCCCCTCAGAAGGATGGAAGGCTGAATCAACCTTGAGCCTGTTGGGATTTGAACTGCCAAATTGCAGGCAACCGGCAGGCAGCAGAAGTAGCCTGCAGTACTGCACTCTAACCACTGCGCCACCAAGGGTCTTATTGCATCTGTTTCTCTTTGTAATAATTTTCTGATGTGGCTTCTTTTTTTATATTTTACTTTTACTGTCGTCAGCCACATGGGCATTGTATCTAAAGTGGAAGGAAAGGCAGTGGGCCAATGCAAATAGTATGACCGCAACATCAGTGGATCGCAACAGCAGTTACATCAGGACAATTTTTCTGAACTCGAGGCTCTTCAGGCATATTGACTTACAACTTCCATAATTCTCACCCAGCACTAATAGGCTAATTCAATAGGCAAGTGGCTGACTGTCCCCCAGGGTCCTGTTGCTCTTGTATTTGGCTGACATTTGGAAATAAGGTTTGCCAACACTTTAGCTAGTCTTTGTAGCTATGTCTCTATAGACGACTTTATACCCAAAGCAATTTTTCCTTCCCTTCAATCATATCCAATTCTTGCAGACTCTGGACAAGACCCTACAGCAGTGATGGCTAACCTTTTTGCTGTCACGTGCCAAAAGCAGGGGCAGCGCAGGGGGAATCGCACGCGTGTATGCCCACATTCATAATTCAATGCATCCTGCCCCCCTGCGCCTGCACGTGTGGCACCCACCCCTGCGGTCCCTCCGCTTTTGGCATGCAATGGCCTGGTGGGCCCGGTAGGCCCATTTTTCAGCCTCCCCAGACTCCAGAATCTTTCTTGGAGCCTAGGGAGGGCGAAAACGGCCTTTCCCACCCACCCGGAGGCCCTCTGGAGTCCGGAAACAACCTGTTTCCCGACTTCTGGTGGGACTTGAAGGCCTGTTTTTCACCCTCCCCCGGCTCCAGAGCCTTTCTAGGAACTTAGGAAGGGCGAAAACGGCCTTCAACCACCTCCCCGGAAGCCCTCTGGTGGCTGGAAACAGCCTGTTTCCTGACTTCTGGTGGGACCAGAAGGCCCGAAAATCAGCTGGCCGGGGCGCATATGCACGCTGGAGCTGAGCGAGGGCAACACTTGCGTGCCCACAGATATGGCTCCGTGTGCCACCTGTGGCACACGTGCCATAGGTTCGCCATCACGGCCCTACAGTTTTCTTGGCAAGGTTTTCCAGAAGTGGTTTGCCATTGCCTCCTTCCTATGGCTGAGAGAAAGTGACTGGCCCGAAGTCACCCTCTTAGCTTTGTGCTTTAGGTGGGACTAGAACTCACAGTCTCTCAGTTTCTAGTCTGACACCTTCACCACTACATGAAACAGGGTCTCCATCCAAAGCATGTCCAGAATAATTTAATAATAACCATGTTCTGAAAAGCTTTTCTGGCTGATTTCTACCCGAAGCAAGACATTAAGGCGTTAGAGCAATTCAGCATTTTTTTGTCTACCTGGATCGCTTGTCAAAGCTATGCAGGAATTGTCTGTTTGCGTTTGTGTCTCTGTGGTGCAGTCATGGAGTCTGAACGGAGCCAAGACCCGCAAGCCCGGTTGCAGAGCCAAGCAGCTGCCCCAAGCGAAAGTGGACTCAATGCTGACCTCCGGCGCCAGCTGGGCTTCATCCTTCAGACGGCGGGCAGGAGCCAAGTGGAGAAGATGCTGCGGGAACTGGTGAAAGAGCAGAGCCAGGAAGGGAAGCGGAAAGCAAGGAAGAAGGCAGCTAAGAATCACAAAGATGAAGGTGAGATGGTCTCCTTGCAGGAACTGTGGGAATACTGAGAATGAAGGGGACAACACTGTGCAGAATAACAGGGAAAGCATCTACAGAGGGAGTCAAGCGGGAACAAATTGGGTGAGACCTGGCTCAATAGCTGTAACTGTGGGAGAGATCTACTCGACAATCACTTAAATATGAGCCAGCAGTGTGTTGCAGCAGCCAAAACAGCTAACACAATCCTAGGTTGCATTAACAGAGGGATAGAATCAAGATCACATGAAGAATTAGTACTGCTTTATAAAGTCTTACTGAGACCACACCAGGGTTGAAATGCTCCCGGTTCGGACTGGATCACCTGATCCGGTAGCGATGGCGGCAGGTGGTTTGGAGAACCGGTAGGAAAAATCCGTGGCCCCTCCACCCATGCCCACCCAATCGCCCGGTTGCCCACTTGCCCGCTTCCCCGCTTGCTGCTTCTTTTAAAAAATGCTTTTAAAAGGTAAAAAAAAAGAGGCTCTGAAAATCACAGCTGAGCTGCGCGATCTTCAGAGCCTTTTTTTTAACTTTTAAAAGCATTTTTATACCTATTTGGCTGAATAGGTTATATGCTTTCAAAAGGTAAAAAAAAGGCTGTGACGAATGCTTTCGAATGCTTTCGAAAGGTAAAAAAAAGGCTCTGACGATTCCTCACGCAGCCCTCCCCAAGCTCTGTTTTTGCTGGCAGAGGCACTGCGGGCCAGTCCTTAACTGTTTCCAGGGTGGCCCCGCAGCCCAAATCTAAGCACCCTGTGGGCCGGATCTGGCCCCCGGGCCTTGAGTTTAACACCCCTGCACTAGATGGTAGCAAAGAGACCCAGAAAATTATCCTTGTTTGTGCCTAATGGTGATCTGGATTATTGCATCCCTCTTTTTGTATCTCTGTGGATGATGGAGCTGGTTGGAGAGCCTGAAGGACGTCACTTTGAGAAAACTAATCATTTGGAGTTGGTCCTGCTGCTTCTTATCTTTCTATTTCTATTCCAGCTGTTCGGGAGAATGAAGAAGAGCTGCAGCCAGAACACGACCGTGCGGAGGAGGGGGCATCACCCTCAAGGAGATCTATCAGCCCAGATGAGGCTTGTACAAGCAGAAATTGGTGCCCGCAGAGCCTAAAGGACCAACAGCCTCCTCAAGAATCTGCAGTGCATCAGCCGGAAGGGAAGAATTCCGACAGCCAAAGGCACCTGGAAAAGTCTGGGGTGTGTGGGGAGTGTGGGAAGAAAAGCATGAGTGGTAGTGGTCGAGGCCACAGTATGCCCACACCAGAGAGACCACACCAATGCACCGAGTGTGGACGTTGCTTCCGGCAACACTCCATCCTGGCTAAACATCGGAAGATCCACACGGGGGAGAAGCCCTACCTGTGTGTGGCTTGTGGCAAGAGATTCAACCGCAGCTCCAACCTGGTGCAGCACCAGCGTGTGCACACAGGGGAGCGTCCCTTTCCCTGCGTAGCCTGTGGCAAGGCTTTCACCCAGAAATCGGATCTGGAGCGTCATCAGCGGGTGCACACAGGGGAGCGGCCATACATCTGCCAAGACTGTGGGAAATGCTTCTCCGTCAGCTCCCACCTTGACCGGCACAGGCGCACCCATCAGGACAACCCTCAGGAGCAGCTTTCGGCCACCTCTTTGGTCCCCACTACACACTACTGTCCCGATTGTGGGAAATGTTTTGGACAACGCTCTGCTCTCGCTAAGCACCGTAAGACCCATTCGGGGGAGCGCCCATACTCATGCAGTGCCTGTGGCAAGCGGTTCAGCCGCAGCTCCAACCTGGCGCAGCACCAACGCATTCACACGGGGGAGCGCCCATTCCCGTGTGCCGACTGTGGGAAGAGGTTCATCCAGCGTTCCGACCTGGAGCGCCACCAGCGGGTGCACACCGGGGAACGCCCGTATACCTGTGCTCAGTGCGGCCGGGGGTTTTCTGTGAGTTCCCATCTCGACCGGCACCAGAGAGTCCACCAAGCCCTCGCGGTGGCTGCAGCTGCCCACTGCTGCCCCGAACATGTGAAAGGGTTCCTCCTCAGCAGTGGGGCCAAGCAGACCCTGAAATACCAGCTGTACGGCAGCAAAGGACGTCTCACTCGCAGCAGCCATTGCTTGGACTGTGGGAAGAGCCTGAGCAAGCTTCCCGCTCAGCCCCCGGGGCTTGTGGTTGAGAAGCCCTACAAGTGTGAGGGTTGTGGGAAGGCCTTTGCCCAGCGCTCAGCGCTGATGAAGCACCAACGCATCCACACCGGGGAGAAGCCTTTCTCCTGTGGGGAGTGTGGCAAGGGCTTCATCCAGAAGTCGGATCTGACCATCCACCAGCGCATGCACACCGGGGAGAAGCCGTACCGCTGCGACACCTGTGGCAAGTGCTTCAGTGTCAGTTCCAACTTGCTGACTCACCAGCGCACCCATCTGGGGGAGAAGCCCTATGCCTGTGGGGAGTGTGGCAAGGCCTTCGTCCAGCGCTCGGAGCTGACCATCCACCAGCGCACCCACACCGGGGAGAAGCCCTACAAATGCAGCCTCTGCAGCAAATGCTTCAGCCGCAGCTCTCACCTGAATCGTCATCGGCGCACCCACGGCGGCCAGAAGGACTCAGCTGGTCCGGTCCTTTCCCCATTGCTTGCCCCCAACCCCCACAAGCCAGCCATTCCCCTGCCCAGCTCCATCTTCTCCACCTCCTTTTCGTCTCCCAGTCCTCTCCCTCCTTTACCTGCCTTCCCTTCCTCACCTTCCCCTCTTCCCCTCCCTGGTTTGGAGCTGCCTTGGACTCTCCCCTTCCCATCCCAGGGTTTTTCCCATCCAGCCTACGTTCCCCCTGCTCCAGAAACAGCTCAGGCTTCTCTCATCAACTAATTTCTCCCCTTCCAGCCTCTTCTCTCTATTCCTGCCCAATGTCCTCCTTCTCTTCCTTCTAGCTGCCCTCCCAAATCCTTTCTGGTTTTGCTTCTTCCTTGTCCTTCCCTGTTCACTCTCTGTTCCCCTGCTCTGTTCTCACTGGCCATCCACGATGAAGCTGGAAAGGAGAAGCAGGCAGAAACCGGGGGGGGGGGGGGGAAGAAGGGGCATGCATCAGTGAAGCAGGTTGCTCCAGGGCTGTACAACGAAGGGGCTCGTCCCTTTCCTTCTTCCTGCCTTCTGCATCATTGTGAGACAGTATCAAACTCTCCGTCTTCCCACCAGGGCTAGAACCACCCTGGATACCAGCTTGGCTGGAAGAGGAAGTTGGCAGCTGCAATAGAAAGAATGCTGGTAAGCCTTGACTGGTTGGGAGGGGGATATTAGCAGCTGCCCGATGATGTCTGAGTGACCAAGGTACCCCAGAGTATTGAGTGCTCATTCCTGCCTTTCTAGCCAACCTTGTCTACACATCTGGCAAGACAAGAAGGAATGAATCGCAGTAGGGTACAACATCCTGTCCCTTGGCGGAATTCATGGCAAGGAGTCGCATTTTTGAGGCTGCTTGATACGAGAAACTCCATGCAATTGGAAAACATCGGAGGAAAACATCGGAGGAAAAACTGGGTAAGGAGTTTTTTCTTTCTTTCTTGGACATATGAGCTTCTGCCCTACTGTGTGCATGGTGTTGTGTGTGTGGTGGTGGGAAGAGTCTGAATATCTTTTCACTACATTCCTGCGTAGTCAATTCTTCCACCCACAGAAGGTGCCTGCAGGGAGAGTCATAAAAATGATGATGGTAGACATGACCACAGAATGAAAGCTCCACCCATTTCTATAAGCTGTGCTGATGAGAGGTTAGAATGCAGTATTTCAGGCAAACTCTGCCCACTCTGTCAGGAGTTCAATCCTGACCGGCTCAAGGTCGACTCAGCCTTCCATCCCTCTGAAGTCAGTTAAATGAGGACTCAGAATTGTTGGGGGCAATATGCTGATGTTATAAGTCACTCAGAGAGTACTGTAAAGCAGGGGTCTCCAACCTTGGCAACTTTAAAACTCGTGGACTTCAACTCCCAGAATTCCTCAGCCAGCTTTGCTCAGCTGGCTGAGGTTGGAGAGGCTGAGGTTGGAGATCCCTGCTGTAAAGTACTGTGGAGCGGTATATAAATCTAGTGCTATTGCTTATGTGCATTGCAACACCGCTAAAAAAGGAACAGGGCTTCAGTTTGGTGGCGACCACCATCTTGACTTTTTTGACCTGCATGGACCTACCTCATCCTGTGGTGCATGCCGCTCAGGCCAAATCTTCAATTCTTTGCAAAGATTTGGGAATCCTGAAGAGCAAAGATTGGAAACCTATTGCTTTCCAGAAGGTGCTAAACTACAAGTCCCAACAGCGTCTATGAGCACGAGCAGTGCTACAGTAAGGGAACCTCTTGGTGTAGTTTAGCAATTCCCTGTCTGAGTGAATTCTAAGCACTCTCACCAAACTAAGCCTCAGGAGCTTTTGTGAGAAGTGCTGCCAGTTCAACACATCCAAAACTGCTTTTAAGTTTCTAAGACTTAAAATCTTCACCTGTGTGTCTCATACTGTGGCAGTCTCTTTCTTCTTTGATGTCCTCTCACTTCTGCCTTTCTTGTTTTGTCTTCATTTTGGTGCTGCAGATTATGGTGCATTTTGTAAAAGGGGAAACCAGAGGAAGATGCTCTCGGGAGGCAGAGAACACAACATCTGGTTCTGCAAGACCGAAAAAAAAAAATGGGACAATTTGGGGCTGGCAGTTGCCCAGGCTAGAGACTGAGGCCCAGCGCCCTCTAGTGTATGTTTAGCAAACCATCTCATGTGCCTTGTCTTCACTTCTATGATGGGAAAATCGGCCACATTTTCTGGTTCATAGTTGTCATCATCATCAGAAGCCAACAAGTTTAAATACTCTCGATATACATAGATGCACACACAACATAGGCATAGTTCTTAAGTGAATCATCTGTCTTCCCTCACTGACATTGTTTGTCGGAAGCCAGTTGGGAAGGTCAGAAATGGTGATCCCACGATCCCAGGATGCTGCGACTGTTGTAAATCCACACTGGTTGCCAAGTTCCCACATTTTGATCACAGGATCATGAGGCGGCCTTGACAGTTGTAAGTGAGAAGAACAGTTGTAAATCGCTTTTTTGAGCGCCATTGTAACTCTGAACGATCCCTAAACGAATGGTTGTAAATTGCTGTACACAATTTGAAATTATTGGAAATTATTCCAGTCAAGACTCTTTGTATCAAGTAAAAAAATCATCTTTTTTTGTATTCAGTTAAATAAATATTGCTATTATGCATTTTTATAACATTTTTAAAATGCGAAGATTTGAAAAACAAACAAACAAAAAAGAAGAATTTTGGAATTCCAGGAAGCAAAAAAAACACTAACATCTAGATTAATAAATAAAGGGAAAGAACATCCTTTCTTCAATTTAAAATTTGGCAGGATCATAAAGCAAGAAAATAACATGAATTGTGCATTCCTTCCTGTTAATTTCTACACAATCCCATTAATATTTAAATCCATGAACACTTAGCTTTTTTAAAATCAGCCTCCTAAAGAATTTTGCCATATTTAATAACTCACAGAAGAATCAGCAAAACAATTAATACACCAGAACGGCCCAAAGGTGCTTTTTCAAGAGGCAACTGGACTTTCTTGTTTTTCTTTGAGGACATTTCACTTCTCATCCAAGAAGCTTCTTCAGCTCTTGACTGGATAGTGGGGAATGGAAGGATTTATATTCCTTGCAGAGGGCTGGTCATTTGCATCTTTTTAGAGAGTTGGGGCCACATGGAGGTTTTATCTGTCCTCAGGGCCACCTGAGTAGTGCAAATGAAGCAAAATGTATTCGAAAGGAAGACAAAAAAAGTCCAGTTACCTCTTGAAAAAGCAGCTTTGAGCAACCATGACCTGGATAACTGAGAATCTCCATAGAAAATACACCAGAACCTTTACCCTTTTCATGAAATAATTTCATCTGAAAAGTTTCTACTGGAATACTTCTGATTTTTGGCTACCGTGGATTAGTATGGTCCAATGGTGCAATCCAGTTTGTTTTACTACCGGTTCTGTGGGTGTGGCTTGGTGGGCATGGCAGGGGAAGGATACTGCAAAATCTCCATTCCCATCCCACTCCAGGGGAAGGATACTACAAAATGCCCATTCCCTCCCTACTTCAGGGGAAGGATATTGCAAAATCCCCATTCCCAGCCCACTCTGGGGCCAGTCAGAGGTGGTATTTGCTGGTTCTCCGAACTACTCAAAATGTCCGCTACCGGTTGTCTGAACTGCTCAAAATGTCTGCTACCCGTTCAGAACCTGCTGGATTTCACCCCTGGTATGGTCCTCCTCCTACAATACAAAACTTACCAATCCTTAACTGATATTCCCTGGTAAAATGGCATGCAGGATGCCAACAATGTCCTTTTGCTGGTTTTGGAGTAAATGATGAGAGAACACATTGTGGAATGTGAAGGAAAACGTATAGTTACAGTATGGAGCCAATGCATTCCTCAAGCAAGTTGATTACACCACATTCTCAATAAAACTGGTGGAAAGTGTGATGAAAATACATAGTAAGTTTGTTCTCAGCGGAGGTGGGACTTGCCAGGCTTGATGCTAGAAAGCTCTGATTTCCTCGCTCCTCTGCCTTCTGTCCAGGTAGTCTCTAGCTACAGGTAGTCCTTGAGTTACAACCGTAATGGAGCCTGCCTGCAGTCATAATGGTCGTAAATTGGATCAGTCATGGGACCAGCTTGATTTTATGACATTTTTTTTACAGCATTTAAGCAAATTTATTTATTTAGTGTATGGCAAATACATGGATTTACAGTAGTTTAGATGTTAATGTCCAGTCCACCCGGCCATTCAAGGACAGGATGGTCTGTGTTGAAAAAATCAGACATTGGGCCGGTGTAAAGCGCTTGATGGACATTCGGACAATATCCATAATGTGGTGGATATTTTGTCAAGGAGCACCACAGTCACACTGAGGAGTAGAGACAAGACCCTACTTGTCCTGGCAGACACCTTGTTGGGTACGGATCCTGTTCAGAGTTGATCAATGCTGACGGGGAAGGTCAAAACCTGGCACCTTTTGTGTAGGGTCATCTATGTAACTGCCTGTATCCGGGCGTTTCAGCAGCCCATTTGGCTTTCCACTGTGTGTTGATGTTAAAGTTGTTAGAGAGCTGTTGAGCGAGGGCCAGAGGGGGCTTCCTGGATTTAAGCCTGCCAATTGATAGATGAGGAAGATTAGCATGCACAGGAAGAAGTGGGTTTCTCATAATTTTGTCATACTCCTTCACTAAAGCTTCATGCCTTCATAGAGCTGGTGGTGCAATGTGATTCAAGATGGGGAGCCAGCAAGTAGGAGATTTTATGCAGCCACTTATAATCCTTGCATCATTTAGTCTAGCATCGATCTTGCTGGTGTGGCAGCTATTAAGACAAACGGGCGCAGGATTCAGCTGTGGAATAGACCAACCCTAGTGCTGATATTCTGAGAGTAGAGGCTGAGGGTCCCCATCTTGGCTTCCCAGTTAAGCAAATGAACACTGGTCATAAATGCAAACCTATTGCTCACTGTGAGTGTGGTTTTGCCAAAAACCGGAAGTCCCGTTTTTTGGTAAAACTGTTGTAAAACAGTTAGTTGGCTACAGGATGCTAGGTAAAACAGCTTCATAAAACACAGTTGTGATTGTGGGGCAACCTCAACTGTCGGAACTCAGAATCCAAATTGTAAGTTTCCCTTTTTCAGGTAGGTTATAAGAACATTACTAAGTGACTGGTTGTAAGTCAAAGCCTATTTACTGTATATTGTAGTCAACTACATGCCTCTGAGAAACTCTCAAGTAGAATATGAAGATTAAGATCCCCAGACGGATCACACAGAGAAAGTATGCATCTAAAGGAAAAGTCTTAGATTTGGAGCTAAACATACCTGTAGAAAAAAAACTACTTGTATCTCACAAGGCAAGGAATTTCACGGCTGTGAAGTCACTGTTAGTTCTGGGCTAAACCTGCTTTTCCCTTTAGCATATCAGATCGCAAGAGTTACGAAAAGCAGGTTGTTTATCCCTTGGTAATCGTTGTAAGGAGGATTGGCTTGCATATACAGTGACTCACAATAAACCAAGTGTCGCCACATGTATAGCTTCGTGTACACATTTGTATAAGTGTGTTGTATAGACCTTAACTGGTGATAAACCTTTATTTGCTAATTGTATATCTATTACGTACGATGTGGATAATTCAAGAATAGGCCTGAATAATTATTTTTCTTTCTCATCTTGATAAATTAGGGTATTAAGCATGCATAATCTTTTTGAAATCGATAGCGTTCATCGGTTGACCTTAACTGAGATGGTTCATTTATCTCTGTCCCAAAACGTAAGCTTACAAGTATACACCTCTGCACATTCCTGGCTCCCACGTGTTTGTTAAAACCAATGAAACTTCTCCCTTGTGGTGATGTACTTGCTTGAACAGGTTCTTTTTAATATATGCTAAATTGCACACCCAGCCACACTACACCCTAAACACCATCAAAGCACTGTAAGCTATGTGTGATGTTAGTGCGTCTGTAGCGTCCTGCCCTAGGAAAGAGCATGGCTCAGTCGTTACTCCTAGTCAATGTTTTCCTCTTCTTCTTAGCGGTGCTGCTCCTTTATCATTTTAGTAATATCTTCAGATACTACTTTAGGATCTGCTTTTTGAAAGGCTGGATACTTGTGTGGTCCTTTTATCTGCTCCCGGTCCTAGCTCTCCGTGGAAGGAATGTGGCAAATATAAGGTAAGTCACACAGCACTATGGCATTAGATACGCACACATACATACATGTACTTTAAGTTAGAATAGAATAGAATAGAATAGAATAGAATAGAATAGAATAGAATAGAATAGAATAGAATAGAATAGAATAACAGAGTTGGAAGGGATCTTGGAGGTTTTCTAGTCCAACCCCCTGCCCAGGCAGGATACCCTACACCAATTCAGACAAATGGTTATCCAATTTTAATTAATTAAAATTAATTGTTTTATTTTAATTTGAATTGTTTAATTCAATTAATTAATTAATTGATTAATTGTTCTGTCAGGAAATTTCTCCTTGGTTCTAAGTTGCTTCTCTCCTTGATTAGTTTCCACCCGTTGCTTCTTGTCGTGCCCTCAGGTGCTTTGGAGAATAGCTTGACTCCCTCTTCTTTGTGGCAGCCTTTGAGATATTGGAACACTGCTATCATGTCTCCTCTAGTCCTTCTTTTCATCAGACTAGACATACCCAATTCCAGCAACCGTTCTTTATACATTTTATCCTCCAGTCCCCTAATCCTCTTTGTTGCTCTTCTCTGCACTCTTTCTAGAGTCTCAACATCTTTTTTATATCGTGGCGACCAAAACTGGATGTAGCAGTCCAAGTGTGGCCTTACCAAGATATTATAAAGTGGTATTAACACTTCACATGAACTTGATTTTATCCCTCTGTTTATGCAGCCTAGAACTGTGTTGGCTTTTTTGGCAGCTGAAGCACTCTGCTAGTTCATATTTAAGTGATTGTCCACTAGGATTCCCAAGATCCCTCTCACAGTCACCACTATTGAGCAAGGTACCACATATACTGTACCTGTGCATTTTGTTTTTCTTGCCTAAATGTAGAACCTTACTTTTTTCACCATTGAATTTCATTTTGTTAGATAGTGCCCAAGTCTGTCAAGATCCTTCTGTATCTTAAGCCTATCTTCTGGAGTTTTGGCTATTCCTGCTAGCTTGGTGTCGTCTGCAAATTTGATGAGTTCCCCATCTATCCCCTTGTCCAAATCATTGATGAAGATGTTGAAGAGTACTGGGCCTAAAACAGAGCGTTGGGATACAGTTCCGTTGAGGACTACACATTGAATGCGGTTGGTCAGCCAATCTGTCTGGTGGTGATGCTGTCTAACCCACATTTTTCTATTTTATCAAGTAGCAGGTTATGGTCTACTTTATCAAATGCCTTATTGCAATCCAAGTAAATTATATCGGCAGCATTCCTCTGGTCCACTAATTTTGTCACTTTGTCAAAGAATGAGAGAAGATTAGTTTGGCACGATCTGTTTTTGACAAACCCATGCTGGCTTTTGGTTATTACTTTCTTCACTGATTCGTTATTTGATTATCTTTTCCAGAAACTTTCCTGGTATTGAGGTCAGGCTGATAGGTTTGTAGTTTTCTAGATCTATTTTTTCCCCTTTTTTGAAGATGGGAACTATATTAGCTCTTTTCCAGTCCTCTGGCAGTTCCCTGGTGCTCCAGTATCTTTAAAAGATATAGTTTAATGGTTCTGAGATCTCATCTGTCAGTTCCTTTAGAACCTTGTAGTGTAATCCATCTGGTCCTGGTTATTTGAACTAATCTAGGATAAACTTTCAGTGATTATATGGTGTTAAACAGAGCAACAGGGAGAGTTGCTCAAATAGAGTCAGGAGGATAGAAGCAGAAAAGCAGAATTATAGGGAGAAGAGTAGATTTATTTATTTGCTTACTTGCTTTATTTACTTGTTAAATTTGCAGCCTGCCTTTCCTCCAGAAATTCAAAACTTTGTAGGTCCCACTTGATCTTATTTTCAAAGACATAATCCTAGGTTAGATTAGGCTACAGTTGAGTGATTGAAATTGTGCGAGGTCATCCAATGAGTTTCCGTATAAGGGAGCTCCAATAGGTTTACCACTAGTCCACATTAAGAGAACAAGGAGAAAAGCAGAAGTCCTTGAGTACTATGTACAAGGACTAGCAATCTGAATCAGGTGGTTATTTATTTATTTATTAGATTTCTAGACCGCCCTTCTCCCGAAGGACTCAGGGCGGTGTACAGCCTTATTTAAAACACATAAATACACAATATAAAACCCAGATTTAAAATACATTTAAAATGAAATATTTAACAGGCCAATTTAAACTAAAATGGTCATAGACCGATAGAAAACCTTTAAAATTTAAAAATTATAAATAAATTAATACATTTAAAATTAAATTTAAAATTAAAATAAAATAAATATTAAAATAAAATAAATATTTAGGCTAGTCCCGCCCGATTGAATAGTAGAGTCTTCAGTTCCCGCTTGAAGGTACGGAGGTTGGGAAGTTGGCGTAGCCCTGGAGGTAACTCATTCCATAGGGTCGGTGCTGCCACAGAGAAGGCTCTCCCCCTGGGGGCCACCAACCGACACTGTTTGGCTGATGGCACCCAGAGCAGGCCCACTCTGTGGGAGCGCACAGGTTGTTGGGAGGGTATCGGTGGCAGAAGGCGGTCTTGTAAATAGCCCGGTCCTAAGCCATGGAGCGCTTTAAAGGTGAGCACTAGCACCTTGAATTGCACCTGGAAGGCTACCGGCAGCCAGTGCAGGCCGCGCAGGATAGGTGTTATATGGGAGCAACGTGATGCTCCCACGATTACCCGCGCAGCCGCGTTCTGGACTAGCTGGAGCCTCCCGGTGCTCTTCAAGGGGAGCCCCATGTAGAGAGCATTGCAATAGTCCAAGCGAGAGGTTAAGCAGAAAAACAATTTGTAGAGATCACAAGAAGCAACTCTGAAGTTCTAGGGCAGGGTTTCCCAACCTTGATAATCCACATGTATCCTCAGTTCCCAGAATTCCACAACCAGCATAGTGATTGATGAGAATTCTGGGAGTTGAAGTCCATTCACCTTCAATTTGGCAACGATAGGAAACACTGTTCTGGGGCAAATGGTGGCCCACAGCTTGCAATCCCCCGATAGTTCAGCCTCCCAACAAGAGCAACCCAAGTTCTTCCTGGCAGCTACCTGCAGCAAGAGGGAGAGAGAGAGAAACAAAAAATGGGGAGGGGTCTTGTAAAGAAAAGATGAGGTGCTGTCCATTGGTTTCTTCAATCGCACCATCTGCTGTTTGCACTTATAGTTGGAATACCTCCTTATAATCTGTTCTTGCTACAAAAGATGTCTTTCCCCCCAGGGAAAACATGTAAGGTTACAGCAGATGAAACACTGGTTCTTTCTATAATTTATAATAACAACAACAACAACAACAACAACAACAACAACAGAATTAGAAGGGACCTTGGAGATCTTCTATTCCAACCCAGGCAGGAAACATCATTTCAGACAAATGGTTATCCAACATTTTCTTAAAAATTTTCAGTGTTGGAGCATTCACAACTTCTGCAGGCAAGTTGTTCCACTCATTAATTGTTCTACATTAATTGTTCTAATTTACCGTGTTTCCCGCAAAATAAGACAGCTAGCTGGCTGGGGAATTCTGGGAGTTGAAGTCCTCACATCTTCAAGTGGCCAAAGTTGAGAAACACTGTTCTATAGCTAGAAATGAAAGAGGAAAAGACTGCGATATAGTGTCAGACAATAAGGACCTAATCGGGCAAATAGGACATTCTGGCTGTGCAGTAGAAAAGTCATCTGGGTGATCTCACTTGTATTTAGCCTAGCTTCCTTCATAGGATTGTTAGGAAGATGATGTTGAGAAAGGGCAAAATATGAATGTGATGATTCATATTTAGCTATCTTCTATCTTTTATCCTCCTACCTTAGTACAGGGGTCTGCAAACTTGGTTCTTTTAAGACTTGTGGACTTCAACTCTGGGAGTTGAAGTCCACAAGTCTTAAAAGAGCCAAGTTTGCAGACCCCTGCCTTAGTATATACAATTGTGTCACTGGCTGAAGATCGCACATGTTTTATGGAAAAGTGCAGTTGTGGACAGGTCTTACTTGCTCTAGCAACTTCCTCGGCTTCTTTTCCCCAACTGTTTCTAAATCTGATCTCATTCTTTGATTCAGAATTCTGCGTTTCATCATGCTACCCTTGAAACTCCTTTATGGCATTAAGATCAACGTGCAGGGAGCTACAAACTTAAACCTGAAAGGGCCTTATGTCGTCATCTCTAATCTGCAGTGCTCCATGGACTTGCTTGGTGAGTTTGTTGATCTTTTGGCACATATTGTGTTGGAAAGGCCCTGAAAATATGTCTTGAAATAGGAATAACTTGTCTCCATCTTTACCCATGTAAGATTAACTTGAGGAAAGATGATCCCACAAAGAAAAATAGTCTCATGCACAAAAGCTGGATCCACAAAAGATGTGTTTATTTTATTGATCCTTTTATGTTGTATTTTTAACTCTTCATATTTTTTTTAAAAAAGGCTTTTTTTATCGATTTTACAACAACACAACACAAACATACATGGATAAATTAACGAAAGAAATAAAAGAAAAGGAAGAGACAGAATATTATCAAGTATGGACCAAGTGGTACAATTGGTTAGAGAATAGGAAAAGTAAATATGAATAAATGATGGAGAAGAAAACGTGACAATTGTATAAAATATTGTAAATGAATAAAACTAGATATAAAGGGATGATAAAGATAAAGATAATAAAAGAGAGGAAAAATGGGGAATATATAGTATGTAAATAGAAACTGACATGTAAAAAGAAAACAAATATTATGTGCTTGTTTTTAATTCTTCATATTTTGCTTGCATTGTTTAGGTGAAGTTTGTGTGCCTGCCAGAGTAGAAATGTGGCATGCAGCTTAAATAAGTTAAAAGCAGAAAAATAAAATAGTAGCAATAACAGGATTGTAAACAGTAGTGATGGGTCTAGTTGCATTTCCCCTCACCTTGAATAATGGGCGAATACACGGAATATTTGAAACATTATTATTTGCCGTGTTTAAAGACGGACAATACGAAGCATTTGGGAAGAGCATAGGATTGAATTTGTCTGAAATAATGTTTTATTCACTTGTGCAACTGACTCTTTTTAGTCATCTCTGGTAAAAAATAAAATGGCTTCAGAATTCTTCCAAAGGAGAGTTAATATTTCATGACCCGGGTATGAGTATTTGGCCTAATTTTCCTTGCGGCCCGGTTCTTTGCAGTCTCTGGGCTTTTCATGCTTCACAGGCGAGAACAGCAGGAGGTTACTCTCTCCTAATCCTTTTCCAGATCAAGAAGCATGAACAGCTGGAGAACAAACTCCCAGGAATCAATTTTCCATATCTGTAAACAACAAAGCAGAAGGATCTTTCCTTTCTCTCTGGAGAAAGATGGGCTCTGTCAGGAGAAGGGGGATAGCTTCTAAGAGCTTCTGCTCTGCTGCAGTTCTTAGCACCAGGCACTTACCATGTAGGAAGCCAAGTGTTTCTCAATCTTGGCAACTCTTAAGATATGTGGATTTCAACTCCCAAAATCCTGGGAGTTGAAGTCCACACATCTTAAGAGTTGCCATAATTGAGAAACAGTGCCTTAGATAATCATACCATAATCCGTGTATGGTTTCCTAGACACAAAATAATCAACAGGGTGCTGAGAAACAAGACTGTCTTTGTCCTAATAGCTTTCCTTCCAGAAGCCCACAGCCAGCATATGCAAGAAATTCCACTTTTCCTTAGAGGAATCTGAAGTCAGCCTTCGTCACTTTACTATCTTCCACGTTTGGGAAAAATTGCTCAGAAATGTTCCTGTAGCTGGGTATCAATCTTTTGAAATTGTTGAATTCAACAAGGATGTGAATCTAGGTCTGTTTGCTCCAGCTGATGCTAATCCTGTCCTGGCTACGTTCCACATTGGGGGAACTGGGGATTAGAAAGAACCAACAATTAACTTTAGATTTGACCTTCTTCTAATCCTTTTCTTCTTCTGCAAAAAACTTCAGGGATTTTTCAAATCTTGCCCAAGCAATGTACCCTGTTCGTCAATAAAGAAGTCCTGTATATGCTTACTGTTGGTGTTGTCCTGTGGCTGAGTGGTTTCATTTTCATTGACCATAAAAAGGAAGCCGAAGCTGTTGAGATAATATCAGCAACTGTAGACACCATGCTCCGGGACCATGTGAGTAGGAGAGCACAGCAATACATAACACTACATTGCTTTCTGTATTCATGGGAATCATAGAGTTGGAAGGGACCGTGGAGGCCTTCTACTCTACTATTTTTGCCCAAGGCAAAAATACCTGGGGAAAGTAATGGTTCTTATCAGCCCAAAGATACCCTTCCCCAAGAAGATGCCCAACGGATATTACACAGTGCATTACATATTGTGCGATATTGACTGAGTATGAATTAGCACAGAGAAACACTGTGTTAGGCGCTATTTGGATACTGGCTGTGCCATGTAAGTAGCAGTCACAATTACTGGATGAAACTAGACTCTTGTGGCCAATAAACATTCAATTTTATGGAAAGTTTACTTATGGAATAAGGCACTTTTGCATAACGATGCAGTAAAACAAACATCCTAAATGCAGCTAAGTGGAAACATCCACTCTTCTATCAGCACATAATATATGTTGATGGAGGATAAGAATGGGACAAGGTAAAAAAGAATAACACTAAGAGCATGAATATTAATCCTATTGCTTATTTCCGATACCTGTATGTTTCTCTGTGCTAATTGCTAGCTTGTCCCTTGGTTCTGACTTAGCCCAGCCCCTGTGGATTAATTATATAGTAAATTTGTAGGTCCTTATATCATTTCTAATATGCAGAGTTTATGGTAGTGGGGCCAGTTGAGAATATGATCTTGGCAGTAAAAGGGACTTCCCAGGGGTGAAATGCTCCCCGTTCGGACCAGATCGTACAATCCGATAGCGATGGTGGCGGGTGGTTTGGAGAAATCCGTAGCAAAAATCCGTGCCTCTCCCCGCCCATGCCCAGCTGAGCCATGCGATCATCAGAGGTTTTTTTTTTTTTTACTTTTAAAAGCATTTTTTCTTTGGTCAAAAAAATGCTTTTAAAAGTAAAAAAAAATAACCTCTGATGATCGTGCAGCTCAGCTGGGATCATCAGAACCCTTTAAAAGCATTTTTTTACAACCTCTTTGGCTGAAGAGGTTGTAGAAAAAATGCTTTTAAAAGTAAAAAGAATTAAAAAGTTGGCCACGCCCACCTAGTCACATTACCCCACCACCAAGCCACGCCCACAGAACCGGTAGTAACAAATTTTACATTTCACCCCTGGTACTTCCTCCTCTGATCTCTTCAATCTTGAAAGGGCCCTATTTAAGAAAGTGTCAGTTTGGCGTAGTGGTTAAGGCACCAAGGCTAAAAATCAGAAAACCATGAGTTCAAGTTCTGCCTTAGTCATGAAAGCCATTTGGGTGGCTTTGGGCCAGTCACCCTCTCTCAGCCCAATAGGGTTGCTGTTGGGAAAACAAGAGGAGGAAGTTATGTGCTGGATATATTTGCCACTTCAAGTGATTTGTAAAAATAAAACTGTTAATAGGTAGTTCTTGACTTACAACAATTTATTTATTGACTGTTTGCAGTTACCACAGCCCTGAAAAAGGGATTTATGACCAGTCCTCGTATCTATGACCATTGTAGCATCCCCACAGTCAAAATTAAATGGTAACTGGCATTTATTTACAATAGTTACAGCATCCTTGGGTCATGTGATCATTATTTGCGATCTTCCCAGCTGGCTTCTGACAAGCAAAGTCAATAGAGAGAGCTGAATTCATTAATGGCAGCACGATTCAATGAACAACTGCCATGATTCACTTAACAACTATGACAAAAAAAAAAAAAGCTGTAAAATCCATGGCAACTCACTCGATCACCTTACTTAGCAATGGAAATTCTGGTTCCAATTGCTGTTGTAAATTGAGGACTATCTGTATTGATTTCCTGGGCCTATTTGAATAATACCACATGACAGGAATGTAGAGTTTAGCTTTTAGAAAAGTGCTATTAGAACTGATGGAATTGAGAGAAATAGTGCGTTACAGGAATCAAAGATACTCCCTCGTCAATACTGTATTAACTAGCTGAAGAAGAAAGGCCTAATGCAGGGGTATCCAAACTTGGCCCTTTGAAGAGTGGTGGATTTCAACTCCCAGAATTCCCCAGCCAGTATGAGCTATCAATATGAGCAAGTTGCTGGCTGAGGAATTCTGGAAGTTGAAGTCTGAACATACCTGGCCTAATGTGTTCATTATTAAACTTGTTCTTTCCTGTCTAATTAGCTGAGAATATGGGTGTTTTCTGAAAGCCACAGAACGGGTGAATCCACCTTGGAGCCCTTGCAAAGAGAGGCCGTCCATCTCGCAGTGAAGGCGCAGGTAAGAATGTGACATTCCCACACTTTTTAATTTCTTTATTTAACTCAGAAATGCAGATAGGAGAGCAGTGCTATTTCTGTGAGTCATTCAGTTGCAGAAACTCAGTTGGCAACTGAGCTACCACCCAAATCAGCAGAGTAAAAAACAAAACCCTTTGCACCTCATATTTAAAAGAATATTTCCTTACTAAATACGATGAATTCAAGATTGGAGGGAGCTGCTTCATCTTCCTTTCCCAAAATGCCACCCCAAAGCTAGACTGAATTATTTTCTTTCAGTTTAATATGTAGCTATTAAAAATGTGGGGTCAACTTTAACCAGGGAAGGCGAAAACACACCCACACCTAAAACCAGTGGTGGGATACAGCCGGTTCTCACCTATTTGGGAAAACCGGTTGTTAGCTTTCTAAGCAGTTCGGAGAACCAATTGTTGCAAGAAATCTTATTTTGTTTTTTCCACTTTACGGGGCTAATCCTGTAAGGAAGGCAGGAAGGAAACATTCTGGTGTTGTTTCTAGCCTAATCTTTATTGCCCTGCTTACAGAAACTGCCTCTTCTGTTAACCCATATTACATTGTAACAGCTAAGGCGAAGCGCCCATCGACATGAGTGACATTGAGTTGGCCATACCCAGTGGTGGGATTCAAATAATTTAACAACCGGTTCTCTGCCCTAATGATTTCTTCCAATAACCAGTTCACCAAACTGCTCAGAAAGTTAACAAACGGTTCTCCCGAAGTGATGCGAACTGGCTGAATCCCACCACTGGCCATACCCACATGGCCACCGAGCCACGCCTACCCAGCTGGTCATTAGGGCAGAGAACTGGTTGTTAAATTATTTCAATCCCACCACTGTCCAAAACCCAACTGAAGACAGAATAATAAAACTGAGGAACCACCTCAAAGCATCAAGCAGGGATGGGGATAGTGGAACAGACCAGTGTTTCTAGAGGTCCTAGAACCTTGGGGCCCCCAACATTTCTAGGACCTCTGGGGTGCCCCAAGTCCATTTCAGGGGTTGTAAAATCCAACTTATTTGCCAATCGTTCATTATTCAACAGTAGAATATTAAAATCCCATCGAACAGTCACGGAAAAAGGTAGCCTTTACATCAATTTTATTTTTTAATATGGCAATTGTCAGTAACATAACAGAAGCTTTTTTAAAGGAGTCCTACTTAATTTTTGTAAGATGGAAGGGGTCCTGAAAGAAAGAAAATTAAACTTTTAAAAAAGCTTTAAAAAGAACACCGGGATAGAGTAGCTAGAAAAAGGACATGGCTAGTTGGGAAGCACTCCGTTTTGCAAGATTTTGTAATGCTTATCTATCTCTGCTTATGTGAACACAACCCAAATAGGGGTTTTTTTTTCCTTCAATGTTTCTCAACCTTGGCAATTTGAAAATGTGTGGATTTCAGCTCCCAGAATTCCTCAGTCAACAAGCTGGCTGAGGAATTCTGGGAGTTGAAGTCCACATATCTTCAAGTCGCTAAGGTTGAGAAACACCTCTTATGTATGGTTGTTTCAGGGTTGTTTATTAGACTTTGGGTTTTCTTTTCTCCTTATTAACTGCCTCCCCCTAATTAAAACTCCACTGTGGAAAATTTGTGGCACCTTAAACTCTACCACTGATGTTGAAGTTAACCCCTCATTTACAAGGAAGCAAAGAGAGATGAATCGTTTGGGGCCAACAAACTTTCCCACCAGCGCCATTTTTACACACCCTACAAAGAGAACCAAACAGCAGCAGCAACAGCAACAGCAGCAGCCGTAGCAGCAGTCTGCTACTTTGGGATGATTTCCCCTCAGCAAGGCCTTCTCCATTTGTCAAACCTGACTCTACGCTGATCAGAGGTTGCAGTAATAGCATATTGCTAAACAGATGTGGCCACATAGGTCATTTCTCTTCAGTTTTCCTTTAGACAGATGTAAAAAAACAAACAAACAAACAAACCCCAAATCCTACCTAAAAGCAACCGCCAGTGTGTCCACAGGATATGGTCAAACAAACCAAGATGGTGGCTGTGATGGTAGGATTGAAGTTCCTCTTGTATTTATGTCCAACACAGCCACCATCTGTATGTCTTACTCTGCCGACACCCTGGCAGAGAGGTCAGCTTCGTGATTCCACTTTTGCAATGCAATGGTCGCAATGTCCCTCTGATCGTTTTTCTTTCCTTGCAGGTGCCAATCATTCCTGTGGTGATGTCCTCCTACAAACCATTTTTCGACATGAAGACTAACAAATTCACATCTGGTATTCTGTTGCACTGGGAATAGCTAAGTCAATGCTTGTCTGGGGTTTCCCCCCTCAGATAGGTAGCAACATGTCAACTCTCAAGGGGAAACCTTCAAGCAGTGGTGGGATTCAAATAATTTAACCACCGGTTCTCTGCCCTAATGATTTCTTCCAACAACCAGTTCACCAAACTGCTCAGAAAGTTAATAACCGGTTCTCCCGAAGTAATGCAAACTGGCTGAATCCCACCACTGCCTACAAGTGCAAGTGACCGGGATAAAAATAGGTCAGCCCTTCATCACACAGCACTGTAGGCTCCAAGAGGCAGATAATGGTTCTGGACTTGGTTTAACCCCATTGGAAAGGACAGGGCCAAAATGCTCAGCCTTGCAGTCAGGGTGGGATTTTCTTTCCCCCTTTATTGAACTGAAGAAGCTTCCTGGATGAGAAGCAAAATATTTTCAAAGAAAAAAAAAAACCCCAAGAAAGTCCAGTTGCCTTTTGAAAAGCACTTTTGGGACTTTTATTAGAGGATTTCTTTTAAAAAGCAAAAAAATGGAGCTGCAGTTAATCTGTTGCACATTTTAGCAGTATAATCATGGTGTTCTAAAGCAGTGGTCACCAACTGATGGTCCGTGGACCACTGGTGGTCCATGAGAAAATTTTGGTGGTCCACAGAAAAATTATTTGCATTTTTTATATACCACTAATACTATTTATCTTTTTAAAAAATTCGCATTAGTGGTCCACAGGATTTAAAATTATGAATTTAGTGGTCCCTGAGATCCGAAAAGTTGGTGACCCATTCTAAAGGCCACCCAAATATACTGGGGCACATCCAGTATCACTGGCTGCCCTCTTTTGCTTAAAAGCTAGGGTCTCTCTCAATCTACCATGAGAACTTCTGAATGGCAGAGAAAGTCTATAATTTATGCAAGCTATACCTCCAAGGACAGGTAGTCCTTGAGTTATGACTGGTTGTTTAGCGATGGTTCAAAATTACAATGGACCTCCCCTGAAAGGTATTTATGTCCCAGATGCGAGTTCTGATGGCCAGGCTGAAAATCGGTATTTATTTCCAGTTTTTAATAAAAATGCCACATAGTAAACAGTGAGTTCGCTTAACAACTGTAGTTTTTCCTTAATGATGGTGGTGTTCGCTTAACAACCATAGCATTTGCTTTATTGCCCCGCAAAAAAAGTGTCCAGTCACATGATGATTCATTTCATGACTGTTATGACTTACAGCCATAATGGGCAGGCTGCATTGCGGTTGTAAGTCAAGGACTACCTGTACTTTGTAGCATTAGCTACAAAGTCAAGAGATAAGATACCATAGTTCTTGTTTTGTGTTGCTCAATACGCAAGTCAACTTGTTCTTTCCCCCTGTGCAAGTTAGGGGTGGTCAGGCCTTCCAGAAACCTGTTTTGGTCCGTCAGCAGCCTACAGAGCTGGCAATGGAATCGGACAGCGATGAGGCTGAGGTGCGGACTCGAGAGCCTCCAGAGTCTGATATTAGTGAGGAAGAGGAACAGGAGGAGCCTGTTCCTAATGCATGCATGAGAAGAGCTCCCAGAAGGCAAGAGCAGCTTACGCAGAGAGTGCAACTCAAAGTAAAACAGAGGCCTTCCAAACAAACATTCTTTGGTTATCACAGACCTGAGTCCAATTAGGCAAACTGTCAAAGGCCCTTCCTGATAAATGTCCAGAAGTCAGAGTAGAGAACGGAGCAAGGAACGCAGCTACAACGTTGTTTTCTGGCAAACTGAAGCACCGTTGCTGGTCTTGTTTTAAGCCTTATTGGAGGGGCCAATCATCTCTTGGCCCTACTCCGGAGTTGTCCTCTTTGCTTTAGCTATTCTTGCCTTCTGGCAGCTCTTCTCATGCGTGCATTAGGAACAGGCTCCTCCTGTTCCTCTGCCTCACTACTATCAGACTCTGGAGGCTCTGGAGTCCACACCTCAGCTTCATCGCTGTCCGATTCCGTTGCCAGCTCCGTAGGCTGCTGACGGACAACAACAAAACCAGCTGGGACCCCAGATATTTAACTCTGGTCATCTGGATGAGATATGACTGAGAACAAATACATTTGGATACTTTATGAGCCATGCTACAATAGGTTTCTTTGTTTTCTCTCTTCCAAGGGAACATCACCATCCAGATTCTTCCTCCAGTGAAGACCAAAGGATTGGGCCTGGGTGATATCCCAGACTTAACAGACCGTATGTGGGGGGCCATCCTATCCAACTTCCATGACATCTCAGCAGAGCCTGGGAAACAAGCAAGCATGGTCAAAGAAGAACACCAGACAAGCCCCCAATTACTAAGGGACTAGTTCAATTCCACCCCCCTCTTCATTGTTTCTTCTTGGGCTTTTTGTGGATCTACCCATTTATGGGTGGCCGTCTTGTGTGTCTTAACCTGTGACCTGGACTTCTTGTGAGAAGAGTGCAATTTCCTTTGGGAGAAAGCCGAGAGATCCTTCAGCAGCCCGTAAAAGTGGCTCTCCTCTTCGTTTGGACTCGAGTCCTGCTTCTTTTTCCCATACACTTTAAAGGATGGAAAACTAAAATCAAAGGGAGCTCCATTTGCAGCGCAAACCTGAGTAGGCCGGCTGTGGTTCCCAAAACAGGCTTCTTGGCTACGTTACTTCTAGAGCTAGAACTGGGGCCAGAACTGGGGAAGGCAGCAGGCATTGTGAGGCGAGCGCCCGTTGCCACAGCAACCGGCATCTCCGCTACAAAAGGGACAGCTCGGCCTGAGCCAGAGACAGCTGGTTGGGAGGAAGAATTCACAATCTGATTGTGAGGCCGAACACGTGCCTCACAAATCCTCCCGAAGGCTGGAGCGGAGGTCTGTCTCCTTAACGTGGCCTCAGAGATCTCAGCATTTTTTGCACACAGGTAAATATGGCACAGGAGGACCATTTCATCGGATGCTTCCCTGACTTGCTTTGGCCCATGCAATGGGTTGTGGGAGGCCCAGTCTTACATTAAACCGGGACATTGCTTTAAATCATCATGTCATGGGGTTGATCGCTTTTAGGGAATGGCCAAATTTGTCAGTGTGGCCATTGTTTTCTGTTAACTCAGTTTAGTGAGTTGTGTGAATGCAGCCAGGGGTGGTGGGACTGCAGGGTAATGCATCTGAGTTTTCCAGGGATAGTACATGTTGGTGGGAAAGAAAGTTTGAGGGAACTTTATCAATTAACCCTGCCTTATTGTGGCTTTCCCAATAGAAGACCAGATCCTGCAGCAAAACTAACTATTCTTTTTTTGCCTAGGTAGTCTAAAATAAGTGTCATATATTATGGAATATTATATATTTACTTTGAATATTGGCATGCTGCCACAATTATATCTCTCTAACCAGTTTACAAATCAATTCATGAAAAATATGGGTGCTGTAAAAAAAATCAGTAAAATTTAATCAGATAAGAAACAAAGGGTATATCCTTTGTTTGGATAATCATATCCAAAGACTTATCTAAAAAGGTTGTTTCCATCATTTTCTGAAAGGGGAGCAAAATGGGATCTACCCAGATCTTTGCTGGTGGGTGGAAAGCATATTCTAAAGTGTGGAGCATAACAGAAGCATTGTTTCCAGGTTCTGCCCTCTTCCATGGACACTCAAGGCTTCTTCCATATGTTTTGCTTGTCCAGACAGTTTATAATAAACTCACGTGACTTTCATTTCCCTTTCCTTTTATTTGTATCCAAACCCTCTCAATAGAATTCCATGCTCAGCTTTGTGAGTTTCAGTGCATATGTATGCTTCCTTTGTACACAACACAACTTCTTTTCTGTTCTAGATTGTCAATGGTACCCCCTACTAGCTTTGGTGTTGCAGCTTTCTGCTAATTTGATCAGCATTAGTGTTCCGATACCGAAGGTTTTTAGGAAGAGAGTGGACAACTATTTGTCTGCAATGGTATAGGGCCGTTATGGCGAACCTATGGCACATGTGCCTCAGGTGGCACACAGCACCCTCTCTGTGGGCGTGCCAGCAGTTGCCCCAGTTCAGCTCTGCTGCGCATGCACATGTGCCTCCTGCCAGCCAGCTGGTCGACGTGTCTCTGCCGCACATGCACAGGGGGTGGGGCACGTACGGGGGGCTGCATGTGGATGCGCGGGGCAGGGTGCATGCACAGGGGCCGCACACGCATTGCATTTTGCAGGTTTGGGGGTGCGCATGCGCATTCATACACAGACGTGCTTTGGGCACTCAGTCCGGAAAATGTTAGCCATCACTGGTATAGGGTCTCCTGCTTGAGCAGGGAGTTGGACTAGAAGACCTCCAAGGTCCCTTCCAATGCTGTTATTCTGTTAGTATTATTCCATTATACTGCATTTAGCTTTGGTCGCCATGATGTAAAAATGTTGAGACTCTAGAAAGAGTGCAGAGAAAAGCAACAAAGATGATTAGGGGGCTGGAGGCTGAAACATATGACGAATGGTTGCAGGAACTGGGTATGTCTAGTCTGATGAAAAGAAGGACTAGGGGAGACATGATAGCAGTGTTCCAATATCTCAGGGGCTGCCACAAAGAAGAGGGAGTCAAGCTATTCTCCAAAGCAGCTGAGGGCAGGACAAGAAGCAATGGGTGGAAACTCATCAAGGAGAGAAGCAACTTAGAACTAAGGAGAAATTTCCTGATAGTTAGAACAATTGATCAATGGAACAACCTGCCTCCAGAAGTTGTGAATGCTCCAATACTGGAAGTTTTTAAGAAGTTGTCTGAAGTGGTGTAGGGTTAGCTACCTAAGCAGGGGGTTGGACTAGAAGACTCCCAAGGTCCCTTCCAACTCTTCTCTTCTCTTCTCTTCTCTTCTCTTCTCTTCTCTTCTCTTCTCTTCTCTTCTCTTCTCTTCTCTTCTCTTCTCTTCTCTTCTCTTCAACTCCAAGACCTCCCATGGAGACCTGGCCCAACTTTTTGTGGGAGGCTGGAGGGAATGTGCCAACTTGCTGTAGCCAACTCACCCCTGCCAATTTGCTATGATCAACTCGCCATGGCCAACTCACCACGGGACAATTCAACAATTCAATTTAATTATGTAAAATAATTAAAAAATATTTTATTTGCTGTCATTCACATTTCATTTTGTCCCTCCTTTTTCATCCTTCCTTTAATGATTCTATTCTACCATTTCTTCAATATTAGTGTAAGTCTTGTCCCGCACTGAGTTGTCCTGCGGCGAGTTGGCCGGGGCAATTTGAAATAGACCCAGGCTGGGATTGCTCAAATTTGCTCAGGGGGTAAAGAATGATCTTCTACAGCAACAGCTTGGTGTCAATTGTTGAGCTCAGTTGGGCCTGAATACCTCTCGATTTTCTGACTCCTCAGGGTCGTGTGCTTCACTTGTTTGCTTTTCCGTGGGACTCACTCTTTTGCCCCTCCTAAGAAGCACCTGCTCTATTGAAGACATTCTCATGTTCTGCAATACTGACATTGCAGCATAGAAACTAACCCCCTAAGCCTTTTATTTTCTCCAATAAGGACCCAAGCTTTCAGTTCCACCAGGTGTAGTTGGAGTTCTTTTTGAGCAAGAAGACAAAGATGACATCCACCTTGCAAATTGCTGAGAAGCTTCTTTTGTTCTCCACACTGTTTGGAGTTTATCGGAGTCTCCCTCTGACCAACTCTAAATTTGCTCTCCTAATTTGCTAGCTCATTGATCAAGCAGAAAAATAAATTACATTCAGGTCATCCTGTCAAAGTATGCCTGTCTATAGCAGGCTTATTGCTGAATGTACATATATTTCCAACCAACCAACCTACTTGTGAAGAATTTTGTAAACGTAGCAGAAGTGTAGCTTTAAGCAAGAAGCAAAAATTATATCTGCAATAGTTTTAAAAAAGCAGCAGCAGCTGAGGAAGCAATAAATTCTTCAAAATGTAAGAGATTATAGCAATTCTAGAAACTGAGGAGGGAGTGGAGAAACAGGCAAGTGATGAAATGTTTAAGAACGATGGGGCTGATAGCAATGACCTTTCAAGAATGAACAGCATATGAAATAGAGCAAATTACAGGAAGAATTTGAACAACCTAGGCTACTGGCTACCCTGTGAAGATTAGAATTTGAATCATTCCCTTGCTGACTGTAGCATATTAAAAACTGAACACAGACTTCAGAGGATAATTAGAACTGCAGAAAAAATTGCTACCAACCTGCCTTCCATTGAGGACCTGTATACTGCACGAATCAAGAAGAGGGCCGTGAAAATATTTACAGATCCCTCACATCCTGGACATAAACTGTTTCAACTCCTACCCTCAAAACGACGCTATAGAGCACTGCACACCAGAACAACTAGACACAAGAACAGTTTTTTCCCGAAGGCCATCACTCTGCTAAACAAATAATTCCCTCAACACTGTCAGACTATTTACTGAATCTGCACTACTATTAATCGTTTCATAGTTCCCATCACCAATCTCTTTCCACTTATGACTGTATGACTATAACTTGTTGCTGGCAATCCTTATGATTTATATTGATATATTGACCATCAATTGTGTTGTAAATGTTGTACCTTGATGAACGTATCTTTTATGTACACTGAGAGCATATGCACCAAGACAAATTCCTTGTGTGTCCAATCACACTTGGCCAATAAAATTCTATTCTATTCTATTCTGTTCTGTTCTGTTCTGTTCTGTTCTGTTCTGTTCTGTTCTGTTCTGTTCTGTTCTGTTCTATTCTATTCTATTCTATTCTATTCTAATATATGAAAAGTTGATCATTCTATTCCCATCAACTCACTCTTGGGCCCTCCAAATAAGTTTACCTAGCTCAGATTCTGATATCAAAAAAGTAACTTCTCTGCAATGTCAGTATTCCCACATTGTCAAAGCCACAACTGTAAATCAAGGAAACATCTGCAAATATTAAAACAGAGATGGATTTGAGGATATTCCAATTTTTAGAATGAGTTTGGTTGTCTGCTTGCAGAAATTTCATGACCTGACTAGATAATATCATCGGTGCACTGAACACAGAGGGTACCAAGTGTTCACCGTTGAATCCTGAGCTACGTATATATTTTATTTATTTATTTATTTTTATTTGCATTTATATTCCGCCCTTCTCTGAAGACTCAGGGCGGCTTACACTATGTCAAGCAATAGTCTTCATCCATTTGTATATTATATACAAAGTCAACTTATTGCCCCCAACAATCTGGGTCCTCATTTTACCTACCTTATAAAGGATGGAAGGCTGAGTCAACCTTGGGCCTGGTGGGGCTTGATATTGTCTTCTATTGGGAGTTTTGTATTGAGGGCCTGGCTTTGTGACTTATCCTAAGACACACTATATTTTATCAGGTGAAAAAGTCAGCGTGCCAATGTTTGGTTTCGTTCTTTCCCATTTCAGATTGTTATGCCACTGATTGCAATTCCCTTCCATGACCTCACAACTTGAATGCCTCATCTGCCCACTTCATGCACTTGGTGTAGAATCCTTTCCTGCTAAAATGTAACATTTACTCCTCTTCCCTGACAGCCCCAGGACTTCAACTGCAGTCATGGGACCTCCTGCTCACCTGCTGATAGGTCAGGTGGGTGCTGAGAAGTGGCACAAGGATACACGTACAACAGTACAGGAAGCCTCTACATTGACAAAGCGATGCGGCAAGGATGCCCTCGAACTGTGGCGTCCTGCCAAAGTCCCCGGCCAGGCTGAGGAAACTCCATATGAGCGCAAGCTGAAAATTGACTCCTGGAAATTCAAGATAGATGTCTCGGATTCTGGAGAGGTGAAGAGAAAACCCCCGGAGGGACCAGGGGTGACTCTATGGAAATGCAAAATGAAGCCTCCCCCTTGGGTTTGCAAGTTATCCTTGCCTTGCTCCCGGGACTATAGCAACACAAAGAACAATGAATACGTGGCTCAGTACTTCAGGGAGACACGCCTGGTAGTAAGTCGCCTGCGCCAGGCTCTTATTGAAATCAACGAGCAGTTCAAGGGAATAATGCGTATACGGCAGCAACTGGATGCCATGTTGGATAAAATCCGCCAGAGCCTCATGACCAACAAGCAGAGCAAAGCCATCCGAGAGCACCGGGCAGAAACAGAAAAGGTGAGACCGGCATTCCTGTCAAATTCATCTCCTTCCTTGATTTGTTGTTGTAGTTGTTCAGTCACTAAGCCATAGCCAACTCTTTGTGAGCCCATGGACTACAACACACCAGGTCACCCTGTCCTCTACTGTCTCCTGGAGCTTGCCCAAATTCATGTTCATTGCACTGATGACACTATCTAACCATCTCATCTTCTGCCATCCCCTTCTCCTTTCGCCTTCAGTCTTTCCCAACATCTTTTCCAATGAGTCCTCTCGTCTCATATGGTGACCAAAGTATTTGAACTTCAGCTTCAGTATCTGTCCTTCCAAAGAACAGTCAGGGTCGATTTCCTTCAGGATTGACTGATTTGATCTCTCTGGAGTCCAAGGGACTCTCAAGACTTTTCTCCAATACTTCAATTTGAAAGCATCAGTTCTTTAGCGTTCAGCCTTCCTTATGGTCCTACTCTCACAACCATACATTACATGCTAGTGAGTACCAGAGACACACTCATGGTTTATTCTTCTTCGTTGTTGTTGTGAAGTCGTGTCTGACCCATCGTGATCCCAACTTTCCTCCAGGCCTTCCTGCCATCTACCATCCTCTGGAGTCCATTTAAGCTCATGCCTACTGCTTCAGTGACTCCATCCAGCCACCTCATTCTCTGTCATCCCCTTTTTCTTTTGCCCTCAATCTTTCCCAGCATTAGGCTCTTCTCCAGTGAGTCCTTCCTTCTCATTAGGTGGCCAAAGTATTTCAGTTTCATGTTCAGGATCTGGCCTTCTAAAGAGCAGTCAGGGTTGATCTCCTCTAGGACTGACAGGTTTGATCGCCTTGCAGTCCAAGGGACTTGCAGGAGTCTTCTCCAGTTCAAAGGCCTCGATTCTTTGGTGCTCAGCCTTTCTTATGTCCAACTTCCACAGGCATACATTGCAACTAGGAAAACCACAGCCTTGACTATACGCACTTTTGTTGGCAGGGTGATGTCTCTGCTTTTTAGTATGCTGTCTAGATTTGCCATAGCTTTCCTCCCCAGGATCCCCAAGATCAAGCATCTTTTAATTTCTTGGCTGCAGTCCCCATCTGCAGTGATCTTGGAGAATTGAAAAATGTATTCTTAATATATTACAAAAATCAATTTCTTAAAGGCTGATCTTCTTTTATAAGGTGATCAGTATCAGTAATGGTGTTTACCTATCACAGTAATATCATATAATATTGCTTGCCTGATTCCACCTTAGTTCAGAATCAATTCAACTATTTTAAATTGTAAACTGGAGTTGTGGCCTAATGCATTGTATGAACCTAGCTCATTGGTTGGGCAAACCATGATTAAATTACTCATAGCTCAGAAAAATGGACTGGTTCAATATCACCTAGGGGAACAGTAAGCACTCAAGCACTCAGTATTAGTACAAGGAAATTATTTTGCTGTTTTTTTAAAAAGAGCGAATGTGTACAAATATTGCATGATAAATGTTGCATGGCAAATGTTCTTGGCATGGCAAATCTAAATAATCATGAATAAACATGTTTCTGATGGCTAATGATTTCCTATCTGTTTCCAGTATCTGTTAATGGCAGTTATATTGAACACAGATGTTCTATTTAATCATCTGAGTTACTATTGTGACAAGAGTTAATTTCTATCGATTTCTTTAATTTTTATAACCTTCTGAATTTGTGAGCATCATCTTGAGTTCCTGTAGCAATGCGAATGACTGAATGAAAATGTGCTTTCTTGAAACTATTTAACTGAATAAACTTTTGGTTTTATGATAATAATCTTCCGTCTAAAGCTTTCATAAGACACTTTATATTGTGTGCCTTTCCAGCTTTCTCCATTATCACAGATACCGACTTTATTTTATTTATTTTTTATTTTTATTTATTTATTTTGTCACACAGTATATATAAGCGTAAGCATGAAATAACTATACAATATATAAGCATATATATAAGTATGAGTATGTAATAACTATATTAATTGGATATAACGAAAGGAAACAATAGGAAACAATAGGATAGGAACGGTAGGCACTCTTGTGCTCTTATGCATGCCCCTTACAGACCTCTTAGGAATGGGGTGAGGTCAATAGTAGACAGTTTTTGGTTGAAGCTTTGGGGATTTTGGGAAGAGACCACAGAGTCAGGTAGTGTATTCCAAGCATTAGCAACTCTGTTACTGAAGTCATATTTTCTGCAATCAAGATTGGAGCGGTTAACATTAAGCTTAAATCTATTGTGTGCTCATGTATTGTTGCAATTGAAGCTGAAGTAGTCTTCCATAAATAAAACATAGTAGAAATACAATACATATATGGAGATAGTGAAAAGAAAAATAATAAAGATCCCACCCCCTTTAAAATTGGAATAGTAATCAACAAGGTGCTCATTTCGTCTGATTTTATTTTAGGAATATTTTTTTCCCCTATTCTTCTATTAATGTAACCTGACATACACAATTTAATTTACTATATCAACCATTTTTGTCCTGGAGAGTTATGCTCAATGGCTGCACATTTTTTAAAAAATTTGATTATTTGATGTGCCAGATTCTGTTGCATTCTCTGATGACCTTATTTATATTTACATCTAATTGTTTTTAGTAGTGATTTAATTATTGATTTTATTGCATATCACCATTTGTGAAATGGGTGGCTATATAAACTTGACAAACGAGCAAACAAGCAAATATTTTCTTTCTGGGCATGTAGATATCTGACAAAGTAGATGCGCTCATGAAATGGGAAAAGGAGGAATTTACGAAACTGAAACTCAAACTGCAGGACATGATGGCCTGGTCAGGAGATCATCTTAAGGTAAGGAATTAAACATTAATTGTGGATATTCGCTATTGACGGAGGAAATAACCAAAGCAGAAAATATAGGGAGGCTTTAGATTTGTCCAAGATTTGTGTATTTCATGGGAAAGAGTTAACAAAATTACTTTTTCAAAATCTGCAATCCTCTGTCCCTCAGAGATTGAAAACCAGATCTTGAAAGATGAAATTCTGAACAACTAATTTATATGGAACTGAGAATCATAACTGGCGGGACAACACGGTTAAGTTTGTAGTTAGCGAACTTAGGGCTGTGTGGAAGGACAAAGCAAAGGGACTGCTCCTTGTTTGGCTTAGAGCAGGCAGGGGGGCTCCTAAAACACAACTCAGCCGGATCAGCTATCTGTAAGGACTGAAGCTAAATGCAATTTAACCTTTTCAGATTTTCAGGCTCTCTTATCCTTGGCTTATTATGTAGGAGCCTGCTGAAGTAAAAGGTAGTCCTCAACTTACAAAGTTTGTTTAGAGACCATTCAAAGTTACAACGTTACAAGAGCCATGGTGGCGCAGTGGTTAGAATACAGTACAGCAGGCTACTTTTGCTGACTGCCAGCAGTTTGGTAGTTCGATTCTCACCGGCTGAAGACTGATTCAGCCTTCCATCCTTCCGAGGTCAGTAAAATGAGGACCCAGATTTTTGAGGGCAATAGGCTGACTCTGTAAACCGCTTAGAGAGGGCTGTAAAGCACTGTGAAGCAGTATATAAATCTAAGTGCTAGGCAGTGGTGGGACTCAAGAAATTTAACAACCGGTTCTCTGCCCTAACGATTTCTTCCAACAACCAGTCTGCCAAACTGCACAGAAAATTAACAACCGGTTCTCCCGAAGTGGTGCGAACTGGCTGAATCCCACCACTGGTGCTAGGGCTAGAGCTATTGCTACAATGACATTGGAAAAAGTGACTTATGACTGTTTTTTACCCTTACGATTGTTGCACCATCCCCATATTCAATCATGATACAAAATCAGATGCTTGGCAACTGACTCATATTTATGACGGTTGCAGTGTCTTGGGGTCAGGCATCGTTTGTGATTTTCTGACAAGCAAAGCCAACGGGGAAGCCAGATTCACAATAACTAACAACTGCAGGGATTGTCGTGTCCCACTCCTCCGCTGACGGCCGGGTCAGGGAAATCCGAATCAGGCTTGCCTCTGCAGCTCTGCCCAAAGTCCTAGCAAAGTCCTCAGAGCAGGCAGGAGACCAGTAAGTGACTTCAGCAAGATAAGTTCGACTTTGCCTGACTCAGAGACTGCCAGAAAGCAGATCCTTTATATAGGCCATGGGGTGTGGCTCCATGACTCAGCACTCATTAAGGCCTGCCCCTCCCTTCCTTCTGTTGCCTCCGCCTATCCAATCTTCTGATGCGAGGGTCACTCCAATCAGCTGTTGTTGGAAATAAACTTTCCTCAGGCTCACATGCTGTGGAGGAGGGGGAGGGGTCTAGCTGCTCCGTTTGCCTGGGCATGGAGCCAGGGCTGAGACTGGGGGATGCTCCCTCCTCTGCAGCCTGCTTGGGCATGGAGCCAGGACTGGGGCCGGGAGGCATACATTCCTCCGTGTTCGGGAGCAGATAAGAAGGCCCCGGCTGCTCTGAGGGCGGGCAAGACACAACAGGGATTCACTTAACAGCTGTGGCAAGAAAGGTCATCAAATTAGGCAAAACTCACTTAACAACTATCTCACTTAGCAACAGAAACATTGGGATCAGTTGTGGTCGTTAAGTCGAGGGCTACCCGTAATTGTTACTAACGCAACGGTACTGAGAATTGGATTAATATGATCATGCCATCTTCCTGATCGGCAGTCGTAGAAATGGTGGGTTTTAAAAATCCTCTTTTTGCCATCTAGTAATGGCTGAGAAGCTCTGTTGGAAAAGTGAAGCTGCCGCTGCAGAAGGCATTTTGCTGAGGAGAGAAGCCAAACCATTGCTGGTGTCAGCTAAGCCAGAGACAGGGCTTCTTTTCTTAACTTTGGGGCTACAGCCAAGTGGAAGAGAATCGTGCAAGGATTAATATCTAAGCCTAGTTATAAGCCTAGCAGGCTGAATAAAAGAGGTTGTTTCATCTTTGGTTTCTTCATTATCAGCACCCAATTTCTTGCAGCAACTAGGTGCATGTAGGGAAACCCTCAACACCCTGTGTGGCGAACGTGGCCGTGTCCTCGACCTGGTGCCCCAGCCTCTGCGCATGGTTCTCTTAGGGGCTGGGCGTGATTCCTGGCTTGGCCTGGACCGGCCCTCATCCCCCTGGGTGGAGCGAAATGAAACCCCAATTCCAAACCCCGTGGGACCATTCACACCAGGTAATTACTATAACTTTTGGGGGATGTACAGAAATAAATTCTTAAGAGAGCTTGGGGCTGCCACATAGTTTGATATTTGATAGTCCGATATGGCTTACTGGTTATCAAGTAATTATATAAAGGAAGAAACAGGTTAAATGCATTTCACATATTAGCAACTATTTTTTTTCCTATTGTATCAGTGGCATTTCAAGAAACGAACTGTACAAGTGATAATTTGTTACCTGTTGAAGAAAAGGCTTCTACAGTCTATTTGGAGATATATATATCCCTTCATAAAGTGGGAAAAATTTATAGGCTCTTGGATTGCTTTTTTCTAGAATTTCTCAGCAGTTCCACAGGCAACTAAGGTACAGCTCTTGAGACCTCCGTAAGAACTCATCAGAATCCTCAAATGGTGTGTAGTTGCTACAGCACCGCACACAAAGCAATAGAGGCTGTGGCGATCTGTACAGAGATTCAAAGACAAAAACAATCAGCAGGCAGGAAAGGTTTGCTAAGATGACAGCCTGAGAAAAAGAAATTCAACACTTCAAGGAAATTAGCAAGATTAATAAGCTAATTAATAAAGAAGGGCTACAGGATTTATCTCAAGTCTCTGGATTCTGTGCTCTAGCCCTCAATTTTTGGCATTAAAACTAATTAAGGAAAGTTGGGGTAAATCTTTTTTTCTCCAATCATGCTCTGCAGTTAAGAAGCTGTATGGTATCTATGCAGACACTGAAAAGAAGAATGTCCCGCTCAATGTCCCCCCAGTATGCTCTCAGATTAAGTGCTTTTCTTCACAGATCAGGCAGCAGACTAGAGCAGGGGTCTCCAACCTTGGTCCCTTTAAGACTTGTGGACTTCAACTCCCAGAGTTCCTCAGCCAGCTTTGCTGGCTGAGGAACTCTGGGAGTTGAAGTCCACCAGTCTTAAAGGGACCAAGGTTGGAGACCCCTGGACTAGAGCATTAGTGGACTAGTGGATCATCCTATAAGGAGGAACCTCACCACTGCTGTCTCTCCTTTCCACTTTTAAACCCTTATTGTGATTTCCATCACCTCAAATTCACAAAAAAGAAAGAAGGACAAAATGCAGCCGAGATAAAGCCAAAATGAAGTACAGAGATGATATTCTCTTCTCAAACCAAATTTCCAGATAGATGTACTGTATTACATTAGGGATGCACTCATTTTTAATTGGGTTGGTCTAGCTGGCCCAGGAGTTGTTGGCATAGTCAAGATTCTAGGATTCTTTCCTGAGAAAGAATTGCAGGTAGATTTAGGAACTGCAAATGGTAATGATGTCAATCCAGAGACTCAGTCCTGCACATAACTGTTAGTCCAATTCTATGATTTGGAGATAAACAGCACAACCAACACAGGAGAAACTTCAATTAAACAAGAGTAGATTTTTTTCCACAAATGGCCTATCCTTGCCTATTACACTGACAAAAAAAAAAGGAATGAAAGCTGACTTGAATTGCAAGCTGTAGGAATTTAGCACCCCCCCCCCTCCTAGAAGAATGAAATATTTTAGAAAATATTTAAAAAGGCAGAATATATTTTCCTGGATGAGAAATGGAGAAACATGTTTTAAAGACAAAGCAGCTCCCTGCAACTTCCTGCCACCCCCCACCTTTGTCAATGGGCCATTAAAGCCTCAGCCAAGCTCACTCATTTCCCCCCACCTTTGTCAATGGGTCAGAGGTAGAAACTCATTCTCCCCACCTTTGTCAATGGACCACCATCATCTGCAACCATTAAACCATCTTTCCAAGCAGCCTCCATGTTTCCAGTGTCTTTGTCCCCACTTGGAACTGAACCCAGATGGATATTTCTTCCAACAAAGCTACATTCAACAAGCAAACCAGATTTGAAAAGAACTCTTTATTTCCTCTTTGTTTCATTACTGCTATTCTCCAGAGTGTGCAGGAGTTCTAGAAGATGCCCGGCATCTTACTACTCTCACCAAAGAAGTGATGCTTCAGTTACAAAAAACTATCAAGGAAGTACAGGACACCCGTAATACGGTGCACGATGCCGTTGAGAACAGATTGCAAGGCAAGATGGAGGAGACTCTGGCCCATAAGGTAAATGCCCTGATAGGTTTGCTGTAACATACATACAATCAATCCATCAATCCACTGATCTGTTCAAAAAGCAGGCAAATTCTGAGACAACAAATAAACTTTTTAATAAAACTAAACGATTACAAAATGGAAGGGGTCTAAAGTAAAGTCAGACTACACACACTACTTTTTGCCATATCCCCGTGATGGCGAACCTACGGCACGTGTGCCGGAAATGGCAAACAGAGCCATCTCTCGCCTTTGCTCTTCTGGGTTCCAGCATGCCAGCTGGTCTTCGTATGTGCGGGCACGCTTGAAACTTTAAGAACAGCTCCCTGCAACTTCCTGCCACCCCACCTTTGTCAATGGGCCATTAAAGCCTCAGCCAAGCTCACTCATTTCCCCCCACCTTTGTCAATGGGTCAGAGGTAGAAACTCATTCTCCCCACCTTTGTCAATGGACCACCATCATCTGCAACCATTAAACCATCTTTCCAAGCAGCCTCCATGTTTCCAGTGTCTTTGTCCCCACTTGGAACTGAACCCAGATGGATATTTCTTCCAACAAAGCTACATTCAACAAGCAAACCAGATTTGAAAAGAACTCTTTATTTCCTCTTTGTTTCATTACTGCTATTCTCCAGAGTGTGCAGGAGCTCTAGAAGATGCCCGGCATCTTACTACTCTCACCAAAGAAGTGATGCTTCAGTTACAAAAAACTATCAAGGAAGTACAGGACACCCGTAATACGGTGCACGATGCCGTTGAGAACAGATTGCAAGGCAAGATGGAGGAGACTCTGGCCCATAAGGTAAATGCCCTGATAGGTTTGCTGTAACATACATACAATCAATCCATCAATCCACTGATCTGTTCAAAAAGCAGGCAAATTCTGAGACAACAAATAAAATTTTTAATAAAACTAAACGATTACAAAATGGAAGGGGTCTAAAGTAAAGCCAGACTACACACACACTACTTTTTGTCATATCTCCGTGATGGCGAACCTACGGCACGTGTGCCGGAAATGGCAAACAGAGCCATCTCTCGCCTTTGCTCTTCTGGGTTCCAGCATGCCAGCTGGTCTTCGTATGTGCGGGCACGCTTGAAACTTTAAGAACAGCTCCCTGCCGCACATGCATGCAACTGGAAGCTCAGCGTGTGCACGCTGGCCAACTGGCCTTCGTGGCGCCAGAAACTGGAAGCTCAGCTTCCTGGCACGCACATGTGCACTTGGGGAGCTGCTCCTCCAGTTTCTGCCGTTCCCACACGTACGTGCCGGGGAGCTGCTCTTCCGGTTTTGGCGCTCCTGCTTGTGCACACCGGGGAGCTGCTCTTCTGGTTTCTGGCGCTCCTGCATGTCTTCCGGTTTCCGGTGCTCCCCTGCACATGCGCTCCCGTTTCGGCACTGAGTGCCGAAAAGGTTCGCCAACACTTGTCATATCCTGTTCTGTTTCTTAGCAGCAACAGCATGTCATTAGGTTTTTGTCTTTCTCTAGAACAGAATTAAGAACATTCACTACTCCCCCGCCCCCATCCCTATAACTTTTCTGGAGCTTGCTGCCAAAGAACACAGCATCATTTTTAGAATAATCTGCTGATGGGTAGAAAGAAGTCCAACCCGGCAAATTAACCTTTGCCTACCCCACTGCCCAGTTCATACAACCTGTTAAACAGACTGAGGACTGGATAGTTTGTGATTTACAGTCTCAAATGGCTGACCCCCATACACTCAGCAGAGTCGCCCCAGTCAATATTTAGAAGGGCCCTTTTAGCATTTCTAGGACTGAAGACTAGACTGGAAGGTTGAAAAAAACTTGGGTAAATTGGCTTTATCTTTTTACTCTGTGGTTTAGTTTATTTATTTGTTGTTTATTCATCTAATTTACATGGCTGCCCATCTTGCCCAAAGCAACTCTAGAGGTCATACAACAAAGTTGTTGTGAGAATCCAGCTATTGTTTTCTATGCTGCATGAACTGGATCTTATTAAGCCATATTTGCTCAGGCATGCTAAGTGAATGCAGAAAATACTGTTTTTAAAAGAAATCCAGATTTAGACCTTAGTGCAGAGGTAGTCAACCTTTTTATACCTGCTGCCTACTTTTGTATCTCTGTTAGTAGTAAAATTTTCTAATTGCTCACCGGTTCCACAGTAATGGGCCGTGTATCGTTGTCTGCGCATGCCTCTCGCGCATCGTGGATTGGGTTGGGGGGGGGAGGCGCCAGTTACCAGCTCTGCTTGTCTGTTATAGCTGGGTGGTGTGGGGGGAGATGCGCGAGCTATTCTGGGACGAGGCTCTTTGGTTTGCGGTCGCACTATAGCGCCATTTAGTTTCATTTAGGTAACGTGAACTAAACTTATGCGCAGGCTATACAAATAGTATATTTTCAGAAATTTAAATTGTCACAGGGAATTTTATGAAAATCTAATGAAAATGTTTTTAAATAATGCTATGAATTTTTTAAAAAAAGTCAATTAAATTTAAAAAAAAGGAAAGTGCTTCAGTAGCGGACAAAACCTCTACCGCCCACCATGAAAGCTGGAACGCCCACTAGTGGGCGGTAGGGACCAGGCTGACTACCACTCTCTTTCCTATCTGTTTTTTTTAAGTTTTTTTATTTTTATACATTTCATTGTGTGAATGGTTAGATACCTGGGTATCATACATTTCAATACAAATAAACATAACAATATTATTCCTAGTAATTACATTTCATTTTCCTTTCTAATTTTGCTAACACAGAACTTCTACTATCATCCTTCAATTCTAAACCTTCTCATAGTTCTTCTGTATATCATCTTAATATCTATTTTAACTATTTCCCCCCTCTTATTTCTACTTCTCTTTTAGCCCTTTTTTCCCCACCTATCATTCTAGTAATCGAAGCCACAGTTCTTCCCTTTTTTTTCCATGTCAGTTTTTAATGGAACTAAGTGGGCTTCAACTCCCAATATTCCCCAGTCAATATGCTGTCAAGTTTGAAAAACACTGATCTACACAAGTAGTCCTTGACTAACAACAGTTCATTTAGCAACCGTTCAGTTACGGCACTGGAAAAAGTGACTAATGACCATTTTTCACACTTAAAACCACTGCAGTATCCCCATGGTCAAGTGATCAAAATTCAAATGCTTGACAACTGACTCATACTTAGGATGGTTGCAGTGCCCCGGGGGTCATATGATCCCCTTTTGTGACCTTCTGACAAGCAAAGTCAATGGGGAAGCCAGATTCACTTAACAACCCTGTCCCTAACTTAATGACCGCAGTGATTCCCTTAACAACTGTGGCAAGAAAGTTAGTAAAATGGGGCAAAACCCATTTAACAAATGTCTCAGTTAGCAACATAAATTTTGGGTTCAAGTGTGGTCATTAAGCCGAGGACTACCTGCACTTTTAACAACAGACCTTTTAATCCTGCCCTGTTCTTCTCAAGCTTTGTATCTAAACAAGTGATGCATACTAAGGATTCTCCTGATCCTAGGATGCGGTGCTTACAATTTTTTAAAATTATATTTGGAAATTCAGCAATGTCTGATCAGCCTGATTCAATTATTCCTTTATTCTCTCTCTCTGCCAGGAAAAATTAGATATAACCCTGGGAGGAACACGCAGTACTCTGCACCGCTGCCAACGTTTCCAGCATGAGATGCGTATCACTCGTGGATTGACACTGGTGAGATATGAAGGGCTGGGAGCAACCCATGCTATAATTCTCTCCCTTAGCCCACTCCAACTCTGATTATTTATTTAAAACATTTATATAGCTGCCCATCTTTCAACCAACTCTGGGTAACTCCCAATCAAAAATTAAAACTATGACACACAATCTGGCTGGATTAGCCGGAGTTTGATTGGAAAAGAGTTGCTTTTCTATCCATTAGGATCCACCTTTGCTTTGAATTTATATCTACAGGGCCCTGAGAGTATGAAGTACCTGGAGACACGAGAAAAGCTGACAAGGCCAATAGTGCAGACGTTTCAGAGACACGTGGGAACACAATTGCCTGAAGCTACAGTCGTCAAGCAGGTAAGGGTATATTACAGTCTTTGTGTAGGATGTATAATTGTCGTGTCCCACTCCTCCGCTGACGGCCGGGTCAGGGAAATCCGAATCAGGCTTGCCTCTGCAGCTCTGCCCAAAGTCCTAGCAAAGTCCTCAGAGCAGGCAGGAGACCAGAAAGTGACTTCAGCAAGATAAGTTCGACTTTGCCTGACTCAGAGACTGCCAGAAAGCAGATCCTTTATATAGGCCATGGGTGTGGCTCCATGACTCAGCACTCATTAAGGCCTGCCCCTCCCTTCCTTCTGTTGCCTCCGCCTATCCAATCTTCTGATGCCAGGATCACTCCAATCAGCTGTTGGAAGTAAACTTTCCTCAGGCTCACATGCTGTGGAGGAGGGGGAGGGGTCTAGCTGCTCCGTTTGCCTGGGCATGGAGCCAGGGCTGGGGCCGGGGGATGCTCCCTCCTCTGCAGCCTGCTTGGGCATGGAGCCAGGGCTGGGACCGGGAGGTGCCCCCTCCTCTGCAGCTTGTCTGGGCATGGAGCCAGGACTGGGGCCGGGAGGCATACATTCCTCCGTGTTCGGGAGCAGATAAGCAGACCCCGGCTGCGGTGAGAGCGGACAAGACACAACAATAATGCAGTATTCCAGACCATGAATTTTGGCCTGGGCAGAAAATACAGCAAGTTTCTCGAAACAGCAGTAAAGCCATTTTTAGCAGGTGTGCTTAATTGTTCTACTTTGGTCAGTGGGACTTGCAATGTTTATGCTGTAAAATGCTAAACTGAATTATCTGCGGGGTTCTTGGTGCCCTCTTCTTGGTGGTTTTCTTGCAGAAATTTCATTATCCAGCTAGGTAACATCATCAGTGCTAGAACTTAGGGAGTGTGGTTTGCTCTCTGTTTATATATAAGTGGCTTGTCCCGTCACGGTTGGAAATTTTTTTTTTTATAGTTCCTTGATTAAAAGACTTCAACAGCAGTGAACACCCAGATAATCAAGAGATTAAAACCAGGATTAATATCAAACGAACAGTCAAGCAGCAAACAATATCCCAAACGAGGAACTGCCAAACAATCAGAGTCAACAACAGCCTAATCAAGGAATTAGAATAGAATAGAATAGAATAGAATTTTATTGGCCAAGTGTGATTGGACACACAAGGAATTTGTCTTGGTGCATATGCTCTCAGTGTACATAAAAGAAAAGATACGTTCATCAAGGTACAACATTTACAACACAATTGATGATCAATATATCAATATAAATCATAAGGATTGCCAGCAACAAAGTTACAGTTATACAGTCATAAGTGGAAAGATATTGGTGATGGGAACTATGAGAAGATTAATAGTAGTGCAGATTCAGTAAATAGTCTGACAGTGTTGAGGGAATTATTTGTTTAGCAGAGTGATGGCCTTCGGGAAAAAACTGTTCTTGTGTCTAGTTGTTCTGGTGTGCAGTGCTCTATAGCGTCGTTTTGAGGGTAGGAGTTGAAACAGTTTATGTCCAGGATGCGAGGGATCTGTAAATATTTTCACGGCCCTCTTCTTGATTCGTGCAGTATACAGGTCCTTAATGGAAGGCAGGTTGGTAGCAATTATACCAAGAATTAAGCAACACTCCCACCAAGACTGACAGGGCAAACCACTTGTATATAAACAGAAAGCAAACCCCACTCCCTCTGATGATGATACCTAGTCAGGTAATGAAATGTCTGCAAGAAAACAACCAAGCCCAGAGAGCACCAAGGATCATCTCACAATTCGACCCTGAGCTACAAATATTCTCTTCTGTTGAATTAATTGTACATCTCATTATGATGCAAGTTAACTCTGTGGATACAAAACTGATTTGCAAATCTGTCCTCTTGGGCTTGCAAACCCTTGCTTACTTTTTCTCCTCTTACTCTTGCTTTTTTTTAATCCAGTCCACTGCACAGTTAGATCGCAGCATGGAAGATACGGCCATGGATATCCAACACCTAAAAGCCACTCAGAAGTACTTGCACGAATGCATTCACAACAAGCAGACAGGCTATGATGTTGATGGTAGTATCAAAAGGCTGCGGCAGCGCCGTATGCATCCACGCACCAACATGAATGAGATTTTTCAATTGGTTTATACCTAGGAAGTCTGGCAATTAATGAGCGCTAAAATAAAACCTGGACACTTGTACTAGTCAACTTCTTTCTAGTTAAGGGAAAAATATTTGATGGGCAGTGATAACAGAATGGAATACCAAATTCAAAATGGTCTAACTTAGTCAGATTCCTAAAATAGAAGGGAATATGGCTGCTTAATGTAGAATGTGGTGTAGAAATTAAGGTAGTAGCAGTTAAGGTAGTGGGAAGACTCAGGTTCAAACCCACCATTGGCTACGGAAGCTTACTGGGTGCCTTTGGGCTATTGAGTCTCTCTGTTTTACCTACCTCACAGGATAGTTGTGAGAAAATATGGAGGAAGAAGTACTGGGTATGCGATCTAGCTCCTGCAACAAAGGCAGGAGATAATTCAGTCAAACGAAGGTCACTGTTACTGTTTCCTCCTATTATAAACCTAATTACTAAATCCGAATTTATGCACAGTAACGAAACTTTTGTGCTAAATACTGAGCATACAATACACAGAATCAGAGAACTGGAAGGGATCCTTTAAAATTAACGTATTGTGTTTGAGGTCCTTAATACTTTCTTGCAGGAGACCAGTTTCTTCTCTCCTAATTTAGGAATTAATTTTGATTTTCTGGAAAAAAAAAAAAAAACAGAGATCCAAGTCCATTAGTGAGATATCTTCTTTTTAACAGGCGCATTCTTGTATTTGTTATACCGTACTTAAGATATATAAGTAAGGTGTTAACTCTCCCTGGATATTGTAACCTCTGATTTCAGAATCTTTTCTTCATTGAATGGAGGTTCTTTGACCTGATATACTGCAGCCCCACCATATGTAAGAATGAGAAATCAAACCGACCTGTTAATTTTTATTCATATCTTACTTTTATTTCATTTTTTAAATAAACAACTGAAAGTGGCGAACTTGCTTCATATTCCTTCTTCCTCCTATTTTTCCAACAACAAAAGCAACCCTGTGAAGTGAGCTGAGCTGAGAGGGAGTGACTCACCCAAGGTCACCCAGTTGGCTTTCATGCCTAAATTGGGACTAGAACTCATGATTTCTTAGTTTCTAGCCTGGTGCCTTAACCACTATATGAAACATATACCTAGGAAGTCTGGCAATTAATGAGCGCTTTCACACTTAAAACCACCTGAGGACATTTTTAGGCATCATAAAATTACTATACCTATTTTTTCAGTATTTTTGTGATATGATCTGTATTTCCTATTCAAGCCCAGTGTTCACATAACTAGCACATTAGTTTTTTCAGCAGAACCTCTCTCAACTAGCTGCCCGTTTTTAATATATACATAGTACCAGAGAGCTACCTTTATACTGACTGCCAGGGGGCAGGTACTTACACAGCTAGTTTGGGTCTTCATTGGGAATTTACAGTAGCAGATAATGTTATTCTATGGGATTCAAACTTCCCACCGGAAACTGAACTCGTAAAGTTTTATACTTCAAATGTTAGCTTTTAAGAGCTATCTAGATTCTGGTCTCAGTGATTGCAGGGAAAAAAATATGGAAGCAGTGAAATACTGATGTGAAATTATATCATGTCTCTGTGTATGGGGATTTTTTAACATAATTCCAACAGCTACAATTGTTGCTGTAATGGCTCTGCATATTGCAATAGTTTTAAGTTACTGAAATAAATGTTATGGTGATGATTTGGTGTTGCCAGGGTTCATTGGGAGAACTGTGTGGATTCTGGGGACAATCTGTACACAGATTTAAGCCTTTAAAGCTTAACTTTGATTAAGATGTTGAGATGCTGAATTCTTCAGCATTAATTTTTGTGAAGAAAGAACTAAAGCAGATGTTATTCATAGAAGTGCCACTTGAAGGAAGATTCTCTCACAAAAGTGTTGAAAGGAGCAGAATCATTTAGTTCTTTTCTCTAGAGAAGTCCTCCAACTCTTCTCTCTGCCACTCATGACCTTTGTGACCTCTTGTCTGTATCAGGGGTCTCCAACCTTGGTCCCTTTAAGACTTGTGGACTTCAACTCCCAGAGTTCCTCAGCCAGCTTTGGAGACTCCTGGTCTGGATTACTGCAATGCATTCTACCTGGGGCTGCCCTTGAAGAGCATATGGAATGCAGTTGCACGAATAATAAATGGTGTTGATTACTTGACACATGCAACACCAATATTCTGTGTCTCGCAGTGGTTGCCAGTGTGCTTCCGGGCACAATTCAATATGCCGGTTGCCATCTTTAAAGTGTATGGCTTCGGACCAGGTTATCTGGGGGACTGTCTTTTCCCAATTGTTTCTACCCAACCAGTCTAGTCTGGCAGGATGGGCTGCCTGGGTCCTGTCACTCAGGAAATGGCAGGGCCCAGGAAATGTGCCTTCTCTGCTTTAGCACTTGTCCTATGGAACATCCTCCGTCTGGAGATCAGGATATCCTTGACTTGCTGGCTTTTCATAAGGTCCTAAAAGGACTTAGTTATGTATCCAGGCATGAGGCCCCAATGCGACAAGTGTCCCATCTCCTGGCTGTGACAACATCCATGTATTATAACAGTTTCTTTATCTGTTGTACAGCTTAATTTTTGCAATGTTATGATAACTTATTTGATTGTTCATTGCCCAGAATCACTTGTTAATGAGGAGGTGGGCCTACAGTTCGAATGAATTAATGAATAAATAAATATAAGTGGAAAGTAAAGGCAGCTTACCTTCACTTAAATAAACAGATTATACTCCACCTAGTTTAAGTAAACTAAGTGACGGAAGCTGATCCAAATGCGCCTGCACAAAAGTGATTTTCATATGCAAGATGTCTCTTGCCAATATTTATAAAGAAAAAAACAGAGGAGGACATTAGGGTCCCCAGATCCGGGTTCAAAAATCCAGCCGAGATGCAACCTACCGTTAGTACTCTTTATTTCTCTTGATTGCACCTCGTGGGCATACGGAGTTTTGCAACCCAGATCAGGTAGCCAACCTAACAAGCAATGTCTATATAAAGATTCTCAAGTCATCCAGGTCATGGTTGCCCCAAAGGTGCTTTTTTCCCCAAGAGGCAACTGAACTTTCTGGTTTTTCTTTGAAGACGTTTCACTTCTCATCCAAGACGCTTCTTCAGCTCTGGCTGAATCTGGCACCTTTTTCAGAGCTGATGAAGCTTCTTGGACGAGAAGTGAAATGTCTTCAAAATAAGAAAATAACAAAGTCCAGTTGCCTCCTGAAAAAGCATCTTTGGGACAGCCTAACGGAGAAATAAAACTGATACCAGGGAAAGGCTGAAGGCAAAAAGCAAACCGCCATCATCATCATCATCATCATAGTTCAGACCGACTACAAACAATACTTCAGCTTTAATTGCAATAATACTAGAGCAACTAATAGATTTAAACTTAATGTCAACCGCTTTAATCTAGATTGCAGAAAATATGACTTCTGTAACAGAAACATCAGTGCTTGGAACACTTTACCTGACTCTGTGGTCTCTTCCCATAATCCTAAAAGCTTTATCCAAAAACTTTCTACTATTGACCTCACCCCATTCCTAAGAGGACCATAAGGGGTGTGCATAAGCGCACAAACGTGCCTACCGTTCCTGTCCTATTGTTTTTCTTTTCTTCTTTCTATATATATGCTTATACCTCCTTATATTTACCCATATATGTTTATATACTATATAATCTTTTGTATGATTCCTACATATATTGTTGTGACAAAATAAATAAATAAATAAATAAAATAAATAAATGTCACAACACAGTCGCTCAGATGGTCCACTGGAACTTGTGTCACAATTACCATCTGCCTGTGGCAAAGAACTGGTGGGATCATAAGCCTGAAAAAGTGATTGAAAATGAGCATGCAAAACTACTGTGGGATTTCCGAATACAGACTGATAAAGTTTTGGAACACAATACCCCGGCTATCACGATTGTGGAAAAGAAAAAAGTGTGCTAGTCGACATTGCTATACCTGGTGACAGTAGAATTGATGAGAAACAACTTGAAAAAGTCACCAGATATCAAGATTTGAGAATCGAATTGCAGAGACTCTGGCATAAACCAGTGCAGGTGGTTCCCAGTGGTACTCGGCACACTGGGAGCTGTGCCTAAAGACCCAGGCAAGCACTTAAAAGCAATTGGTGCTGACAAGATCACCATTGGTCAACTGCAGAAGGCTACCTTACGGGGATCTGCTCGCATAATTCGCCAATACATCACACAGTCCTAAACGCTTGGGAAGTGTTCGACTATTGATCTGTGATACGAAATCCAGCATAGTTATCTCGTTTGCTGTTTATACTGTTATCGTCATCATCATCATCATGACGGTGTTATCATTATCATGATAAAGCTAAGAAGCCCACTATGCACCAAGACAAATTCCTTGTGTGTCCAATCACACTTGGCCAATAAAATTCTATTCTATTCTATTCTATTCTATTCTATCGTCCACAAACTCCTCTCTACCTCTAACGACTCGGAATTGGAAAGGCCCAGCTCCGCATGCGCTAAAGAACGTCCAAATTACGCGACGACTTCTTCGGACCAGAATGGCGCCCCGGAGTGAGGATGGGCGCATGCGCAAGCACGCCGGAAGCCGGTAGCCCGTGGATAAGTCTCTGAGAAACCCCGTGTGTGGCCTTTTTCTGCCTGAGCCAGCGAGCGGCACACGGGGAGGTGAGGGGAGCGTCTCCATGTGAGGTTTTACCTCCGCGAGCGGCGGCGGGATCCTATTTGGGTCCGAGGGTTGGGAGTAAGGAGAGGCTCTGAGGGAAAAGCCCGAGGTGGGAGAGGGGACAGAATCGGTTGAGAAATGAGGCCGGGGCGCCCTTAAGAGCACGTGATACGGCAAAGCGGAGAAAGACACGGCGGCATAACATTTGATTACTGAATAAAATAAAATATAATACAAAAAAAGCAACAGCGATTATTCTGAGGCGGGCTTTGCAGGCCGGTCAGCCCTCTATGACCCTGCACCCTTCCAATAGGCTGGGACTTCATGGCTCCAACGTGGTCGTGCTGACTGAAATAGGAATTGTAGTCCTGATCCAGTATAGAGTTCAGTAGGAGACGAAAGGTCGGGCGTCACAGCTTTATTTGACCAGTAAACCTTTTTTTGGGGGGGGGGCGTAATTTTTGGCACCTCCTAATTTCTGAGATGAACTTTCCTGAAATGATCCATTTTTTAAGTTAAGGTGCTCCAAGTATAGCCGTTTTGAGAGAGAGAGAGAGAGACTTTTGAGAGCGAAGCAGGTTGTATACCTCATGAGGTTTTTTTCCCCCCACTTAGATTTCATTTTCAGCTTGTGTAAGTGCACTGCTCTTCGTTTTACTTATCGGTGTATTGGTATTTTCTGACCCAACCCTCCTGTCTCTACAGCAGGCCATTTTCCATCCCCCCCCTTTTTCTTCACATTCCTACTCACTTGTCCCTCCAGTTATGTAAACAGTCAACAACAGCCTCCAAAATTTATAGAATGTATGCTTCTTTTGGTAATAACCCACCATGTTACTATCAAGATTTAGATTATTTGGAAAGAGGGAACATAATAGTAATATATTTGTAAATATAGCTTACAACTATAATTAGCCTTGAAATACAGGTGTAATGGGACTTGTAGTCTGGCACCTAACCCTGTTAAAGAATGAGCGTGTACTGCACCATGTTTTTGTAGGTACGTGGGAATTACAGGCCATTTGGATTCTTTCTGATAGCTTGTCTACATCATTAGTATTGGTTATGAATTAGAGCTGTGCAATTAAGTTTCTTCACAACTAAATACTTCCATATTATGAAAAGATAATTGAACTAATTTGCATAGCATGAGTAGAGCTGCCTGACTTTGTCTATCCAGAAAGTCAATATTGGGAGCGAGGAACAAGGTATTGAAGGAGGCCGATTCAGGATTTAATTGCTTTTTATTTTGAATCTAGAATGACTGACTGGGAGACAGCCCCTGCTGTGGCAGAGACCCCTGATATCAAGCTGTTTGGAAAGTGGAGCACAGATGATGTTCAAATCAGCGATATCTCCCTGCAGGTATGAAAAGAGAAGTTACAGATGGAATTTTGGAAGACAAAAAACTGCAGAGTGGTTTGTCTTCTGGCTGGAAGAAGAGTTTTATTCTGATATTTATCCTAATGTGTGGCTCTTTATTTGTGTTTTTGTAGGATTACATTGCTGTGAAGGAGAAATATGCTAAGTATTTGCCCCACAGTGCTGGGCGCTATGCTGCTAAGCGCTTCCGTAAGGCCCAGTGCCCGATTGTGGAGCGCCTCACCAACTCCATGATGATGCACGGGCGCAACAATGGCAAGAAGCTCATGACTGTGCGCATCATTAAGCATGCTTTTGAGATCATCCATCTGCTCACAGGAGAGGTAAGCGTGGGGAGAAAAGACTTCATAGAGGCATGGAGCAGGATAACTCTCTGAAATGAATTACTTGAAGGGCCCAAGAGAAGGCATAAGCCTTGCATTTGGAATTACAGGCCTGCTATAATACATTTGATAGACAGGTATTCTGTTTGCTCATTTTCTTAAGTCTACTTCTTGAAGCCCATTACAATTCCCATTAAAGAGTAAAATTCCACTTGAATAATTTTTAATTTATGGCATGGAGATGCTGCAAACAGTTTATCAATCTTGGATAGCAGAGTGCATCCTGAAGCCCAATTGCTTGCAAATATTCGAAGCCACTCTGAAAGTTGTCACTAAAATAAATGTTTAATGTAACCAAAGGGGAAAAATACTACTTTTGCTTTTGTCCTTACTTAACTCTTCTCATTGATGTATTCAAAAAAGAGGTTTGATCTTCAACCCAAAATAAGTTTAACAACCCTAATCTGAAGAGAATAAACCATAAAAATTAATATACCCACAGAATTTCAAGGATTTATTCCTGAGTAATATATAATTTAACATCTATTTCTGTCATCTGAATTTTAAACAAATCCTGCTTTGTTAATAAGCTGTTAAACATTGTCTTTTTCACAGTAGTTAGTGCTCTATTGACATAGCAGGTTTGTTTAAAGTTCAGATGGTATTTAAAGTTTTTAATGTTTGCTCTTAAATATATAGAAAATATTTGCTATTAAATGTACATGTTGTAGCACCTTTCTGCCTGGTGTGAAGAGTAGTTGCCTAGGCTAGAGGTCCTTGTATAATGCTAAGAAACTCCATACTTAGAATGTATTGCTGTTGGAAAAGGTATCTAATCTTAATCTTTTTCACCCAAAATCCTTTTCTATTCCCTTGTTTTGAAAATCTAGTATGGTATTCACTGCTTCAATCATTTGTCCGTTTCTCTCAGAGAAAGAAATACCAAATGAATAATTCATGTGTGCTAAGTATTGTGTTACATGGGAGTAAGTAAGCCATTTGTTGACTGACTTACTTCCCCAAAATTCTAGACAAACGAACATTAACACTTATAAGAGTCAGACGAATAAGATGGTGGTTACCTTAATATAATGTAGTCCATTGCTGTAAAGAGCAAAGTAGATGGCCATAAGAGAGAGACTGGGGAGAACCAGTCCAAAGAAATGAAAATGAAAAAATAGATTGAGTTTAGGGCATCTGGAAAAAGTATGCAAACATCTGAGATGTCCTTAATTCACGCAGATATAAAAAAGAAGGGGAAGCACAATCATACTTGGAAATTATGTTATCAATCTACATGTAGGTGGTCCTTGTTTAGTAACTGCAATGGGACTGGCAGCTGTAGCTAAGTAAAATGGTTGCTAAGTGAAACTCTGCTTATTATCTTATTTCAGCTTTCCTTTGCTTTACAAACCTGCAAATATTGTAAATGTCAGCCCCAAGTTACTTTTTTCATCACTATCATAACTGCAGCAGGTCACTGTACCAGGCAATCTAAATGAGAACTATCTGTAAAAGTAGTCTTTTGTCTTCCATGGAGTTTATTCCTTGGTCTGGTCTGCCTCATAGGGCTGGCAGTTGCTTTGTTGTTAAGATCTGCAAAAAGTTGGTGCTGGGGAACTGCTGCATGAGAAATAGAAGAGAGGGTCAAGGCAAGTGGTTGCTGGTTAAGCCTCATGAATATTTGGTGGCAAACAGCCTCAGACTTCTGTTGTGCCATAAAGTAAATAAAAGCATTTCTAAAAAGTTAGACACAGATCAGCATCAAATGATGTTACTTGCTTAGTGCTATTCTGATTTGGTAGCCACTGATTTTATAGAGATAATTACAGGTTTCTGGAGTTCCCCAGTATTATCTTGATTGGGCTAGCATTTAGAAAGGCAATTATGACTAATGAGCTTTTTAACATTTTATTTATTCATTGCATTTCAATGCTGCCCATTTTATCTAAGGAACTCAGGGCAGCTTACAATAAAAACACAAAATATAAAAGCATAAATAAGAAAGTTAAAAACAGTAATAAAAAGTTTTTTAAAATGAAAAAAAAATTGCTTTTAAGACAGCAACCATCCCCAGGGTTGCCTAACACTTCAATTCCTGTGCTAATTGGCAGAACCAGGTCTTAACACTTTCTGAAGACCAAATAATATAACTTGGGGAGAGATCTCCACTGTTAAACTCCTAGGAGGAATGAACTAAAATCTTACAAAACAAAATTGGTATTTACATATTAAGTTTTGACTTTCTTTAATACCTTTATCTTTTTATATGTTTTAATATGTACAGAAAAATTTAAAACCTCCAGGACAAGGAGACAGAAACAATAAAAACATAGCAATTACATATTGGGAATCATTTTAGGCAAATCTTTAATACATCATTAAATCTCGACCGTATATAATAATATTGATCAGTCTTTTACTTACATCCATAGAGAACTAGTTCACCATTGCTGTATTTGCTGCAGACAAATTGAAACCACTTACTCTGCAGCCGTTTTATCAAACTATCTTGTGCAGAGTAGTTAATCAAAGGCAATATCTATAATATGTTAGGATTTTTTAATGTCTTGAAAATTAATTACATAACCTTGCTGAGGAGATTAGAAAAGCCTTATTACAAAAAAGCATTATTATTGATCTCCAGTCATTGAACAGTGTCAGAAATAAAATGCCTTTTTTTGCACTTATTCAGGTCTAAAGAAATGGGCTTTAGGAAAGCTACCAAGTGTTTATAGGCTTATTTTGGCCACAACAGTTCCATCTCCATGATGTTCACAAATTGTAATCAGACTAAGCCATCTCTGGATATAGTGCTCCTTATAGGGTGGGTTTTAGGAAAGTCAGTTTGATTACCTTTACTTTCTTCAGAGCAGTTGCTGCAAAGTGATTGTGACAGACGTGTTTATAACCAGTGCACAATTTTTTTGGGTTGAGGACCGGGTGAGTAGGCAGAGACAGTTGGATGGCGTAGTTATTTCTGCTTGGTTAGTTTCAGGATAAATATTTATTCATACTCAATTGAGGGAGATTCTAGAAACTACACAGACACAAAATCATTCCAGTATTACTGCTATTTCTTACATTGGTGAAATAATATTTACAACTCCGGCTGTTTTCTTTTTTTTTTAAAGTATCTCTGCCTTCTGGAAACTAAAGGTTACACTTGTGTGCCCCTTAATACAAGGAGAAAACTATAATATTGGAGAGTAGAGCTAAAGTTAGTAATAGCCAGGTCTACTAACTTAACAACTCCAGTGATTCACTTAACAACTGTGGCAAGAAAGGTCGTAAAATGGGGCAAAGCTCACTTCTCAAATGTCTCATTTAGCAACAGAAATTTTGGGTTCATTTATGATCATAAGTCGAGTACTACATGTACAACTAAAGATACGATTGGAGAATCCCCCGTACATAAATATTGTCTGTTGTCTCACTTTTTTTGCCCTTGCAGTTTTAGAGAGATTTCAATAATGGCAAGTATAGTAGAATAAAATTAGTTACAGTCATGATTATGTCTTTGAAGTTTGTTTATTTTTAGTTAAAGTCTCACTTCGGTTAAATGAATTAAAAGGTAAAGATTAAAATTTAGATATGCAGATTATTTAAATGTTAATCATTATGTGCAGTATATTCTTTTGGAAACTGGCTGTAAAATATTTAACATTTTGGGCTATTTTTTGAGTAACATTGGCACTTTAATCCTTTCCCAGACTTGGCTTGGATGTAGTTTAAACCTTGCTTGATCTTTGTTCCAGAATCCCCTCCAAGTCCTGGTGAATGCCATCATCAACAGTGGCCCTCGTGAAGATTCTACCCGTATTGGTCGTGCTGGCACAGTGAGGAGGCAGGCTGTTGATGTGTCACCGCTGCGTCGGGTCAATCAGGTAGGGGTATTTATCAAGAGGGGTAGATTGATGTAGGCTCTGCCGACTGTTTTGTGACAATATCTCCTATGTCTTCATATAGGCTATTTGGTTACTTTGCACCGGGGCACGTGAAGCTGCTTTCCGAAACATAAAGACCATAGCTGAGTGCCTAGCAGATGAGCTGATAAATGCAGCAAAGGTAAGAATGAAAGAATGGAGAGCTGAGCTGAGCTGTGGAGAAGATGGCTTTTTGGTTTAAGAGACCACAGACCTAGGAATCAAATATGTAAACCCTAAAAGAGTATTTACATTAGCACATCTGAGACATTTCAGCAAAGTCCTCTGGGAAACCCAGCAAGAGCCCAAATGCAGTGGTGCTAAGTTGCATCTCACAGCAACAGTGCACATTTTGTTTACTTGGGGTTGGATCTGTGAATAATGATATATCATTATAATATAATATATTAATAATATATTCAATAATATAGAGGTGGTAAAATGATCCCTAAGATGAAATAATTTCCTGGAATCTTTTTATTTATTATTATTTTATTTATTATTTATTTGCATTTATATCCCGCCCTTCTCCAAAGACTCAGGGCGGCTTATACTATGTTAGCAATAGTCTTCATCCTATTTGTATATTTATATACAAAGTCAACTTATTGCCCCCAACAATCTGGGTCCTCATTTTACCTACCTTATAAAGGATGGAAGGCTGAGTCAACCTTGGGCCTGGTGGGACTAGAACCTGCAGTAATTGCAGGCAGCTGTGTTAATAACAGACTGTTTTACCAGTCTGAGCCACAGAGGCCCATAATTTTTATAGTATCCTCAAGTATTTAGAGATTTAAATAACGGGAATAACAATGTGGAATTTCAAACAAAAACACCAATATTATTAGTGACCTTTAAAGCTATTTAAGAAGACACCAGTGTTTTTGTGATTGCCTGTCTTGTTGTATAGATATGTATAGGATGATGCCCCTAAAGTTATCTTTGCTGGATTAAACATTAGTTTTTAAGGTGCAGAGCAATTCTTTCCTGTCTTTATTCTAGTCCTCACTGTTTATTGTTTGGCAAAAATAGCATTGCAAGTAGCCTGCAAGCATTTATTGCTCAATTTCTTTGGTATATATAGCCATTAATCTTATAAATGATTTGGGTAGAATTAAAAATTCATTAGAAATAAACTAATAATAGTAGCAAAATTAAACAAATTAGTAACCAAAAATTTATGACACTGCCAATAGCAAGTGATATGGTAGCCTCCATCTCACTGATCCTCTTAATCTTCTGACCCCCAAGCATGGGAACATAGCCACATTGTTAAAGCAAGTGTCTCTTAAATGGCTACTATGTTAACATAACTGATGACAGTCTGGCATGTAATCAGTTAATGGTACCATAAAGGTTTCTGGTGTGGTGATAGCTGACTGGCTTTGTCAGCCATGTACATGAAAACCACTCTGCTGCTATACCTACCATTTATCTTGAGTTTGGAGGATGGGAGAGAAGGAGAGACTTACATAGATGTTTTCAGTGACAACGTCAGATGGGATGTGTGGTTGCTTAAACTGTAACTGTACTTGTTCCTAGGGTTCCTCCAACTCCTATGCCATCAAGAAGAAGGATGAGCTGGAACGTGTGGCCAAGTCCAACCGTTAATTTGCCTGGAAACCAAAGCAAATAAATCCTCATTTTCATACTGTTGCACTTCTTTGTGTTGCAGTTCACATGTTGAAGCAGATGGGACTTTTTCTTTGTTTGAGGGAGTGGCCTGGTTGGATTATAATAAGACATGATATCTGGAGGTTCTTTCTTTTCTTTTTCAAATAATTTTATTAAAGAGATATAAATGGATAAAAGTCAATATATAAACTACAAAAATGTGAACAAAAAAATACAAGACAAAGAAAAAAAATCATTTCTCCCTTCATGCCATCAGGTAAAAACAATTTTAGTAGCTTAGCACCATCTCTGTAGCTCGCCTCTTAGATTTAAAATAAATCCATGTGCTACATAGTCAATCTTTGTCAGCAAAAGTTCAATAAGGACAACCAGATAAAACTTTTCGTCTTTTAAACCTGGTCAAACAAGCCAGTGTTATAGACTTCCCCTGAGTTTTTAAAATTATTCTTTAATCCCCTCAAAAAAAGATGAGAGGTAGTTTTGCTGATTATGTGTATATCAAAGTGAAAATTCTTTAGAACTCTTAAAAGTTTTCTTTTGTATCAATAAGTAAAATTTATCCTTTTGTTTGTCATTACTAAAAACATCTTCCCAGATCTTAGCAAAGCTCTTTCGTATACCCAGAAGAAAAAAATAATCCAACCAGTTTCTCTGCACTTCCGTTGGGAATAAGACACATCAGATCCATTTGCATTACATTTAAATATCGCTTCAATTTAGTTTCATAAACATCCATTGCAGATCATTTTGTTTAACAACTTCATTTAAACATACAGTTTTATCAAATTTTATCCATTCTCCAAAAATTTGGCTGAGATGTATTCAAAAGTTTGCAATAAGGATTTCTATACTCTGACTGTACTGTCCACCCTTGAAGTTCTCCTTATAAAATATCAAAGCAATCTCCATTTTCCCATGATAAAATATCTTGTGTAATTCTAAATTTATAATTCTAAATTCCTTTGGCCACTTAATAAGTTGTTAACTTTCCAAAATCCATATACGAAGTGCCCTTTTGCTGCATATGCAGCAAAAGAAACTCCTGAGACATTATTTTACCAAGAATATAACTTCACTGACACCGTAGATCAGGGGTGTCAAACTCTGGCCTGTGGGCTGGATGCGTCACGTGTTGGCCACGCCCACCCCTGGTTTAGAGAAGAGGGAGAAAGTTGCGATACATGACGTGACAATGTGAGTTTGACACCCTTGTCAGATCCATACAGGCACAGAAGAAGCGAAGCTAGCTCAGGTTTTCACACACAAAAAAACAGCATTGTTAATTTCCCCTTTTCCCACTTCGGCCATTCATTGTCCACCAATCCAATGTGTTCTTTTTATTTTGGGAAAATGGTACACCTTCAGAAGGTTCCCATCACAACCTTTGAAGTGTCAGGACTTTCTCAGGCTAATTCCTCATCTCCCTCCCTGCTCCCAACACATTCCAAGCATTCCCCTACCTTAGTTTCTGTTGTCAAGTTGCGAGTAAAGGTACATTATGAGTCAGCCTTGACAGTTGTTTATTTTTTAAACATTAAAATCAAATTTACATCATCTTTTAAAAGAAGTAGAAACTCACCTGAATTCAGTAAAACCTTACTGGTCCAAAGATTCTTAATCCCTCCAATATACAAAAATCCAAACAAGTGATTAAGATATAAAAGTTATTCAAACGTAAAGTGAATATGAGCTTGATGCCATCCTGTCTCTCAACCACCCATAAACTGATTACAAAATGGAAGTTCTTATTCACAAGGAATGACTGACTGGAATCACATGGATGATCTCATTGATCTTCATTCCAGAGGAATTACACTAGCTTGGATCCAGCATCCAGCCACCATTCCCTTCACAAGAGCTGTCTTGCTAGTCAACAAAAGCCAGAATATGTCAGCTCACAATGATGCCCGCAGGAACTCGTATCTGGGGCTTTCTAAATGGCCCTTTTGGAAGATCAGCTGAGTTGGGCGAGTAATCCAGAATGTGGACTATAGCAGTTCAATGTGACAAAGCAATAGGAGAGCAATGAATTAGAAGTTCTGAAAGCACCGTACCATTGATGTCGAGTACGCATGTCAAACTCGTGGTGTCACGTTGCCGTCTTGTGACATCGTGCCGTTTTCTTCATGGAGCTGGGGTGGGCGTGGCCTGTGCATGACGCATCTGAACCCCCCCTGATGTAGGGGCTGCTAGTACTATAATCTTTATTGATCATCTTTCAAGGTCCTTAAAATTTAGATTCGTATCCCATTTTTTGTTTAGGAATTCAAGGTGGTGTAAATGGTATCCCTCCATCTATTTTGCTTCCCAAGAACAACCCTCTTAGGCTTGAAGGAGAGTGGCTCAAAATCACCCAGGAGCTTCTGCAGTTGCAGGGTCTACCCAGTGATGGCTAACCTTTTTGCTGTCACGTGCCAAAAGTGGGGGAGAGCACGGGGGTGGGTTTGCATGTGTGCATACCCACACCCATAATTCAATGCCCTGTGCTTTTGGCACGCGATGGCAAAAAGGTTACCGGTGGGCCCAGAGTCTTTCTTGGAGCCTGGGGAGGGCGAAAATGGCTTTCCCCATCCCCCCAGAGGCCCTCTGGAAACCAGAAACTGCCCATTTTCTGATTTCCGGTGGGCCCGAAAGGCCCAAAAATCAACTGGCCGGCATGTGCATACATGCTGGAGTTGAGCAAGGGCAACACTCACGTGCCCACAGATACGGCTCTGCGTGCCACAGGTGGTATGCGCACCATAGGTTTGCCATCACGGGTCTACCCTATTCAACAGTCTTAACACCTTCCCAATATGCTAACCTTTTTATCTTTCCCAATCATGTTTACTCTTGTGATTATGCAAATGTACTTTCTTACTTTAGCCAAAACGTATTTCAATAAAAGTGCAACAAATTTATTGCACTGAAGAGGTCAGCAGACTCCACTGTAAAGAGGTCTTTTGAAGCTTGAAGACTGACTAAAAATGTTGGCACACTGCCTACTTGAACAGTGTTAAAAGACTACTATTGAAGACTTTTATTCTGTCGAGCTGGGCTAGCCTGATTAAGTAATTTTAAATGGGGTTTTAGTTTTTATATTACTTAGTTTTTAATTTTGGCCACTATTTATATAAATTTTAGTTTTGTTTTTATTGTATATTTATTGTATCTTTTAAATTGGCTGTTAACCGCCCTGAGTCCTTCGGGAGAAGGGCGGTATACAAATGCAATAAATAAATAAATAAATAAATAAATAAATACATACATACATACATACATACATACATACATACATACATACATACTAAAATCATTACTTGCTACTAAGCGTAAGAAAAGGTGTTTTAGTCTTGACCTTTCTACAGACCCCTTTATTAATTGTTCGGAAAATAGACCAGGGGCCTTTAATTGATCAAAATATTCTTCTATTCATTGTCATTGTTTCATACACTCTCAAGCACAGGAAATCAAGAGCCAAGGTGGTTCAAATAAATAGGTTTAATGCCTGCTAACACTACAAGAATCTGAACTGTTAATGGTCAAAGCTAATTGGTATTAGATAAGAATCAGTAGAACTGAAGGTGGGCTGGACTTAGATCTCTCATGAGTGTGAAGAGATTCAAGACTGATGACACGTTTGAACTCTTCCTTGGGTTTAGACTGGTCATATCCTACATACACATTGCATGAGGTACTAAATCTCTATAGAATTCCCCCTACCCAATCTACTTCTGAATCAAATTTCTCTAAATTGTGGTATGAAATCTGCTTAAGCTGGGATGCAAAATATCAACAAGCTGATGGCTTTATTATTAGATTTATATCCTGGCTTTATTTTGTATGAGTCAAGGTAGAGCTTCCTATTTTCCCCACAACAGGAACCCTTTGGCTGAGAGAGAAGGACTGGCCCAAAGTCATCCATGCAACTTTCATGCTTAATTCTCTGCTGGGAATTGGGCTCGCCAGTGTCAAGAGCCAAGTAGCTTTCCTACTTGTGATGGCTGCAACTTCAGGATTTGTTATTTCTGTAGGTGAACAGGGCTCACGTAGAAGCAAGATGATGAAGTGTTCAATGGCACGTATCTGGTAGTGTTTTCATGTTGAACTAAGCTGGTCCCTTGTATATCATAGGGGAAAATAACATTAAATATAAAGGCTATGATTATTCTCCCTGGCGTTGTGCAACAGGAGATGATAAAACTTGAAGGCTGTGGTCCAGATTACGTTTTATATGAAAGCTGAGTTGCAGGAAGGAGTTGCTTTTTTTCTGACCACAATTGAACGCTAATCCCTCCTCATTTGCAGAAGTTGCAACATTTTTAAGTAATTCGTTCTAGCATTTAGCCACTGAAAAACTTTTGATGGAAAAATCCTTTAAAGTTTCTCTCCATATATAAAATGTACAGATGTTAAACTCAATGCATTCTGCTTAATAAGAATTTAGCAAATGTCATTACAGAAAAGTCGTGAGATCATTCCTGAAAACCATCTTTATCTTCTGAAAGGCAGCAGACTTAATACATTTTAAAAAATATTGGCCTCCCCCAAAAAGAGAGAAATTCCTAAACCATGGGTGTCAAACTTGTGGCGTCACATTGCCATCAAGGGATGTATTGCAATGCTTTTTCCCTTTGTGGAGCTGGGGTGGGTGTGGCCTACATGTAACACATCCAGCCTGCGGCCCGCCAGTTTGATACCCCTGCCCTAGACAATTTAAAACATAGACAGTATGTCATAAACAATTTAAGACATAAGCAGTATGTTTTAAATCGTTTAGAGCAGGGGTGTCAAAGTCAATTTCACTGAGGGCCGCATCAGGGTTGTGTTTCGCTAGGGTGGGCGTGGCCAGCTCGATATCACTCATGCCGGCGCCTGTGCTGGCCCAAGCGCTCTGCCAGCGAAAACGGGCTCCCAAGCTCTGTTTTTGGCTGTGACGGCCTTCTGCTACCCTCTACCAGTGGAAATGGAGCAGCCCTCCTGAGCTCCGTTTTCATTGGCATATGCACCACTGGCCGGTCCTTCACTGTTTCCAGGGTAGCCTTGCGGGCCAGATCAACCCCAGGGCTTGAGTTTGACACCCCTGGTTTAGAGAGAAACAAATTTATGCCTCTCTATAGGTAGTTCTTGACTTACAACTGGTCACTCAGTGACTGTTCAAAGTTACAATGGACTTCCCCAAAAGCTTCTTAAAACCCAGTTCCAAAGTTCCAATGGCTGCCCACCCCCTGCATGGTCAAGTAACCACAATTTACATCATTTTTGCTGGAAACCTGCGTTCGCTTTTTCTGGCAAAAACTGGTCCATAGGGAACAATGGCTTCGCTTAATGACCACAGCAAGAAAGGTCATAAAATTGGGGCAGTCACATGGTGACCCACTTTTATGGACATTGTGATTTATGGCCATAATTGCCAGTCTCAATTACGGTAATAAATCATAAACTAGCTGTGTTTTGGGCCTGCTTCAACAGGACCAAGACTTATGTGGAATTTGAGCCAACCCCCAACCTCCCCCCAAAGCATCACAGATGGCACGAATAGAATAGAATAGAATAGAATAGAATAGAATAGAATAGAATAGAATTTATTGGCCAAGTGTGATTGGACACACAAGGAATTTGTTTTGGTGCATATGCTCTCAGTGTACATAAAAGAAATGTACAATGAAAATACGCTAACAGTTTTCTTTTGAAGCTACATTTTTCGGGTTTTGTATTTGTGAAGATCGAACCGTTGAGTAGTGCTTTTTCATCTTCAGAGGCGAAACGTTTGGAAAGAATGGATGGGGATGAAATCTAAATTTCTTGGAAGAAAATGTTAATGGGAACGCCATAATCATTCAAACCAAAGAATATTGTTGCTAGGTAACTGTCAAGTTTGTTACCTTGCTTGTATAAGCAGGGAACAGATTTTGCATACATCAGATAAGGAGGGCTATAAAATGACTTTCAACCCAGAGAACTTTTGAGCCACAATTGAAATCCTGTTTAGCTCATTACATGTAATCCTTTTGTTTGGTGACCATTTGAAGTTACAACAGCATTGAAAAAAGTTGAGTTATGACCACTTTTCACTTATGACTGTTGTAACATCCCCATGGTCGTGTGATCAAAATTCAGATGCTTGGCAACTGGTTCATACATATGACCGTGGCTGTGTCCCAGGGTCATGTGATCCCCTTTTGCGACCTTCCGACAAGCAAAGTCAAAGGGGAAGCCAGATTCACTTTACAATCATGTTACTAACTTAACAATTGCAGTGCTTTATTTAATAACTGTGGCAAGAACGGTCATAAAGGGGGGCAAACAAAACTCACTTAACTGTCTTGGCAACAGAAATTTTGGGCTCAGTTGTCATATTCATGGGCATTTCTCTGCTCCTCAAAATATCTGCCACAAGTAATTTATTCTACAATCTCAAGTTATCCAGGCCCTGGAATTACCTGACACCTAAAGATAAAGGTTCCCCTCACACATGTGTGCTAGTCATTCCTGACTCTAGGAGGCAGTGCTCATCTCCGTTTCAAAGCCAGCGCTGTCTGAAGACATCTCCGTGGTCATGTGGCTGGCATGACTGTGGCCAAAGGCACACAGAACGCTGCTACCTTCTCACCAAAGGTGGTCCCTGTTTTTCTACTTGCATTTTTTATGTGTTTTCGAACTGCTAGGTTGGCAGAAGCTGGGACAAGTAACGGGAGGTCACCCGGTTACACGGCACTAGGGATTCGAACCTCTGAACTGACGACCTTTCGATCGACAAGCTCAGCGTCATAGCCACTGAGCCACCACATCCCTTTCCTGACAGCTACTTTATCACAATTCCTAGATAACTATTTTACCTGGTAAAACAGGGACAAGTGATCAGCAGTATCCAAAATTGCCCAGGTTATATCTGAGAAGGGCGGTTGGATGTCATTTGTTTTGACAGGGTCAAAAATCAAATCTTTAATAACCAGTTTGGAATCAGAGTCTCTGTGGACAGTTTGGGTATGAGGGAGAGAACACCCTTCCACCATTTTAGCTCCAGTCACAGCTGTGTTGTAAATCCACAACACAGTACAGTTGAAATGGATGTTTCAATCTAGAGAAGGGCTGTTTTGGGATGTTTCCATCTCACTGTACAAGAGTGAAACAGTGAATTAATCCTGTCTTAGTGCAATGAAGAGTGTAAATGAACAACATTCTTTTGCAAAATGCATGTGATGTTGCAGTGTTTATAGGCTTGTATTCTTTGAGCATCAAGGAACTGCCAGAGTTTTCCATCCAGATCTGGATATGTTTAGTTTCAGCAAGACAGCTCTATCACGTCATGACCTGGAGAACAACTTACACAGGACAGACAGGAAGTTCATTTTCAAAGTAGGATTATAATCTCTGTACATTCAGACCAGGAAACTAACACTATGCAAAGGCTTCCATTGTTATCCATTGATCTGTGGTATCAGGGAGAGATTTAACTCAGGGGTGAAATCCAAATTTTTTCCCTCCAGTTCTGTGGGCATGTCTTGGTGGGCATGGCAGGGGAAGGATACTGCAAAATCTCCATTCCCACTCCACTCTGGAGCCAGCCAGAGGTGGTATTTGCTGGTTCTCCAAACTACTCAAAATTTCCGTTACCAGTTCTCCAGAACCTGTTAGAACCTGCTGGATTTCACCCCTGATTTAACTTTAATTGGGGAGAAGTTGTAAAACTTTGGCACTTGCAAAGATTAGCTTGGATTGCCATCCTTGCTTGCAAGTCACTGGATCAGTGGACATTTTTTTTTCCATTCCAGCGTTACTAGAGAATGTGTACTCAGATACTTTATGTTCACTGTGTGTACAAGTCAAAGACATTTCAATCTTCAGTCATGCATATACACAGAAATTATGGACTTCAAATTGCTTCCAAACAAAAGCTTTTATCTGTAAAATCTGTTTATGCTCTCTCCAAGGGGGGCAGGGATGGGAGGCAAGAGAAGAACAGCACTTTAGAATACCTACTTAATGAAAGTTAGCCACTAATTAACTATACAGGGATACTCCATGTTAAATCGCAAGGGCTTAAAAATCTGTATGATCTAGCAAGCACTTTTTCTTGCTAAAATGTACCAGGACAATGATTTTCTGCAGGGTACATCTACACATGCACCCTTTTCTGGTTATGCACATCTGCTTCTTAGTGGAGAGTAAGCTGTGTTATCGTAATACATGTCAGCCCATGCTCTTTTAAAGAGATAGGATATATCATAGTCTGTAAGACGATCCTCCTTGTAACTGATGGATGCCTCTGTCTGAAAAATATTTGTCCTTATGATGGCAGTGTTTTTGCCGCAGGTGATCCTGCCAATATCTTGCTTTGCAGGTAATGCTGGTTTTGCTATTTGCTGGTTCCAGCACTGTCTGAAACAAGTTATGACTGCATATCATATGGAAGCTGGTTTACCTCTAGGCCCCTGTAGCTTCCTGTTGATCAAAATGTCCTTCAGAATTGGGGTAATTTTCTGCCTTGCTCATATTGTGCCAACCCTGTCTGTCCATTCTTAGAATGACTCAGCTGGAGGGGTTCCCAACTTTGGAGGCTTAGTGGGGGCATATCTGGAATATTGAGAACATGCTACCACCAGCGGTGGGATTCAAGCAATTTATCCACCGGTTCTCTGCCCTAATGATTTCTTCCAACAACCAGTATGCCAAAACTGTTCAGAAAGTTAACAACCGGTTCTCCCGAAGTGGTGCGAACTGGCTGAATCCCACCACTGGCTACCACTCTCCGAAAGCTTCCATGGGGAATATAACCACTAGCAAAGTCACAATTTCCCAGAATGCTCTCTGCCATCCTCACCTGCCTTGTATTCTCCCATAAAATCCCACGTGGCTCCCATGTAACACCACTGCTCCGTAGTCTGCACTGGCTTCCTGTGGTTTTTCGGGTGCGCTTCAAGATTTTGGTTACCACCTTTAAAGCGCTCCATGGCTTAGGACCCGGGTACTTACGAGTCCGCCTGCTGTTACCCTTTGCCTCCCACCGACCCGTACGCTCTCACAGAGAGGGTCTCCTCAGAGTGCCGTCCGCCAAACAGTGTCGGCTGGCGGCCCCCAGGAGTAGGGCCTTCTCTGTGGGGGCAGTGACGCTCTGGAACGAACTTCCCCCTGGCCTACGTCAAGTGCCTGATCTTTGGACCTTCCGTTGTGAGCTCAAAACACATCTATTCATTCAAGCGGGACTGGCATAGTAGTGTTGAATTTTAATTGGGGTTTTGTGAATATTTTAAAATTTAAAATTTTAATTTTAATTATCAGCCTTTTATAATCTGCTATGTTTTAACTGTTGTTTTTAATTGTATATATTTTGTGTTTTATTTTGGCTGTACACCGCCCTGAGTCCTTCGGGAGAAGGGCGGTATAAAAATTTAATTAATAAATAAATAAATAAATAAATAAATAAAATCAACTGAGGGACTTTAATTGAAAATAAAAACACAATCGCAATCACTCCACGCACATACGGAAACGTATGGTTAGTCTTCCCCACCCCCCAATTACTTGTACAGGGATTATTCTCTATACTATTTATGTTGTTTTGTATTTTCTATTATGGATTGCACCAGGGAGGCTATACCAATTTCGTTGTATATATTATGTACAATGACAATAAAGGTTATACTATACTTATTGAGCTTCTTTGAACACTTGGAAGGAAGGTGGGATAAACCATAGGGATATTATCACTTTGCTTTTATTTCTGTCTGGGGAAATGGGCATAATTCCAAAAAGCAATGAGCTTTTCGTCTAACCCTCTTTTTTATTTCTTTGTTTTCTAAACAAGTGTATAAGGCCCATTGTGTACTTAAAAGTAATTTGGAAATAAAGGCAATGTAGAATGACTCTCAGGTTGACCTCTAGACAAAGTAGACCACAGCCTACTTCTTGGTAAGATAGAAGAATGTGGGATGGAAAGCAGGGGTGAAATGCTCCCGGTTAGGACCGGATCGCCCGATCCGGTAGCAATGGTGGCGGGTGGTTCGGAGAACTGGTAGCAAAAATCCCTGCTCATCCCCCATGCCCAGCTGAGCTGTGTGATCATCAGAGGTCTTTTTAAAAAAACTTTTAAAAGCATTTTTTCTTTGGCCAAAAAAATGCTTTTAAAAGTAAAAAAAAAGCCTCTGACGATCAGGCAACTCAGCTGGGATCATCAGAGCCTTTTAAAAGCATTTTTTACAACCTCTTCAGCTGAAGAGGTTGTAGAAAAAATGCTTTTAAAAGTAAAAAAAAAGTTGGCCACGCCCACCCAATCACATTATCCCCCCACGAAGCCATGCCTACAGAACTGGTAGTAACAAATTTTACATTTCACCACTGATGGAAAGCATCATCACCAGATGGATTCATAACTGGCTGATCAACTGCATTCGATGTGTAGTCCTTAATGGAGCTATATCAACATGGAGGAATAGAATATATAAACTTTATTACAGTCATCGACCAGCAATAGACATACAATAAATTAAAAATAATACTGACATTAATCATGAATAGTAATATCCCTGTTATGAAAATACATGATCTCAAACTGTTGGGGTCATTCCCTAATTTACATGCATGGAGAGCCAATACGTATGTGATTAAATATATTTTTCAAAAAATTGTTATAGATATCTCCAAAAAATTGGTGCAAAGTGACGTCTATAATTCTGTAACCAATTTTTTTCTTGTGGACATTACAGCAACATAGAATTTTGCCACTGCATGCGTGGTAGCTGGGTTTCAGTCTTGGAGAAGAAAGCCTATATAAAAGTCGTCTGTCCTCCCCAGCAATCTCTCTAGTAAGGGGAGAATGCGTATTGACCTACATACTCTGTATAACTCACAGTACAGTAAAACATGTGAGATATCTTCGACTTCTCCTTTACCACATATACATACCAGAGGTGGGTTTCAGCAGGTTCTGACCAGTTCTGGAGAACTGGTAGCGGAAATTTTGAGTAGTTTGGAGAACCGGTAGTAAATATTCTGACTGGCCCTGCCCTCATCTATTCTCTGCCTCCTGAGTCCCAGCTGATCGGGAGGGAATGGAGATTTTACAGTATCCTTCCCCTGCCCCGCCCACCAAGCCCCACCCACTAAGCCCCAGCCACAGAACCAGTAGTAAAAATTTGTGAAACCCACCATTGATACATACCCGTATCAACATGGAGGGAAGCATGCACTGGGGTATCCCAAGGTTCTATCTTAAGCCCAGTACTCTTCAAGATCTTCATAAATTATTTGGATGAGGGGATAGAAGGGGAACTCAATAAATTTGCAGACAACACCAAACGGGGGAACAGCCAACAATTTAGAAGACAGGCTCAAAATCCCAAGGGATCTCGACAGACTCAAATACTGACCCCTATCCAACAAAATGCAATTCAGTTGTGAGAAAGATAAGGCTTTACATGAAAAGTAAAGTATAGAATAGGTGGTGGGTGACTCAACAGTAGTAACTGTGAGAGAGATCTAGGAGACCTAGTAAACAACCACTTAAGTATGAGCTAGCGTTCTGCTATAGCTGCCAAAAAGCCAATGCAGCCCTAGGCTTCATCAATAGAGGAATAATATCAAGATCATGTAAAGTATTAGTTCTGCTTTATACTGCACTGTTAAGACTATGCTTGGAATATTGGATCCGATTTTGGTCACAATAGAAAAAATATGTTGAGACTCTTTTAAAAAGTGCAGAGAAGAGCATCAAAGATGATTAAGGGACTGGAGGATAAAATATATGATGAACCATTGCAGGAACTGGGTATGTCTCCTCTAACAAACAGAAAGACTAGGGATTTTAAAGAAGAGATTGGACAGCCATTTCTATGAAACGGTATAGCGTCTCCTGCTTGAACAAAGGGTTGGATTAGAAGATCTCCAAGGTCTGTTCCAACTCAGTTATGCTGTTGCTGCTTGTCCCTGCCCATTGGTTTCAATGCTTTTTATAAAAGGCAGATGTGTTGAGAAGCTTGGTAGAGATCAAGGAAGATGTCAGTAGGCAATCAATTCAGAGATAGTAACCGTTGTCATGCAGAGAGAGAGAGAGAGAGAGAGAGAGAGAGCGCTATCTGTTACGTAGGAGAAGAACATTGACAAATCTAGACTAAAGACTGAAGTGTGGAAAAATTATTTATTAAACCTATTTACAAAGGCACCCAATTTATAGACCATGACTCAAAGATATGTATGGTCTGAGCTATCTAACATACAGTCATGAAAACTGGAGCATCAAAAATGCTAAACAGAAAAATTAAACACCTTTGACCAATGATGCTTGAAAAAGTGTTGAAAATATCTCAGTGTCAGCCCTGGAGGCCATCTTTTTTTTTTGGATTTTCAGGGCTGCTACACTTAGTACTGTGGGAAAGTGGGAGGGTGGGTTGTATGGAGTTGGTGGAGATATATAGATATAACAACATTCTTTTCTCCGGGAGTCAAGGACGTTCAGCCTGCACGTGGAGAGGCGTAACTGGGGGGCATCTCCAGTTGGGACGGTGGATTGATTGGATCATGTGATGGACATGTGGGTGCAGAGGAAGGAACCTGGGTGGGAAAAACCCGGGAGCTTTCACATGTGGGTTTTCCCAGATATGCCAATATGACATCTCTAATAAAATGGAACTTTGAGGAGCTGCTTGCCTCAGAGTCTTGTTTAGTTGGGGGTGTTACTTGAAACCCTGACACTCAGCCTGCATTTTGGACAAGTAATTCATTACGCAGTAATAGGGAAGCTACAGCATAATGTTTTGGACAGTTAGACAGAAGGGTAGATTCACTGGAGAAAGCCCTGAGGCTTGGAAAAAGCAATGTGAATTTAAGAAGCAGACCAAGGAGGCTAGTGACTATCACTGATGACATAGGCAAAGAAGCTAATCCTGGAGAAATGACATCCTTCAGATCACAAAGACCTGCAAGCGCCTGGGATGACTGAACAACATTAAGAGGAATATGATCTGCTGGGTGCAAAGACCATGCAGTTCTCCCGTGAAGGTTCCACTGCAATGGATGGGAGCAATGCAAACCTATGAAAAAGCTTTGTGTGCTGCACACCTGGTCTAGTTACCTTTGGCCTTCTTTTAGAGAGTTGGGCATATTTCCAAACTCAACAATGGGCTGCAGCCTCCTGTCCTGTTATTTTTCTTTTCTGAGAAAGCTTGTTGGGCCTGTTTGGCACTAGAGGCATTCATGCAAAAGCTGAGACTGGAAACTGGTGCTTTGCTCTGCTTTGTATAAGTGCCCCTCTTTTGAATAAACAAATAAATATTTTTTTAAAAAAACAAACAAACCAAAATAAGGAGTTAGGAGGACTGACTGGGAAGGTGGCCGCCAAGGGCTTTGTCCGTGAGGAGCATGGTGCTCTTGGAGTACATATTAGGGACCCCCAATAGCAGTGATGGGATTCAACTAGTTCTCACCACTTCGGCAGAACCGGTTGTTAACTTTCTAAGCAGTTTCTTCCAGTTGTTGGAAGAAATCATTAGGGCAGAGAACCGGTTGTGAAATTATTTGAATCCCACCACTTTTTTTTTAAATTTGAATTTATATCCCACCCTTTTCCAAAGACTCAGGGCAGCTTACACTGTGTTAAGCAATAGTCTTCATCCATTTGTATATTATATACAAAGTCAACTTTTATTGCCCCCAACAATCTGGGTCCTCATTTTACCTACCTTATAAAGGATGGAAGGCTGAGTCAACCTTGGGCCTGGTGGGACTTGAACTTGCAGTAATTGCAAGCAGGTGTGTTAATAACAGACAGACTTAGTCTGCTGAGCCACCAGAGGCCACCACTGCCCAATAGTAAACCATGTTTTATTGAATTGGCTACAAAACAGGGATCAAAACTCAACCAACCCACAATGTGACTCAGCGTAATGTAGAAACCTCAATATTTTCAAAGAATGCTTCTAAATTGGCCTTTTAAAAAGAAAAGTAGTCTTCCATGGTAATAGTTCAACAAGGGATGTCTGTAGAGGTCAAAAAAGAGGAGGTTTCGAAGGATTTCTAGCAGGACTACCAGATTCTGTAACAGCTTTGTTCCCTACAGTAGTGGCCAAAATTGTGGAAACCTTTTGGGGAAAGTGTACAGTATTTTTGAGGTTTGATGGCTAATAACAGCACTTTTGTTTTGAAGTAGTACCGTAAAATTATATATCCTCTGTCCAAGTAACATGGGTTCTAGCCCAGTTTAGTCTTTTCAACCCTTGTTTGAGAGATAAAAGTAGCTTTTTTTCATGGAATTCTAGATTTTAGGCCAAATTCCTGCAGTCTGCGCCGAACAGTCCTTGCACTCAACTTTGTGTTGCATTGCGCCATTTCATCTTGTATACACCCAGATGATTTTCTTCTGTCATGTAGGCACAGTCTCTTAATTCTATCATCACTTGCTGTTGTGCACCTTTTCCTGCCTTACCAGAGTGGTTTTGTAGTGACCGAGTCTCCTTATACCTCTTCAAAAACTTAGAAATGCCACCTTTAGTTAACTTTCCACCAATTTTTCTTCTAATTTCTTTATAACTGTATCCTTGTTCACTTAATAATACTATTTTACATTGCTTTCTGGGTGACCAGTCAACTCTTTGCACCATTACTTTAATTTTATTATGTTTTACAGGCTCACTAAATGAAAAAACACAAAAAAACCCAACCAACTTGATAGTGATCACATTAACACACTGACAAATGTCCTCCTCTCAGCTTCAATACATGACATTAATAACTGAATCCTACTGTGATCTGATTGGGTCATTGCCAAAACAAGATGATGCCTGATTGGCTCTCTAAACACTCATGCTCATTGGCTACATACAGTGGTGGGATTCAGGCAGTTCTCTCCGGATCACGCACGCTCACGTTTCCAAACTGGTAGGGAAGGTAAATGAATCCCACCTCTGGGCTACAATCAGATGAAGGAAAGCTACCTGATATCAGCCTAAGCAAGTTGTGCTTCCTTTTTCTGGTTAATTGACTATAACCTTTCATAGAATAAAGATAATTGAACAAACTTTGTTGCATTACATTCTTGATTAAATTATCTTTCCATTGATATATAATTTTATGGTACTACTTCAAAAAAAAGTGGTGTTATTAGCCATCAAACCTCAAAAATACACTTTCCCCTAAAGGTTTCCACAATTTTGGCCACTACTGTATGCCAGGCAGTGGTGGGATTCAGCCAGTTTGCATTACTTCAGGAGAACCGGTTGTTAACTTTCTGAGCAGTTTGGCAAACTGGTTGTTGGAAGAAATCATTAGGGCAGAGAACCAGTTGTTAAATTACTTGAATCCCACCACTGATGCCAGGGGTATCAAACTCACGTCGTCACGGTGGCATCACGTGACGTATACAGAGTCCCCCCCCCTTCACTAAACTGGGTGTGGGCGTGGTCAGACCATGACGCATCTGGCCTGTGGGGCGGGAGTTTGACAGCCCTGCCCTATGTCTTCTGTCTGGTAAACTTGCAAGATTTGTTTTCCTCGCCATGTGTATGTATATATGCGAACTAGACAGTGTTGTTTCTCTGTTTCATACAATATATGTAGGTAGGTGGGTATATGCATATTTATTTATTTGTTTGTTTGTTTGTTTGTTTGTTTGTTTGTCATGTTTATTTATTTATTTTATTTTATTAATCGAACTTATATACCGCACCATCTCCCGTAGGACTCAGGGCGGTTCACAGGCATATTAAAACAGTACAATAAATAAACATTAAAACCCAATTAAAACTAGATAATATCATGGCCTGATCACTAAAAAATAAAAAACCTATAAAAACCCCATTAAAATATGCTAAAACCTTTTATCTTAGGCTAGTCCTGCACGCTGAAACAATAAAGTCTTCCTTATACCTTATGCAGGGTATATTGGGGGTGGTGGCCCTTTGAGAGCTGCATGCAATGAAATTTCATTTTAATGTACGCCGATTAGTGTCCTTTTAGTGACAATAAAGTTAGCCTAAGTCAACATGGCAGCCAAATTGCATAAGGGATGCCCCATATGTTACATGCATTAAATGTGTGATGCATGAAAATAAGAGATGAAGATTCAATTGCAGTCACAGTCCCCATCTTGACTTTTTTTTTCCTTCCGTTTTTCTTAACTCCCATCTCCATGGATACTCCTGCTGTATGCAGTCCTTTTAAACGCTTGCAAATTTCAACTGATCTATAAATGTCATTACTTGACTAGAATAGCTCACCAGAGATTTGCTGAAATTGTGCTTCTGTGTTAATCAAGTGGCAGTCAATTCTCTCCTTGGGAACCAGAACAACTTAGGCCAACCTCTTCTCAATGCGTTCTATACGAAGTCCTCAACTTAGGACCCCGACTGGCACCAGAATTTCCATTGCTAAGCAAGATGGTTGTTAGGTAAGTCATGCCTGATTTTATGATCTTTTTTGCCACTGTTGTTAAACAAATCATGTGGTAGTTAAGAGAATCCGGCTTCTCCCATTGACTTTGATCGTTGGAAGCCAGCTGGGAAGGTCGCCAATGGCGATCACGTGACCCCAGGACGCTGCAACCTTCGTAAATACATGGCCCGTTGCCAAGCACCCAAATTTTAATCACGTGACTGAGGGGAAAGCTGCAACAGTCCCAAGTCACTTTTTTCAATGCCGCTGTAACTTCAAACAGTCGCTAGATGAATGTTTGTAAGTCAAGGACTACTCTACAATAGGAACTGCTTAATAACTGCTAATTGTGCCTCGGTTTGTTTTCTTGTTTTGCAAAATATTGGAAATCTAAAATCTTTCAACACACCCCTTCAATGGCATGCTGGCAGCCAGAAGGACCGTGGCATCTGCCTGCCACCTGATTGGCTAGCGGCTAACTGTCCCGTGTGGCCAAAGGCCTGGGATGAACAGTGTTTCGGCGAATGAGCTGGGCCGAAGGATGTGGGCTGGAGTTGCGGAGGCCCATTAGCCAGGGCGAATGGCTAAGGGAGGGTCAGCTGAGGAGGAAAGCTAAGAGGTAAATGGGTGGAGGGGAAGCCTGGAGGAGAAGGAGGCGTGGCCAAGGGAAAGAGACTTGAAGGTCCCATTCCAAACTAGGAATTTGCTTTAGCTGACCATTTAACAGAATAACAGGTAGTCCTCACTTACGACCACTATTGAGGCCCAAATCTATGTTGTTAAGTGAGAAATTTGTTAAGTGAGTCTTGCCTCATTTTACAACTTTTCTTGCCACAGTTGTTAAGTGAAGCACTGCAAAGGTTAAGTTAGTAACACGGCAGTCAAGGTGAATCTGGCTCTGTTTGTCAGACGTTTGCAACTTACCTGAGTCCAGGATATCGCAACCGTTATCGATAAGAGTCAGTTGCGAAGCTCTGAGTTTGGATCACATGTCCATGGGGATGCTGAAATGGTTTTAAATGTGAAAACTACTTTAGGGCAGTGGGGTCACTGTACAAAGGACAATAAAGGACTGGAGGTCTCTTGTTTAAAAAAGGAAACTTCTCATCTGGTGCCCTGCAGAGGTATCACAACTTCAGTTGGCAATATCATAGCCAGTTTATACCGTTCAAATTCGAATCGTTTTACTACCGGTTCTGTGGTCCAGTTCAATTTGTTTTTACTACCGGTTCTATGGGCGTGGCTTGTTGGACGTGGCTTGGTCGGGGTCATGTGACTGCGTGGGTGTGGCCAACTCCACATCACTCATGCAAGATGGGGCGGCACCTTGCTGTGACATTGAGTTGGCCACGCCCACTCAGTCACCCCACCAAGCTATGTCCACAGAACCGGCAGAACAGTTCAGCCAAGTCTTCTAGCATTCAACCTGGCTGCTTCTCTCCTTCTCGGCCTCATACACACATAGCAAAAAAGCACACATCTCATGGTGCCAGAGGGACTCACCCACATGCTGTCTCCTCGCAGAAGGTATTGGTCTGTGTGTATGCCTGAGAAGGAGGAGAAGACTTGGCCAAACTTTTCTGCCTCCCTTCCCAGCGGAGCTGCTCGGAAGGCAGCTCCTGTGGCCTGTCCCTTTATGGTCCCCTGGTTGGGATGTCTCAGGCCTGCGAGCTGCTGTTCAACAATTCTCACATCTGTCGGCTTGCTTGATTTCTCGTGAAAAGGTGAACCAGTAGATGGCGCTCTTCTTTAATCATTGTGGCTGGTTGTAGTGAAGACCTAGAATTGGAAGCAACAGGAAAATGATTTGTTTTTGGCCTGAAAAACAGGACTCAGTTATCCTTTAGGAGGTTTGGGGAGGAAGGAATATTTTGGGGAGTGGGAATAGGTGATCACCTGTGCAAAAAGAAAAAAAAAGCCCCATATTCCTTCTGCCTTACACAAGTCTAGGTTGCTCTCCCAATCTCTCATTTGGCATTTTCCTCTAGTACAGGGGTCTCCAACCTTGGCAACTTTAAGCCTGGTGGACTTCAACTCCCAGAATTCCCCAGCCAGCTTTGCTGGCTGGGGGATTCTGGGAGTTGAAGTCCACCAGGCTTAAAGTTGCCAAGATTGGAGACCCCTGCTCTAGTTGGTATTCTTGGGGTGGTGGATCAGTTGAGTCGTCTTGAAAAGAAAGAAACCTGGTTAGTTTCGGAGATCTTTCCTGCTGCAGACATTTCCTCTGGGTTCAGCTCTGGCAAAGGACATTCTGGTTTGGCTACCTGGTGTAAGCTGGTTAGAGAAGCCGCTGGGTGAGATCATCCGTGGTTTTTAGAGTGAGATGTCATCTATACGCTGACGACACTCAGCTGTATATTTCCACCCCTAACCGCCCCAACGAGGCCGTCAAAGTGATGTCCCTGTGTCTGGAGGCCGTACGGGTCTGGATGGGGAGAAACAGGCTCCAACTCAACCCTTCCAAGACCGAGTGGCTGTGGATGCCGGCATCCCGGTACAGCCAGCTGATTCCATCGCTGACTGTTGGGGGCGAGTCGTTGGCCCCCACGGAGAGGGTCCGCAATCTAGGTGTCCTCCTGGATGCTGTCGTTAGAAGAGCATAGGACGGCCGTTGCCAGGGGAGCTTTTTATCAGGTTCTCCTGATATGCCAGTTGCGACCCTTTCTAGACCGGGTTTCCCTCTGCACAGTCACTCATGCCCTCGTCTCATCCCACCTGGACTACTGCAATGCTCTCTGCATGGGACTCCCCTTGAAGGGCACCCGGAAACTCCAACTGGTCCAGAATGCGGCTGCGCGGGTGACAGTGGGAGCACCTCGAGGGTCCCATGTGACACCTCTCCTGCGCGGTCTGCACTGGCTCCCGGTGGTTTTTCGGGTGCAATTCAAGGTGTTGGTTACTACCTTTAAAGCGCTCCATGGCATAGGACCGGGTTACTTACGGGACCGCCTACTGCCGCCAGTAGCCTCCCATCGACCTGGGCGCTCCCACAGGGAGGGCCTCCTCAGGGTGCCATCGGCCAAACAATGTCGGCTGGCAACCCCCAGGGGGAGGGCCTTCTTTGTGGGGGCTCCGGCCCTCTGGAATGAGCTGCCTCCGGGGCTTCGTCAACTCCCCAACCTCCGGACCTTTCGCCGCGAGCTGAAGACGCTTTTGTTTCATCGCGCAGGGCTAGCTTAAATGTAGTTTTAAATGGGGTTTTTATTCTTATTTTAGTTTTTATGCCATATATTGAATAAGTTTTTTATACTGTTCTTAATCTGTATTATATGCATTTTATTGGCTGTGAACTGCCCTGAGTCCTTCGGGAGAAGGGCGGTATACAAATCGAATAAATAAATAAAATAAATAAATAAATAAACTTGAAGAGAGACCACGCTGGAATTTTAACCTCTCGTCTCAAACTGTTTTTGAGGTTGCTGTTGCTGGAAATGTTGGTTTGATTCACCTTTCGCACATATAATGGCTGTAACCCAGAGGCACCTCAGGGCCATTCCTATGAATACTCATTTCTCATAAAAATAAACACACAGGAACTTAAGAACTGCCTGGGTTTGGAGGTGAGACCATGTGATGCAAAATAAAGGAATGTTTTCTGAAGATTGAGGCATTTCCTTGTGTAAGAAGCACTGCAGAAGTTTGTGTATTAAAAGAAAAATAATGGTGTTTTTTTTAAAAAAGTTTTTTATTGTATTTCGCATAGACATACTATAAATGTACAGTCTCTTATTCATTGTTAATCATATATATACTCTTTACATTTTCATTTTAATTCATTCATCATCCTAAGAAAATTTTTTTTAAAAAGAATATAATTATATTCCTGACGGAGGTTCCTAACGGAGCTTGGGCCATTTCCTAAGGATCTGGCCCACGGCACGGCTGAAGAACTAGTTGTGGCCTGGGAACAGGCTGCGGCTGGAGCTTTGGACCATGTCGTGCCTTTGCGGCCTCTGACCCGGCGCAGATCTCAGCCGGCCCCTTGGTTCTCCGAGGGGCTGAGGGAGATGAAACGCCGGAGAAGACGCCTAGAGAGTACCTGGAGGTCCAGTCGTTCCGAAGCTGATCGGACACTAGTTAGGTCTTATTCTAAGGCCTACTTAGTGGCAATGAGGGAGGCGAAGCGTTCCTACGCTTCCACCCTCATTGCGTCGGCAGATAACCGCCCGGCTGCCCTGTTTCGAGTGACCCGCTCTCTCCTTCATCAGGAGGTGCGGGATGACCCTTTGCAGGGATGTGCCGACGAGTTTAGTGGTTATCTATACGATAAAATCGCTCAGCTCCGGGATGGTCTGGACCGTAATTGGGATGATCCAAGTGAGAGGGCGGAGTCGTGTCTTGTTGAGATTGTTTGGGATGAGTTTGATCCTGTGGCTCCCGAGGACGTGGACAGGTTGTTGGGGAGGCTTCACGCCACTACATGTTTACTGGACCCGTGCCCTTCCTGGCTTGTGCTGGCCACACAGGAGGTGACACGAGGCTGGCTCCAGGGGATTATCAACGCTTCCTTGTTGGAGGGGGTTTTCCCTGCCGCCTTGAAAGAGGCAGTGGTGAGACCCCTCCTCAAGAAGCCTTCCCTGGACCCAGCTATTTTGGGTAATTATCGTCCGGTCTCCAACCTTCGCTTCATTGCGAAGGTTGTAGAGAGTGCTGTGGCGCGGCAGCTACCCCAATACCTGGATGAAGCTGTCTATCTAGACCCGTTCCAGTCCGGCTTCCGACCCGGATACAGCACGGAGACAGCTTTGGTCGCGTTGGTGGATGATCTCTGGAGGGCCAGAGACAGGGGTCATTCCTCTGCCCTGGTTCTGTTAGATCTCTCAGCGGCTTTTGATACCATCGACCATGGTATCTTGCTGCGCCGGTTGGGGGGATTGGGAGTGGGAGGCACCGTTTATCGGTGGTTCTCCTCCTATCTCTCTGACCGGTCGCAGACGGTGTTGACAGGGGGGCAGAGGTCGGCCGCGAGGCGCCTTACTTGTGGGGTGCCGCAGGGGTTGATTCTCTCGCCCCTCCTGTTCAACATCTATATGAAGCCGCTGGGTGAGATCATCAGTGGCTTTGGGGTGAGATACCAGCTGTACGCTGATGACACTCAGCTGTACTTTTCCACCCCGGGCCACCCCAACGAAGCTGTTGAAGTGCTGTCCCGGTGTTTGGAAGCCGTACGGGTCTGGATGGGGAGGAACAGGCTCAAGCTCAATCCCTCCAAGACGGAGTGGCTATGGATGCCGGCACCCCGATACAGTCAGCTGCAGCTGCAGCTGACTGTTGGGGGCGAGTTATTGGCCCCTAGAGAAAGGGTGCGCAACTTGGGTGTTCTCCTGGATGAACGGCTGTCGTTTGAAGATCATTTGACGGCCGTCTCCAGGAGGGCTTTTTACCAGGTTCGCCTGGTTCGCCAGTTGTGCCCTTTCCTTGATCGGGATGCCTTATGCACAGTCACTCATGCTCTTGTTACCTCTCGCTTGGATTATTGCAATGCTCTCTACATGGGGCTCCCCTTGAAGTGCACTCGGAGGCTTCAGTTAGTCCAGAATGCAGCTGCGCGGGTGATAGAGGGAGCTCCATGTAGCTCCCATGTAACACCACTCCTGCGCAGACTGCACTGGCTGCCTGTGGTCTTTCGGGTGCACTTTAAGGTTTTGGTTACTACCTTTAAAGCGCTCCATGGCTTAGGGCCTGGGTACTTACGGGACCGCCTACTGTTACCTCACACCTCCCACCGACCCGTACGCTCACACAGAGAGGGACTTCTCAGGGTGCCGTCCGCCAAACAATGTCGGCTGGCGGCCCCCAGGGGAAGATCCTTCTCTGTGGGGGCTCCTACCCTCTGGAACGAACTTCCCCCTGGTTTACGCCAAATACCTGACCTTCGGACCTTTCGCCACGAATTGAAAACATATTTATTTACTCGCGCGGGGCTGGCCTAAGTTTTTTGTCATATTTTAAATTCTAAATTTTATATTTCTAAATTTTATATGAATTTTAACAGGTTTTTAGATTTTAGATTTTAAATGTTTTAAAGTTTCGGCCAACTGTATAATAAGTTTTTTAATTTTGTTCTTAATTGTATATTGTTTTTTTTATTCTGGCTGTACACCGCCCTGAGTCCTTCGGGAGAAGGGCGGTATAGAAATGTAATAAATATTATTATTATTATTATTATTATTATTATTATTATTATTATTATTATTATTATTATTATTATTATTATTATTATTATTATTATTCAGGGCTACTCTTCTACCAATTCTTCTCACTTGTTTCACAACATTCCTTCTTCTCTCTTTCCCTTCCCTCCCTTCTTCATTTTCTAGTTTCTTCTTTCCTCCTCTCCTTCTCCTCTCCTTCCCCTTCTCATCCCCCACTCCTCACTTCTTCCCCCCTTTCTAACTTTCTCTCCTACTCTTTTTTTCTCCTTCCTTCCTTTCTTCCTCTCCTTTTCCCTTTCTTCTGTTCTTTTTCCCTTCTCCCCTCTTATTTACCAAAAGAAAAACAATGTTAAGAACACCCTTCAAAGACAGTCGCAAAAGACACGTTTGCTTCCAGGCACACAAATGATTTGGTTGTTAGAGCAGGAGTCTCCAACTTTGGCAACTTTTAAGACTTGTGGACTTTCCTGGCTGTGGGATTTTGGGAGTTGAAGTCCACAAGTTGCCAAGGTTGGAGACTCCTGGTTTAGAGAGATCTAAAGTGGGCTTCTCTAGCTTGATATTCTTTGATAGAGCAGGATTAAAATTCCCCTTAGCCCCAGCCTCTCTGGGCTGCAATGCTGGGAGTTGCAGTCCATTCATTTAGAGCAGGGGTGTCAAACTCAAGGCCTGCGGGCTGGATCCACAGGCTGGCCTGGAAACAGCAAAGGACCAGCCCGTGGTGCCTCTGCCAGTGAAAATGGAGCTTGAGAGGGCTCTTTTTCTTGGCTACGATGGCCTCCTGCAACCCTCTGCCAGTGAAAACGGAGCTCGGGAGGGCTGCATGTGAGCTCCATTTTCACCGGCAGAATGCTTGGGCTACCACAGGCGCCCCCAACATGAGTGATGTTGAGCTGGCCACGCCCCCCCCCAAGGTCAAACACAACTCTGATGCGCCCCTCAATGAAATCGAGTTTGACACCCCTGATTTAGAGGCTGTGCAGCTCCTCTGAAATTTTCTACCCCTATGATCTTCTACCCCTATGATCAGGCTGTACGGGTAGGCCTCATCTTACAACCACATTGAGCCCAAAATTTCCGTCGCCAAGTGAGACAACTGTGAGTCAAGTGACTTTTGCCCCGTTTTACAACCTTTCCTGCCAGAGCTGTTAAGTGAACCACTGAGGTTGTTAAGTTAGTAACATCGCTGTAAAATGAGTCTAGCTTTCCCTTTGACTTTGCTTATCAGAAGGCAGCAAAAAGGTGACCACTTGACCCTGGGACACTGCAACCATCATAAATATGAGCCAGTTACCAAGCGTCCGAATTTTGATCGTATAACCCCGGGGGATGCTGCAATGGTTGTGTGAAACATGGTCATACTTTTTTCAGTGCCATTGTAACTGCAAATCGGGGTGAAATGCTCCCGGTTCGGACCGGATCAGTCGATCCGGTAGCGATGGTGGCGGGTGGTTCGGAGAACCGGTAGCAAAAATTCCTGGGCCCCCTGCCCATGCCCAGCTGAGCCGCGCGATCGTCAGAGGCTTTTTTTTTTTTTACTTTTAAAAGCATTTTTTTTACAACCTCTTCGGCCAAAGTTGTAAAAAAATGCTTTTAAAAGTAAAAAAAAAAAAAAGATCGCGTGACACAGCTGATCACCCCCCCCCCGGCATCCGCTGTTCTACTTACCCCGTGCCTCCTTTTGGCATGCACTGCACACACCTCACATTTGGCGCGTGGTGCGCACTGCGCATGCGCAGCCAGCGAACTGGTAGTAAACCGGTTCAGATTTCACCACTGCTTTAAATGGTCACTAAATGAAAGGTTGTAAGTTGAGGACTACCTATAACTGTAAGGAACATCTGTGAAATCCCATGGGTCTTGTTTCAGGTTCTTATGAAAATGGCTTCATTGTGTGATATTTTGAAAAATGAGCGCAGGGAGAAGACAACCTTTATGCATTCTTTCCCCACCAATTATCTTAGAGACTGTATTAATTTGACAAAAAACAATAAAAAATGGTCTTTCGTCCCCTTACTTCCAGCAACAAAATTCAATTCTACCTAGTTGTTTGATAAAGAAATAAATTTAACTCTGGATGATACTAATTACAAAGCTTTTGGGTAATGACAAATTCTTAGACTTTTTAAACACTTTTGGTGACTGTAATAAAATGTATTTTCAGCATATTAAACTATGTAATAGGGACACGATGGCTCAGTGGCTAAGATCAGAGATGGGATTCAAATAATTTAACAACCGGTTCTCTGCCCTAATGATTTCTTCCAACAAGTAGTTCAGCAAACTGCTCAGAAAGTTAACAACCGGTTCTCCCGAAGTGGTGCGAACCGGCTGAATCCCACCACTGGCTAAGATGCTGAGTTTGTTGATTGAACCGCTTCTTAGCGGTTCGAAACCGTAGTGCCGCGTAACGGGGTGAACGCTTGTTACTTGTCCCAGCTTCTGCCAACCTAGCAGTTCGAAAGCATGTAAAAAAGGCAAGTAGAAAAATAGGGACCACCTTTGGTGGGAAGGTTCTTTTCTTCTTCCTATATATGTTTATATGTTTATATACTATATAATCTTTTTGTATGATGTTGTGACAAAATAAATAAATAAAAATAAAGGTAACAGCATTCCGTGTGCCTTGCTGGCCACATGACCACGGAGACGTCTTCGGACAGTGCTGGCTCTTCGGCTTTGAAACGGAGATGAGCACCGCCTCCTAGGAACCTTTACCTTTTTAAACTATGTAATAAATGAAGAACTATTTGGCTATTGATGATTACATGGTTTTATCATTTTGTAGGGTCTGCTTATATGCTATTTGCATATCTATCTATTTATCTATTTACCTACCTACCTATCTACCTACCTACCTTTCTCATCTATGTCTATACCAAAAGTGTCAAACTTGCATCATGACAGTGTTGTCACGTGACGTATCTTAACTTTTCTCCCCTTCGCTAAACTGGGCATGGGCATGGCCAGTGCATGACGCATCTGATTCGTGGGCCGTGAGTGTGACACCCCTGGTCTATACAGTAATGTCTCTGTATTTCAAGTTGGTGGTTTTTGCAGGCAAACCTGCCTTCTAAGACCGTCCTCATTTTATGGTCCTTTGGGCCAACTGTAATCTACACTCACATGTAGTTTGTAGTTCAGTTTGTCATGCAAACCCTGAAAATTGGACTGATTAAGTAAATGTGGTTAAACATGGAAAGCATGTAGTGCAAACACAGCTATTGTATAAGTTACCCTAGGAGATTTCTAGCTGCACCACAACCTTCTAACCAAACATTTGATTACTAATTTGTCAGTTTCACTGCCTTGTTACTCTCTGCCTTAATTCACAACACATGCTAAACTGGGTTAGCTTTCTGGCTTTAAGATGTGGTGTGAATGCAACCCATTGGATTAGATTATGGTTCAGACAAATTAAGAAGTGTGTTACAGCAATTTAAGGCCTGAAGAAAATGTGGTATATGAGCAAGTGGTTTAGTAATTAATGTATGGTTCGTTTGTTAAAAACCTAAACCCGAACATCAATTTCGTAATAGCTCAGGCCGTAATAGCTCAGGCTGGTAAGAAGCCTGTTATTAGAACACAGTAGCCTGCAATTACTGCAGGTTCAAGCCCGGCCCGAGGTTGACTCAGCCTTCCATCCTTTATAAGGTAGGTAAAATGAGGACCCAGATTGTTGGGGGGGGGGCAATAAGTTGACTTTGTAAATATACAAATAGAATGAGACTATTGCCTTATACATTGTAAGCCGCCCTGAGTCTTCGGAGAAGGGCGGGATATAAATGTAAATAAATAAATAAATAAAATAAATAAATAAATTTGATTAAGTAAATCGCGATTAGGTGAATCGCGGGTGTTGTTTGCACCGGGCAGAGGAAGGTTGGTGGATCCGTTAAGTAGGTACTAGGGGCTTCTGTCCGCAGCCAACGGGGCTGGAAAAATTCCGCCAGCAGACTCAGGAAATTTACGCCGGTTCTCCTGGAGGGTCTGTTAGGAGTGGAAGATTTCTAACACGTCGGAGTCCTGCGCTCTCTCTGTAAAGCCAGGCGGGCCCCGGAGGCTTCTACAGTTATGAATGGAATTTGCAAGCCCATCGGAAGGGCAGAGAGCAAACCGTCTTCCGGAATAAGTTATCAGCAGGTCGAGTCCCCCTCCCGCCTGAAGGCGCGAAAGAAACCCATTTACGCCAGCTATAGATTTGCGCACTTGGCCGGGGATGAAGTTCAGCCAGAATACGCGGGCCACTTTGACGGAGAATTACGCGCCGGCTAATCCCTCCTCCGGGAGAGAATGCGGCGGTACCGGCTCAGTCACCCCCGCCGCTCCCCAGAGCAGGTGGAGCCCTGACACGGGGTGTGCCCGAGGAATACGCTCTCTCCAGGGGGCAGATTCCAGTGGCAGGGAGTGGCCAAGAGCAAACGGCGGCCGGGGCCGGCACACGGCTGCGGAGGCGAGGTAGAAAAAGCCGGGAGCGCTAAGAGAGCGAGAGCAGAGCAGCTGGCGCGCAGGAAGGTGAGGAAGGCCCGCCCGCGTCTCCGGACTGGTAAGACTTGGTTAGGCGAGAAGGGACGTGGGGGGGAGCTCCGGCCCCGCAGCGGCCTTGGGAGCCCGGCAAGAAGGTCAAGGGTGGCCGCGGTGGGACTAGCGGGCTTTCTCATTAGGGGAGCTGAAAGGAGCTCCATATGGAAGCGAGGGCCAAATATCGCTGGGGAAACATTCCTCTCGCGGAAAGTTTGATTCGACCCATAAACGAGGGGATCAGGTGCGAATGATGCTCTTAGAGGCTTCTGGGGGGGGGGGAAGGGACCCCAGGCTCCTTCTGTGCTTTGCATTTGCTTTACACCATGAGTAGGTGCCATGCCTGATTTTGATATGCCGGATTTCAAACTGCTGCTTAGAACCCCCGTGGTGAAATATCAAGCAAAAGTGTTTTCCAAGGAACATGTTTCTAGTCCTCATGTGTTGCAGGAAAGCTTTGGAAGATAATTTCCCTTACCTAACGAACTGAAAAGTTGGAATTGGCTTATCCAGGTCTTTGAGGGTGAGGAAGTGGTTGCTTTTCGTTCAGTACTTATACCATGAAGTCAAGCTCAACACCTACGGGTGTCTTGGACTTGGCTGTGCGGTTTTTTTCAACAGGAGAATAGAAGGGATTTACCTGTATTTGCTTTGCGGGTGTTTTTTCAACTTTCTAGTCTAGCCTACATTTTAGGGATTCCGGGTAAATTTCTCCTCCAGGGATCCAGCCAAAACTAACCTGACAACCCTAGCCAAGGTCAAGCAGGTGCCGCCATCGGCTAAGACTCAGGAGAGGTAACATTCCTCAAATTAGTTGCATTGGAACTCAGGTTATTTGGAAACCCTCATCGTCTAGCAAAGCTGACTGAGGGACTCTGGGAGTTGAAGTCCACAAGTCTTAAAGGAGCCAAGTTTGCAGACCCCTGGTCTAGCAAATCCCGTGCTGGTTATAGGAGGTCTGTGTAGCTTTTCAGTGCTGCAAGATTCCTGCACACTATTTACACTCGGAGGCACACTTTGTCACCTGCACTTCTTCATATGTTCCATACGGCAATGGTTCTCAATCTGTGATCGGCGCATCTTGATGTCGTCATAGGGAGGTCTGCGAAGACTTGAAGAAATGTTATGGTTTAAATCTTGAGTTAGGTCTTGATGGTCCATGGCCATCGTCTTCGGCCACAAAGTAAAGGAAGATCTGTGATTAAGAAAAAGATTGAGAACCACTGCCATACAGTATTGTACTGGATCTGGAAGCAGGATCTAAAAAATAAGTAACCTGCTTGGGAATTTGGACTCTTAAGAAATCCCTGCAGTAGGAAGCAGTCATCTTAAGAGTTCTGTCTCCTTGGCTCATCTGTGCCCAGAGACTGGGTTGCTTCAGGTGCTAGTTTGAAAAAAGAGTTCAAGAGACAGAGACGAGCTGCTTTTTGGCTTAAATCCTCCACCCTCACCCTGAAGAAATGCCCACAAGAGCTCCTATGGTAATGCCTTATTTGTCCTGGCATGCGTTTGTCCCTGTCGAAAAACCAGTGCAGAAGAAAAATTATTCTTTGGAAGCCTTTCAAGAAAGCTCCAGGTAGCAGCTGTCGGGAGAACCAAACTCAGTGATCTGCAAAGACCAAGCATACCAGGAACTGTAAATTTCAGGTTGCCAAGTGTGTGGACAATTCCTGGTTGAACTTGCATTGCTGTCTTTGCCTCCCCCCAGCCTTCACTTGACAGATGCTCCAGCTGTCCCAGGGGTTCCCTCTTGACTGAAGCACAGATGCCTGTCTACCCAGACAACTGACCTTCTCTGTAACCTTTGAAATAAGCTGATGAGCTGTCAAGACGGTCAGTGCTCTTGCATGCCAATGGGTTATTGACCAATACTCTCAACGTGCCGAGACTTTTTGAGGCTGCCCTGGTTTCTGTTACTGATCAAACTGCTCAGGGAAGGTCTATATTCCCCATAGAAAATACTATTCTCTACTGTGGTAGGGCTGGGAAGGACTCCTGTCTGGAACCTGGAAAGCTGCTGCTAGTGAGCACTTAGAATTGGGCAGTTTCACATGTTCCATGTTTGAGTGTTTGCAAAGCTGGTTGATAAAGGGAAATTCCATTAAAGCAAAGGTGAAGAACCTACAGTCCTCCAGATGTTGCTGCCCTACACTTACAGCCTCTGACTGCAGTACTTTGTGTTGCTGGAGGTCTGGCTGAGAAATTGGATTTCTGCAACAGCTGAAAGCCCACAATTGAATTACAGAAAATAATGGATTCAGGTTGTGGGACAGATAATTATTTATTAACTACCTCTTTTGTTGAGGCTACATATCCCTCTGTCCTAAGGCGATAAGATCTGGACTGCCAAAATCCAGACTGCTGCTCCATGATGGCAGAGACAATCTCCTCTATGCCCTCTAGTGGTCATCTGGGTTTTTGCAGCCCAGACTGGATGGCCTTCCTTGTTCTTCTGTTTATGTCTGAAAAATCCAATGATACTCACCAATTTATTTATTAAACTCATACACGGTGATTCCAGGTGTTTTATAACATCAAAAATTGTCAGTGTAAAACCCTACCACCCAGTGGTGGGTTTCAAATTTTGTTACTACCGGTTCTGTGGGTGTGGCTTGGTGGGTGTGGCAGGGGAAGGATACTGTAAAATTTCCATTCCCACCCCACTCCAGGGGAAAGATATTGTAAAATCTCCATTCCCACCCCACTCCAGGGGAAAGATACTGTAAAATCTCCATTCCCTCCCCAATCCAGGGGAAGGTTACTGCAAAATCCCCATTTCTTCCCGATCAGCTGGACTTGGGAGCAGAGAATAGATGGGGGCGGGGCCAGTCGGAATTTTTACTCCCAGTTCTCCGAACTATTCAAAATTTCTGCCACCGGTTCTCCAGCACTGGTCAGAACCTGCTGAAACCCACCTCTGCTATCACCCTCTCACAGCCTTATAATCAAACCAGCTGCAGTCTGACTACCCAGCATGCCTTGCACAGTTCTATCAATCTGCTGCCTACTGAAGAAATGTTTTTAGAGGAGCAAAGAGCTACCATGAAGTCAACTGTCAGACTTGACCCCAACATCACTTTTGCATTTCCCAACAAGCAGCCCTATTTCTCCGTCCTTGTTACTGCTTCTCTTCTGACAGTGTCTCATCAAGCCCTGCTCCCTGTTCTTTTTAATGGGAAAGGCCACAGCCTGAACCTGGAACATCTGGCACATAAGGTGTATGTTGTACTAACTGAGCAACAGTATCTCCTCCTCCTCCTCCTCCTCCTTTGTCTGGAAGGTGGGAGGGAATTTGGCTGGCAGAAAGTTGAAGTCTGATTCCCACTGTGAATCCAAAGGGTGGCCTTAGGTAATCCTTCATCTTAGCTCATTTGTTGGGTGAGGCGTTTGTTGGTAATAATTAGAAGAAAAAAATATATTGTGATTGCTTTGATTATTGTTTGTAGATAATAATTGCAGGAAGAAAATAGTTGTAGGCTATTATTGAACCAAAATGTGTATCTTGGAGGTCATTTAATCCAACCCACAGCTCAGTATATAGGATCTATAATGCAAAATGCAGTTTTTAAGTTTCTTCCTTTCCTGGGAAAGAAAACACAGCAGCTCTTAAGCCTGTTAGATTCCTCTCTAATTGCTGTAATTATCAGGGTAGTTCTCCTAATGTTTAGTCAGATTTCTCTTCAGTATTATTTCTACCAATGTCAGATAGTGAAGCGCCTGCAGATTTTTCTCCCAGTTGTCCTTCAACTGGAGGGAAAAGAATTGGTTTTAAAAATTGTTTTAAAAGAGAAATGATCAGGAATGGATTGGGCTCTTCTTCCTTTTCTGCGCTACCAAAAAAGGTTTTGTCTATTATTGAGTTCTGTGACCACAAGGATATATTTGAATGCATTCTGCATGATACAGCTCTGTAATATTCACGTAACCAAATTATTGATTCATAAAAGTTCTCAGAACTCTCCAGTGCAAATGTATCTCTGGATGGGCAAAAAACATTTTAGATGTGAGATTTTATCACTCGTGGTGGACAATAAAAGGAACAAGAGCCTTTTGCGGGATTGGGGTGCTCTTTTTATTTTATCACAATGGGGCCAAAGGCTGTGTCTAACTTTGCCAGAACAGGTAGTCCTCGACTTACAATAGTTCATTTAGTGACCATTCAAAATTAAAACGATCCTGAAAAAAGTGACTTAGACCATTTTTCACACTTACCTTTGTAGCTTCCCTATGATCCTGTGATCAAAATTCAGATGCTTGGCGACTGGTTTATACTTATGACCATTGCTGTGTCCCAAGGTCATGTGATCACTTTTTGCAATCTTCTGATGAGCAAAGTCAATGGGGCAGCCAGATTCACTTAACAACCATGTCACTAACTTAACAACCTCAGTGATTCACTTAACAACTGTGGCAAGAAAGGTCATAAAATGGGGCAAAACTCAATTAACAAATGTCTCCTTAATTTTGGGCTCAATTGTGGTTGTACGTGGAGGACTACCTGTATCTGTCCTGCAGCCTTCCTTGCTTTAAAGTTCAATCCTGAGGAAAGATTTCAAGAAGAAATGTCTTCCTTTGGCCTTTTTACCATTAAGAAGTAGGCTGGGTTGATTGTTTATCTACCATCAAGTTGTTGTTGACTCTTAGCAACCACATAGCTAGACCTTCGTGAACGGAACAAAAGGAACCCTGACCTTGAGAAATACAGAAAAAGCATCCACTTCACACTACAGAATGGAGAAATTTGGAAAGGTTATTTATGCCTAGCTCTAATTTCTCCCCTTTATTATTATTATTTTTTACTCCATCTTCTAATTAACTGGAGCTCTCCATCTCATTTCTCCTTAACTTTCTCTTAAAATAGCCAGTCCTCTCAAATATTCCTCATCATTCAGATTAAGCATTAAACGTTACTGAGGTAAACATGTTCAGCTCAGAGATGGGCTATCATTTTGTGAGAGTAACGTATATCTTTGTTGTTGTGGAGTAGTGGAGCAATTGGGTAAGGTGGGATACTTGACCTATATCCCTATTTTCTTTTAAAGAGGGGTATTTTTGAAGGCCAAGCCCATTCCTTTTTAATTCATGTCCCAGCCCATATCAGCATGGAATAATTCCAGCATTGTTCATGCTGTTGCCAAGCAAGAGGTCTTGCCAGACATATCCGAGGGATTGGGATGGTCGTTTATTTATATCTCACATTTATTATTATTATAAATAATTTATTATTATAATAAATAATTAGAGTGATGAAGATAACTAACACTCCTCCTTCCTCTTATTTTCTCCACAACAACAACCCTGTGAAGTCAGTTGGGCTGAGAGAGAGAGTAACTGGCCTGAAGTCTCCCAGCCAGCTTTCATACCTAAGTTGGAACTAGAACTCACAGTCTCCTGGTTTCTAGCCTGGTGCCTTAACTACTAGAGTCTGGTGGCCCATGGGCCGGATGTGTCATATGCAGGCCACACCCACCCCAGTTCCGCGAAGGGGGAAACCGTTGTGATACATCACGTGACGGCAATGTGACGCTGTGAGTTTGATACCCGTGCACTAGACTAATAATGGCTTTGCTGCCCCTGTTTTATACTAAGGTGGGACCAGGCATTTTTGCTTGTGCAAGATAATGATACCATTGGAGAATGTCTCCATACTCTGTCCCCATTCATGCCAAGTTATACAAGAAACATCCCTCTGCAAGCAATAAAATTAGCCTTCCCAAATGAAATCTAAACTGCGAAGACACAGTTCAACAACCGTATTTTCCATGCATTCTTATCACCTAGCTGTCATTCCTCTTTTGTTGCTACATATATGCAGATGGTTGACTATTGACTAGAATGACTTGCAGACAATATTTTTTTTTACAGCCCACATGTTCTCCAGGTTGTCTTGGAACTGAATCTGTGAGTGGGCAAACCTATGTATTTTGTCTGTCTCTCTCTCACACATCCCTGGACGTTGTAGGACTGCGCAACCCATAACCTCCCACTTTATATTTAGCCCCAGGGAAGACTATTTTGCATTGATGCGGAAACTTTTTTATGGAGGATTTTTCCCCCCCTTCTCATCCAATGCAGATAATGATCTCTCTACGTTGCCTTTTGACCTTGCAGCCTCTCTCCAAAAGTAATCCAGAAGATAGAAGCAAGTTGTGCTTTTCTCTTAAGGTGCATATGTGTGACTTGAGAACCTGATTGCTGTAAATATCAAGTCATACAATTTTATTGAAATGTCCCTTATTTCTCAGTTACACCACGTTTGTCACACAGCTGAGAAGTTAACTGCTCAATGAAAGATAATTCATGGAGCAGTTTCTCTAATCATCTGTATTCGGGTTTTCCTTATTCTTTTCTAGAGGAGATGCCGCAAAGTATACTTTTTTTAATTTAGATCATCTTCTAAATCCTTTAGGTCAGGGGTGTCAAACTCAAGGCCAACTGGCCGAATGTGGCCCACAGGGTGCTTAGATCTGGCCTGTGGGGCTGCCCTGGAAACATCAAAGGACCGGTCTGTGGTGCGTTTGCCAGTTAAAATGGAGCTTGGAAAGGCCGCGACAGCTTCCTGCAGCTCTCTGACAGTGAAAATGGAGCTCATATGCATCCCCTGGGTTCCGTTTTTGCTGGCAGAGGGCTGCAGGAGGCCATTGTGGCCGAAAACGAGTGACATCGAGCTGGCCACGCCCACCCTGGCCCCCTGAGGTCAAACACAATCCTGATGCGGCCCTCAATGAAATCGAGTTTGACACCCCTGCTTTAGATCTTCTTTAAAGGATGAGGCCACAAAAGCAATGAAAGGTTTAGAGCTAGGGGGAAAAAAAAAGACTAGGATAACATTAGGAGAACTGCTAAGGATGTAGATCAGTATTTTTCAATCTCAGCAACTTTAAGGTGTGTGGACTTCAGTTCCCAGAATTCCCTACCATCAGGAGAAGCAGGATGAGAAAAGCTGATATAGCTGGCATTTAAGATCAGGGTCAGCGAAGTATCTTTGGACTATGATAACAAAGAGAGACAATTTGGTGTCGTAATTAAGGGCACTGGGCTAGAAACAAAGAGACCATGAGTTCTAGTCTAATCTTGGACATGAAGCCAGTTGGTGATTTGGGGCAGGGGTCTCCAACCTTGGCAACTTTAAGACTTGCGGACTTCAACTTCCAGAGTTCCTCAGCCAGCGGAGCAAAGCTGGCCTAGGAACTCTGGGAGTTGAAGTCCACAAGACTAAAAGTTGCCAAGGTTGGAGACTCCTGATTTGGGGTTTCTCTCTCTTTCTCTCCTAAATGACAGCAATGGAAAACAACTTTCAAAAATATTGCCAAGAAAAGTGTATGAACTTGTTCAGATGGTCATTAGGAATCAAGGCTGACTTGAAGCACACATATTAATAAAGATAGCCAAAAAAAAAAAAAAGATCTGAAGTATAGTAGTTCAGATGTAGAGGATAAACCTTTGCTGCAATTAAAAAGTCAGCAGAAGGCTTTTGATCCATTTCACCTGTCTTTTTGTAGACAGAGCCTTTGGTGACTAAGTCTGGGTGTTAACCAAGCATTATGAATTCAAAGCCTTCGTGGCGAGAGACAGAACATCTATCACAAAAGCTGCATGTACAAAAGAAAAAAAAACACACCATGTCTTCCACTGGACGGGGCTTGTGCTGTTTAAAAGCGGCTGTGATTTGCAATTCTTCCCCTGTTTCAGTATCTTATCTTGGTATTGCAGGCAAACTGGAGCACCTCCCTTTGAATCTAGTTGACAAAAGGTGTCCCTGCTCCTGGTACATTGTGGTTTGGGAGCATGTTATCATCAGTGCTGACCTTTTGTCCTCTTTTTGTCCTTCTCAGAATTGTCAACTCATTTCCCGACCAATTCTCTGAAGTTTGTTGAATGGAAGCGTGGACTATTGAAGCATGACACCCGAGTCCTTCAGCTTTTGGTCTTTCAGTGTGTGGGCCCATTGCAATCGCCAGTGACACCATGGCCCACCACAATGTCGGTTTCCAACCTGAATCCTCAGCCCCACGTTCGGATTCCAAGGAGGAAGCCGTGAATGGCAAGGAAGAAGCGGCCAATGCTGAGCCCAGCCCTTTGGACTGTGTTATTTGCTTCACCCCTTATGACCAGCTCTTTAAACTGCCGAAGGAGCTGAGCTGCAGTCACATCTTCTGCCTGGAGTGCTTGGCCCGCATCAATGTCTCCTCAGAAGACGTCAACGCCATCACCTGCCCCATTTGCCGGGCACCCACTGTCTTGCCTCCCCGCAAGGGCCTGCCGGGGCTTCCTACCCGCCGTGACTTGCTGGAGCAGCTCACCGCAATGCCGGTGCCCCCTGGCTCCGTGCGTTTTGATCGTCGGCGGGGTTTGCTCTACTTGCCAGCGGGGAATAAAAGCGGGCCTCAAGTCGGATTGAAGCCGGGACCTCTGGTCAACACTGTCAGTTTGAGTGTCGATGTCGGGAGGCCTCCACCCCCAGGATCAGCCCGAAGACTGGCCGTCTCGGGTTGGCCATTCTATGCCGCTCTGTCGGTCGCGTTGCTCGTCACTATCGCCTTGATAGTCTGTGGCATCTACATCTTCATGATGCCTTCTATGTACATTTCAGTGGGAGGATTTCACAAAGGGAATCACAGCCTAGGCCTTGGGGGAAACCACTCTAATCCAGTAAGTCCTTCCCCAACCTAACACTAAGAGATGGGCTTCCCGCCCTTCCTGCGTCCACCTGTTATGATTGTGCTGCTGGTAGTTTCAGGTTCTCCAGAAACACCCTGGCCGCCTCCAGTTGCCTGCATAGAATGAATGGGAAGATAAAGCTTAACTCTTGTCTGCTAATCCTTTTCATCTCTGGAGGCTGTGGCCCCACCAGCACTTTACTGGCGAATCACTTTTTGGACTTCTACTGGCACTTTCTCTCACAGCCACCCACCTGCGGATCATCTTTAGATGAGGTGAATTGGGGAGGTCGAAGTTGCCCCTTTGCTGTTTTATGGCCCACAGGAACAGGCTGGTGGAAAAACAGAGCATGTTATAACTTCGTGGTGGAAGGGAGACATTAATCCACCTTAATTGGTACCTTGGCAGAGACACACCATGCTGTTAAAATATTGCCAACCTTCCTTACCCTGATGCCCTCCAGACATGCTAGTTCATTATCTCCAACCCCTCCAGGATGTTGTAGTCAGATGTCAGATGGTGCCAGGCTGGAGACTATCATTCCAGATGAGGGGAACAACATTTCAGGTGCCCAGCTTGAAACGTTTTCTCCAGTCAGAAATTTAATGTAGGGCAGAATACGATGGGGTAAAACTCTTCGAAACCGTGCTTAGGAAGAAGCAAATGATGTTTCCATTGGCCTTTTCTCCTGAACAGCTGGGGGAATCCCCTCTGCGGTTCTGTTTCACAAATGCATCTAGCACATGATCGCTTCCAGGGATTGAGGTTTCTTTGGCAAAGGGAGCTGCATTTTCACGGCTCTTGGTGTTTCTTTTTTGCTTTCTATCCTCTCCTCCTGGGCCCAGACTACACTACTCACTGGAGCAGCTTGGCAGACGAATCCACTTGGTGTGGGGTTCAGTCATGGGCACCTTGCCAAAGTTACCAAGGTGAGATTAATGGTTGATGCTGCCTTGGAGTTCTGGTCAGCATGAATATAGATTTCAAGTCTTGTGGAAGTACAACAGGCTAATGAAGGATTGTGGGAGTATCACTTCCAGCTTATCGCTTCTTTTGCTACTTCGTTTTTCTCTCATCTTCTGTGGCCTGAATAGTTGCATGGAAAAAGCAGGAATGCAAAATGCCAAGGTTTTCCTAACATCAAACATATAATGTACCTGCTCTGAGATAATTGCTGTGTATCCATAAAGGCCCAAGACTTGGATTTAGAAAGGAGGGAGAGATGGGGTGGAACAGGCCTGCACAAAGGCAGCCTGTGGTAGAGGCTTGGAGATTTTATCTCCAGCTTAAAAGTTGTATATTTTTTTTAGTGGATTGTGGTTATTAATTGGCTGGGGGGGAAAAAACCCCCATCTGGCTTTGTGTCTGTGGTTTAATAGCAGCAGAAAATGCACAGATCAGATAAAGTGAGAAGCAGTTACGGGCAATTAATGTGGGTCAAATTACTCTGAAACACACAACAGGACGGATTGGTTAGGCAAGGAAGAATGCCAGTAAAATTCTGCACTCTTCAGGTTTTGTGCCTTAGAAATTACTCTTTGTTTTTGTTTCTGTTGTTGTTGGCCCCTTCTGTAGCAGGGTCACCTCATTCTTGGATATGCCCCAAAGCTGTTTCACCATCCTGTATAAGAAATTTATACTATTGGGGGGAGGGGAAATGCTTATTTGTAAAAATATTGGCCAGCTGCTTTGAACTTGATACTTTTGATAAGAAAATTTAGAACTGAAGTCCAAAAGCCTAGAACTCTATGCCCATTGCCCCAAGAAGTTTAATCTTCTTAAATGTTTTGTCTGCAATCACAAATAACCATTAAAAGACTTTCACAGATTTCTTAAGCATGTCTTGGAAACTTATTCTGGGTTCATAACATGTATTTTTTTTCTCTTTATGGTTGGCTATGAACTGAGCAAACTCATCTCCAATCATTCATCACCTGAGCCTGACACCTGCAGTTCAGCTAAATTATTGGCATTTGTATCTTGATTAATTGATCATTGCTATAGAGAGATCTATATGGATCTCTTCCTTAAATGTAATGGTAAAGGTTCCCCTTGCACATATGTGCTAGTCGTTCCCAACTCTAGGGGGCGGTGTTCATCTCCCTTTCAAAGCCTAAGAGCCAGCACTGTCCAAATACATCTCTGTGGTCATGTGGCCGGCATGACTAAACGCCAAAGGCGCACGGAACGCTGTTACCTTCCCACCAAAGGTGGTCCCTATTTTTCTACTTGCATTTTTTACATGCTTTCAAACTGCTAGGTTGGCAGAAGTTGGGACAAGTAACGAGAGCTCACCCCCGTTACGCGGCACTAGGGATTCGAACCGCTGAACTGCCGACCTTTCGATCGACAAGCTCAGCATCTTAGCCACTAAGCCACTACATCCCTTATCTTCCTTAGGTAGCTTTAAAACATGTGAACTTTTAATTTCAAAACTCTGGAATTGAAATCCACACACCTTAAAGTTATCAAGGTTGAGAAACACTGCAGTAGAGAACAACAGAATCAGCAAGCGAGGCTCTTGGTCTGCTTGTGGAGGCTATTTAGCTATTTGTGTATGTGTGTGTGTACTTGACTACATTTATTAAAATGCTGATTCATGCATATATGGGCAAATGCAAAACAATGCCTTGGGGGATGGGACCCAGAATGTTGTTATGGAGGAAGACCCAATTATCCTGTATCTCAAAATCCTTTTATATAAATCTGTATTGAGAGCCAATTTGGCCTAGTGATTAAAGTGCTAACCTAGAAATCGGGAGGTTATGAGTTCTTGTCCTCCCTTGGAGCTGAAAACTGGCTTGGGTGACTTTGGGCCAGCCACTCTCTCTTAGCCTAACCCACCTCACAGGGTTGTTGTTGGGGGAAAATAGGAGGAAGGAATATTGCTGCCTTGAGTTATTTAACAATAATAACTCCGCGGTGTGGCTCAGGCTGTTAGAAGCCTGTTATTAAAACACAGCTGCCTGCAATTACTGCAGGTTCTAGTCCCACCAGGTCCAAGGTTGACTCAGCCTTCCATCCTTTATAAGGTAGGTAAAATGAGGACCCAGATTGTTGGGGGGGCAATAAGTTGACTTTGTAAATATACAAATAGAATGAGACTATTGCCTTACATACTGTAAGCCGCCCTGAGTCTCCGGAGAAAGGTGGGATATAAATGTAAACAAAAAAAAAATAATGGGATAAAAATCTAATTAAAAAATACCTCAACCACTACAAATGGGAACTTCTAAGAATTCTTTTTTTAATGGGAAGAAGCTGCTCATTTTGGATGAGCAGGAAATTGAGGTAATATTAACTCCTGGTAGTTTCTAATCTATCTTTCTGGTTTCCCCCCTATCTAAGGAGTTAAAAAAATTGTCCAACTTCAGTTAAATCTTACATTTAATCTCTAGAGAGCTATATCTGCAGTATATAAAAGAATGGACTAATTCTTTCTATAATTTCTAACTATACTGAAGAACTGTCTTGGCACACAGTTTTGGCAGCAACAGAGCAAGCTTGCTGGCCAGTGCTGCTCATGTGGCCTCCATCAATCTCTACTATTTGCCATTTTCCATAGCTGTTTTAACTCCAGGAGCAGGGCATTATTAGATAAATGATCCCCTTTGCCTTAGGGCTACTGGGCTAACTCATCTGTTCATTCATTGGCAGAGATTAAGGCTATATTTTAAAAGAGGCTTTTCAGACTAGTCTAGCCACACTCCTTTGCTTTCTTGGCTCTGCTGCAGCAAGAAAGCTTTTCAAAACACACACACACACACACACCACTCCCAGTCAGGTATTAGTGGCATTGAACAGTTTTTCTTTTAAAGTAGTACGAACGATTTGGAAACAGCCCAAGTATACCTGCTTTCTCAAACACATCATTTTTACAAGCCTGTGGAAGCAGGCAATTACGGTTGGCATTAACTGGCTATGTTTTTTAATCAACTTTAAAAGCCCACCAGAAGGGTTTTCTCTCTTTCTTCCTTCCTTCCTCCCTCCCTCCCTCCCTCCCTCTTCTCTCTCTCTCCTTTCTTATGAACTTACTTATAAGAGGACCTCAGTGAACTCAGTGAACCTTACTTCAGGGCCAAACGGCTTGCCCTTCCCTCATTCCCAGGAAGTTTTAAGAAAACTTCTTTTTAAGAAAATGTTGGATAACCATCTGACCATGATGGTGTAGGGTTTCCTGCCTGGGCAGGGGGTTGGACTAGAAGGCCTCCAAGGTCCCTTCCAACTCTGTTGTTATGTTATGTTATGTTAAGTACAGTTAACAGTCAAAGCTGGTGCAAGTTTATAAGCCAAAACATTTAGATGGTGCTAGATTGCGATGCTCTGGAGTAACATGCATTGATTTCCTATACATGCAGTCAAGTGTGTCTTACACCACAATAGAGCCCAAAATTTCCATTGCTAAGCCAAGACAGTTAAGTGAATTTTGAATTTTGCCTCGTTTGCTACAGTTAAGTAAATCACTGCAGTCAGTAACACGGTTGTTAAGTGAATTTGACTTCCCCACTGACTTTGTTTGTCAGAAAGTCGCAAAAGGGGATTGATTGCATGTCCCTGGGATGTTGCCAACAGTCAAAAGTGTGAAAAATGGTCAAAAGTCACTGTTGTAACTTCAAATGGTCACTAAACGAATGGTTGTAAGTCAAGGAGTACCTGTATAAGAGAATGAACAGGTTGCACCTACAAGTTATGGGAGAAACATATATGGCACCAGAAATGCTTTCATGAAGGAGAATTCCCTTTGCTCCATCCCATGTTACTTTGTGTAGAGCTCAGGTTGTCACTGGATGTAGAACAGGACCACAAAATTGAAGACATTCATACTGTCCACAGATGACACACAGACACGTATTTCATATGGTATAATTTTACTAAAGAACATCTGTATACTGGTGGAAAAGTCTGGCAGGCATCTGGGCTTCCCTCACCATTCTAGGCAGCACCCATCACTTTCCTATATCTGCTGGGACAATAAAGTGCTCCAAATGGGAAAAGCATGGGGGGGGGGGACCTGGCACACGCATGTGCATTCTGCATGCAGAGGTGCATACATTCGTCACTGTTGGGCCCAGTTCCCTAATGTTCATCAGCAACCTAGCCAATCCTTGACTTCACTGTAGCTCCAGCACCCTACGTTCCTTGTTTAGGTGAGGCAAGATGAAGGCAATAACGGCAATTAAATACAGTCTAGAAATTCTCCACGGCCCAGTGTCAAAAGGAGGACACACTTCCAAGCATGAACAGGTGTTGCTCAGTGAGAACTGCAATATTCATAGAAACTACTCCAAGCGAATTCTCGCATCAGGCAATGCCCATCCCCTCATATCCAAGGAACGGTGCTTTCTTTCTTAAGAACTCTGCTACAAGGCGTATCTCGTGGTTAATTAATTACCATCTGGACAAGGAAGTCACCTGATAGGTTCCCTCTCCTGTCTCTAGCAATAGCCTATATCTGAATAAGGGCTCCACCTTCACCTTCAAATTTTCCCCTTTGACCTTAAACCTTCACCTTCATCATTGCATCACTCTTCACCTTTACATAGATGTGGCCCAGCTGGGACTCCACTCTGTCCCATGATTGTACAGGAATGACGGCAGAGGTTAAAATGAGACCTGGTTATATGATGTGCAAGATGGCTCTCGTCAGAGCCAGCCAGGTTGCGCGTTTGTGCGGTTGCTTGTATTGGCAGCCAGAATCAGATTGGGAAACTTAAGTGCTTTTGATAACGAACATACACAATCAAAGCATTCAAGTCCAACAGTATGGAACTCTTTGGGGTTACATGAAACAAGATTTTTTTTCATACCAAAATGCTTAGAAGACTCAATTGTCTGCTGCAGGAAGACTGTGCTACAGACTGGCTTGCAATAAATAAAGACCCTTTTGCAAGCGATCAGGTTGCAGTGAAAATGGGGAAAAAATGTCCTTGTTGTAAAGAAGACCCTTGTGAATTGTGGTATGACTATCAGTAACGCAATACAACTGCTACATCACAACTCAACGGTATACAAAAATTGGTGTCCCTGAATGCTGTATCTACTGGTATCTGCATCTAGGTAAGTTTACAGAGGAGCAAAAACTACATCAGTTTTCAATGCTCCTTTCAGTCTGAATTTCTTCTTGCTCATATTCCTGCAAGCATCCACGGCATGCAGACTTGAGAGTTTGGCTTTATAACAACCATATTTCCAGTTGTTCCCTTCCCGAGTAGTGACACTTGAAGACTAGTGAGATGTGGAGGTGGGGGCGGGAAGCGTAGATGTGGGCATCCTTGGGATTCCCTACTTCTAAAGTAAATCTCCAGATTTTCCACTTGGGATTCCAGGCTCCAGGGGAAGCAGATAGACAGACACGAAGGTATTTTACAAAGACTAGGGATTACGATTCCTTTTCCTTCCTTTCTTTTTTTTGGGGGAAAAAAAAAGCCCCTTCCCAGCCAGCTGTACAGAGTCCCCACCCACCAAATGCCCATTCCCCCGGCTACCCGAGCAAAGCCCCACTCTCCCTTTCTCCAGATGTCTGTAAGGTCCTTCACTTGTAGAGCAGGTGGACACGGCTCCCATCGCAGTTGTTGCGTCCCAGCTTGTCAGCCTGCTCAGCCACCAGGCAGCGGACGAGAGGCAGGCTAGGCTGGTAAAGATTGGGGCCAGTGGCTGCTGAAGCTGAAGCCGAGTTGTTGAAATGGTTGTCAGCCGCACAGTTGGAGGAGCGCCGCCGGGAACGGAGTTGCTGCCGCTCTTTCAGCTGCTGCTGGAGCTCCGAGACACGCTCTTCTTTCTGTTGGGGAGGGAGGAGGGAGGGAGGGAGGGGTCTATGAAGCAACGGGGCAAGATCCCCAGCATCCCGGTGGAAGAGATGGACGTTGGCACAGGAGGACTTGATCATGTGCCATCAACTTGGTGTTGACCAGTGGTGGAATTCAAATTTTTTTACTATTGGTTCTGTGGGTGTGGCTTGGTGGGCATGGCAGGGGAAGGATACTGCAAAATCTCCATTCCCACCCCACTCCTGTGGGAAGGATATTGCAAAATCTCCATTCCCACCCCACACTGAGGCCAGCCAGAGGTGGTATTTGCTGGTTCTCCGAACTACTCAAAATTTCCGTTACCGGTTCTCCAGAACCTGCTGAATACCACCGTCGTGTTGACTCTAAATGACCACATAATAGATTTTTCTCCAGGATCTGTTCTCAACTTGGTCCTTTAGATACAAGGAGGAGGCAGCTGCAGTCCTCCTCACACAAAAAGACCACCCCAAAACCTAAAACTCACTTTCCAAGGACGCTGCCCAGCAATCAAAAGGGAGCTCAGTTCTCCTGCTGTTTTATACTCCGTTCTGTAGGCTTCTAAAATAGTATATTCTAAGAAGAGTGTGGAAGGTGTTCATGAATAGTGAGCAGTGTTGTACCACATTCTTAGTCTTTACAGGTGGCCAATTTGCACCTCCGGGGTTGCATTCTCCGTCGATGATCACTGGAAACATTCACAATGGAATTTCCCACAATTTTGAGGAAAGAAACTGCCCTTATCCCAAAGTCAGGTAGAAAGAAATCCCATGCCATCTCCCATCATGGCTTTGTCCTCTGCCCCACGTGTTCTCCCTCTGGATCCAAGGAAGTCCCTACTGTGCATTACCAGCTTGTGCAGAGAATATAATGGAAATGTAAGGAAGGGCCAAACATCCCTCCCTGACTGCCCCCTGCCAAGTCACACATGGTCCCCACCTCGGCAATGATCTTCTCCAGTTCACGGTTCTCCTTCTCCAGCATCCGTGATTTCTCCTCCTCATTGTTGTTGGTGGAGGAGCCAGTTTTCATGGTGTCCTGCTGCTCGGACTGCCATTCTCCCCGGGTGATAAGGCGCCGCATCTGAAACAAGAACCACGCTTCTGCAATTCATGGTAAGGAAAGGGCTGCTCAAGATAGCCAGAACAGGAAGACCAGATGTGCTTCTTTACTTTATCAGCTCCCTTATTGAGAAGGCCATTGTCTGAGATGGGCTAGAGCAGATCTGGGCATTTTACAGCCCCTGAGCCTTATCTAGCTTTTGGATATCTCTGTCCAGCCCACATGAAATCAGTCAAAATATAGAAATCAAATGTAAGTAAGTGTACGCTGTGCATGCAATACAACTTCATTGCTTTTATTCTGAAAGCAACTATTTTTTTTTCAATTTACATATGTGTATGCATGCATACCTATCAGAGGTGCTATTCAGCCGGTTCGCACCAGTTCACGTGAACCGTTGGTGGAAATTTGGCCACGGTCGCCGAACCGGTAGCAATGGCCAGCTGGCCACGCCCCCAAACCGGTCCCCCGGTTGCTGCTCGCTTGCCCCACCCACCATGTTCATCGCCCCTGTTCTTTGCGCATGCGCATCCCATTGCCTTGCAAGTCCAATGGGATGTGCATGTGCAAAGAACATGGCGACGGCAGCAACTTTTTTCGTGACCGCCGGTACTTTTCGGCAGCCTGCGGCCAGTCGCCACCTCTTTGAGAGCCGCTTTGTGGCTGTGGCAGCTGGGTGGGGGCTGCTGAAAACTCCGGTCAGCTTGTTTTCCAGACTCTGGACCAGCCACCGCAGAAGGTAAGCACCCTGAACAAAGAGGCGGTGGTGGGGGAGGAAGCAGAGCTAGGGCCAGGGCCGCTAAAGGAGGAGAAACGGGGGTGACTGGCGAAAGGAGGGCAGGGGTAGATAGGTAGAAATTCCAAAAATTTTCCTAGCTTTTCCTGTGGGTGTGGCTAGGTGGGGGGAGTCTTGTGACTGAGTATGGGTGTTATTGATGTCAAGTTGGCCACGCCCACTCAGTCACATGCCCCCCCCAGCCATGCCCACCGAACTGGCAGCGAAATTTTTTGAAACCCACCACTGATACTTACGCACCTTCACAGCCCTTTTGGTTTGGCCCTCCACAATAGTCTCAAGTGGCCCCTTGGGGAAATTAATTGTCCAGTCCTGAGCTAGAGAATGACTTAAACGGTGCCAGAGGGGAAGTACTTACCTTGGGCACAAACAGCACAACCAGTGTGATGTAAGAGGAGAAGACAATGGCAAGGGAGGCGAAGGCAAAGGCAGCATCCTGTTGACTGCTGAGGATCATGGTCACGGGGGCTGTGATAAGACACAGCACCTACAAGAGGGAGAGGCTCCAGGATGTTAGCTTACACCAGAAAGGACACCCAGGAAGTCCTACAGCAGGATTTTACAACCTTGACAAACATAAGGCGTGTGGACTCCAACTCTCAGAATTCTCTAGCCGTTGTAAGAACTGTCAGGAAAGGCTCACCCGACCCCTATGGCCAAGGAGATAATATCCTTGACATCATCCAACAGGACAGGTTGGCTTCCTGAAAGCAGATGGTTATCACTGCAACGCTAAACACTGGGAAGCAAAACTTCCTGACTGAGCTGCAGCCAGATGTTCAGAAGCTCCTCCTCCAAAGTGTCAACCCAAGTGGGTAGACCACACCAGGAATTCTACAGGAAGGTTAAAACTACTTTTATTGAGATTGGCTAGAATAACAGAATTGTCCAAGCCTGATCGTATTGCCTACTCCTTCTAAATATACTATAAATTTAGAATTCCAAATTCTAAATATAAATTTGGTGACTATACTAAATAAAGTGTATTTACCTTTGTAGTATGGCTGTATTATCATTATCCTTCTCATCTTTTTTATACTACCTTCTCTTATTGGTATCATTATTATGATTATTATTATTCTGTTGTTTTGCATGTACACTGATACACTGGAGACAAATTCCTTGTGTGTCTAATCACACTTGGCCAAATAAAGTATTCCATTCCATTCCATTTTTACTATTTTATTCCATTCCAAACTCCTCTCCTCTCCTCTCCTCTCCTCTCCTCTCCTCTCCTCTCCTCTCCTCTCCTCTCCTCTCCTCTCCTCTCCTCTCCTCTCCTCTCCTCTCCATTCCATTCCATTCCATTCCATTCATTCCATTCCATTCCATTCCATTCCATTCCATTCCATTCCATTCCGTTTTTAAAGTATTCTTACAGTTCATTTTATAGTTCATCTGCAAGAGGGACCTAAAGGCCCTGGGAATGGACATTAACAACTGGGAAACCTTGACCTCCGATTGTTCAGCTTGGAGGCTAAAGACGCAGCATGGCTTCTCCAATTCAAAGAGACATTTGTTCGGCAGGCTGAGGCAAAGAGGCAGTCCCGGAACCAGTGAAATCGGGGGGGCTGGGCAGGGGACAGAATATACCTGCCCTCAGTGTGGAAGGGATTGCCACTCTCGAATTGGCCTTTTTAGCCACACTAGATGCTGTTTTAGGATCTCTTTCCAGAGCACGATACCACGGTCTTTTGAGACTGAAGGATGCCAATGCAAAAAATAGTTCAGTGAATCTTCCACTTCCAAACATTATCTAGACATCCTGGACTTTGAAAAAACGTTCTGCGCCTTGTTACCTTGGCAACAGAGCTTGCAGATATGTGAAGATCATCTTCCTTCCATTTCACAAAGAGATCTTACATGCAACCCCCAGCATGAGGCAAAGTAGCCCAAAACAAGACAAATTAGAGGTGGCCCAATCCTCATTCTGATCCCTGCTAAGGCAGAAATGTTGGCCTAAGAAAAGTTGGCCCAAACCTTCTTCCTTCCCTTTAGTTTAGACAGAGGAGAAACTGAACGCTCTTCTAATTACTTGTACTCTCAGCTTCACTGCTGCACTCAGCAAGCCAATTGGCAGAGATGGATTTTCAATCACTGGAGACAAACCACTTACAGCCACATTATAGATTGCCATGCCCACAGCTCGGTGGTCATTGATCTTCTCTGTGGAGACTCCCTTTGTCTCATAGGCCAGGAAGATGCCTAAAAGCAGCAGCAGCCCCTTGAAGCCATAGAAGATACCTGTGGGGAGGGAGAAGTGTGAAGATGGTGGAAGGGGAAGAGGTTCCAATGGATGTGGGGTGGAGGGAGAAACAACCCTAGGAAGGTTGGCAGTAGATTCTGCCCTCCACCCCCACCCCCCCATTCACTCTCTCACTCTTTAGGTCAGGGGTCTCCAACCTTGACAACTTTAAGCCTGGCGGACTTCAACTCCCAGAATTCCCCAGCCAGCTTTGCTGGCTGGGAAATTCTGGGAGTTGAAGTCCACCAGGCTTAAAGTTGCCAAGGTTGGAGACCCCTGCTTTAGGTATTAGGTAGGTCACTACCTAAACGAAACATTCAAGGACTTTTACAAGAAAAAAGCAACACATAATAATAAAGCAAGAATCAAAAAAGAACATTTAAAAAGACAGATTTTAACAGAACTTTAAACCAGCTTCCCCTCCCCTTCCTCCAAGGATTAAATCTCCCTAAACTTCCAGGTAGCCTAATTGCTGGTCACTGTAGTCAACATACCAGATGGAGGAAGGCTTGTCTAATCAGCTTCCAAACAGTGTAAAAAAACAAAACAAAACCCAGCAATGATCATTAAGTACTAACCAAATGTAATAAAGAGAGAGGGCACCAAATGGTAGGCAATTCATGCCCAGTATTCTTGGCAGAGCCACCCGGCTGACTCTTGTCTCCCGGAATCTGCTCAATCCCAGTCTCTGTCTCCAGCCTTATCACCTACATGGTTTTTCAATCCCCCTCCCCAATTTCCTATGACAATCCATTTTACTTGGAAAGATAAAATACACATGTGCAGAAGGAACACCTGCGGTGGGGGGGGGATTGGGCAGTAGACAAGAACCCAAAAAATATTCAGGATGCTAAGCTTCAGTCCAGAATCCAGGATAGGGTCCGAGTTGTCCAGTTCTGAGCTAAGGCAAGACTGGGCAGGGTTGCAGGGGCTAGCCAAGGAAAGGGAAGGACACCAAAACCTTGGGATGAGTGTAAGTGGACTTGGGACAAACATTCTTCTTTTCCTGGAGAGGCTCAGGGGTCGGCTGCTGGGGGTTTGCAGGAGTTTGGGAAAACCTCTAGCTAAGATTCTGTGCAGTTCGGAGAACCCAAATCCCACTTCTGGCTGGCCCCGCCCCTCCCAGGAGTCCCCACATGGCCTGTTTTGGATGCAGATAAATGCAGGGCACACACGGAGGCTCAGGGAGGGCGAAAAATGGGTCTACCGGAAGTTCAGGAAGGTGGGAAACGGGCCTCCAGAGCCTGGGGAGGCTGTTTTCACCCTCCCGGAGACTTGAGATAAGCCTCCAGAGCACAGGGAGGGCATTTCCGCCATGGTGCAGGTGGTTGACTAGGCCACGCCCACCATGGCCATGCCCACCCAGCAACTGGGCAGAGAACCCCTTGCTAAAATTTTTGAAGCCCACCCCTGGAGAGGCTCACCCAGCCAAGTGTTCATTTTTTCGGAACTGCAGTGCTCCAGCTTGGGTAGGATCAGCACATCAATGTCACTTTTAGGCTCCTCTTTGGTAAATTCCTTGAGTGGGGCGGGGGGGAGACAGGATGAAGACATTGGAAGCAGAAGAGCAGGTATATATATATCTGTCTCAAGCACATACACTATAAAGTAGAATATAAAGAAGCATACATAAAGGACTACCCTAATCAAGAAACCACCAAGGAGAAAACATCATCCTCTTCAGCAACACTGGCAGGACAAACTACTACATATGAAAAGAGAGCAAACCCCACTCCCTTCCAACACTGATGATGTTACCTAGCTGGGTAATAAAACATCTGCAAGAAAACAACCAAGCTTAGAGAGCCAGGACTTCACAATTCAATCCTGATACTCTCTTTTCTAAAGAAGGGTGTGGAAGAGGGTGAAACTTTAATTTAACAATAGCAATAGCATTTAGGCTTACCTACCACCCCATAATACTTTATAGCACTCTCTGGACAATGTAAGTATCAAGCATGGAAAATCAGGAGTCCAGGCACTTCGGATGAATATAAAAGTTTAGTGCATGCTTAAACTCTCTACGAAAATATTTACTGTTAGCTGTCAAAGCAAAGAGGCGGTAGTTAAGAGTCAACGGAATTTAAGGTGGGTTGGACTTAGGTCTCTCGTGGGTGCGAAGAGACTCAAGACTGATGATGCATTTGACCCCTCTCTTGGGCTCAGCCTGGTCATCTCCTGCAGTAAATGCTATTTGCGTATTGCTCCCATTTTATCAACCTCAGGAGGATGGAAGGCTGAGGCAACCTTGAACCCTGCTAAGATCGAACTCCAGGTTGTGGGCAGGGTTTGCCTGTAATACTGCACTCTAACCACTGTGACACTAGGCCTCCGTGTGGTACATTTAACATGTAAAAAGGACCTATGGACAAGTTTTTTGTCTTCTGGTCATTTCCCTTGCTCTGCTGTCAAGTTTCTTAACTAATAACAAGAGTCCAGCTGAAAAATAATCTTAAGTAAAATTTGGTAAGAAAGTTAGCAGCATTTTCTCTCCCATGCACACCTTTTATACCTTAAATTGCCATGTCTGTACACATCTTGCATTACATGTAACTGTGGGAGCTTCAAGCTCAAAAGTACAGGGCAACAGCTGTCATGTACAGTTTGGAAAAAGGGATTTTCTAATAAGTTGGTTTTATAGAAATATGTGGCTTGCTCTATATAGCATCCAAGTTCCCTGCAGGTGTGACGCAGAGGCACCTGCAAAATTGGATGGTTTCATCAACATGAGGAAATGGATGTTGTGACATCACATTGCATACATCTGTCTCTTACTTATCTGCATGCAATATCACAATGAACGTGCAAAAGAACAGAGCTTGCGTCCATATTTCACAATGATCATTTTGTCAGTTCCACCTCTTCCCTTGTCATATACTACTAGGTCAGGGGAAAGGAACACTGAAGTTTTAGCCCCTTCCCAGAACCGTAAATCCTAAATTACATTTAGTCAAAGGAAGGAAGGAATCCTGAAAGTTGTCTTTACATACAACTCGACTTACGTAAGTTACAATGACATTGAAAATCGTGACTTATGACCACTGCAGCATCCCCATGGTAATGTGATTTACATTCGGACCACTTGGCAACTGGTTCATATTTATGACGGTTGCAGTATCCGGGGATTCATGTGATTCCCTTTTGCAACCTTTTGACAAGCAAAGTCAATGGGCAAGCCAGATTCACATAGCAACCGTGTTACTAATTTAAAAACTGCAGTGATTCACTTAACAACTGTGGCAAGGAAAGGCGTAATATGGAGCAATACTCACTTAACAAATGTCTCACTTGGCAACATAAAATTTGGGCTCAATTGTGGTCGTAAGTCGAGGACTGTCTGTATATTCCAACTCACACTGGGAATCACGATTCAACCAAGATAGGGACAAATGGCCACGAACGGAAAGGAGAGCAAACAAGGGAGAAAAACAATCTTCTCAACAGGTTGAGATAATGGAAGAGGAGAAGAAACTGCAGGGACATACCAAAGAGATGAGATGTAGGAGATGACGAGGCTGAGCCCGAGGGAAGGATTAACCGCGTGATCTCCTGCATGATATCTACAACTGCTAGCAATTAGCAGGAGCTTGTAAAACTCAAAACCCAGAGGTTGAGTGTCAATAAGGTGAGTTTACAAAATTCTCCTCTGCTTACAACTGTCTCTTTTGGCTGGGCCAGTTAAGTATTGCTGTACCAATTCCAAAAATGGAGCAAGTTGGTTAAACCATGATTAAGGCAAGCATATCATGTGAATGCAGCCAGCACATATATGGAGGGGGGGTGGGAGAGACTCAAAAACAAGAGGCAGTAATGTATGGGAGATTATGGGGCTATGTTTTAAGGGAAGAATCAGGGGAACTGGGCCATAGAGGAGAGATGGGCATCCAAGAGAGGTAGACTTTTCTACAATACATTGGTGGGACGAACACTTGCTTTAGTTATGGTCCACCAAGCCATCCCTGACTCCTGGTGACTGAATGGACAAATCTATGCAGTTTCCTTGCCAAAACTTTCAGAGGAGATTTGTCATTGCCTTCTTCCTAAGGCAGAGAAAAAGAGACTGACCCAAAGTCACTCACTTTATTCCATGCCTAAGGCAGCAATTTTTTTTTCCCCCAATTTCCTGGCTTCAAATTTAAAGCTTGATTGCAACTTTTGGCTTTCTGTAAAACAACAACACAGCGGCCAGTGGAATGAGAACCATCTCCAGTATCATGGGACTAGCAGTCCTCTTTCCTGCCTAAGCAGGGGGTTGGGCTAGAAGATCTCCAAGGTCCCTTCCAACTCTGTTATTCTATTCTATTCTCTTTGTGGTTCCAGAACGACACCTTACAGGACCTCCAGCCTGCAGGGCCAGAGAAGAGGGATATTACAAATAACAGTAACTGGAAGGCCACAAGGTTCCTCTCATTGATCTAATAGGAATGTGGAATCTTCTTTTGAAGATGCTTTTAATATAAGAGTAGGTAAACATGTTTGATAAAGCAATACTTCATTGCTGAAAAGACAGATCTTCTGGTCCAGACCAACATAATTTTTGCCTGTTTAACTCACTAAAACTTTGTGGGCTAATAATAGAAAGGCAGTGTTGTACTTTCCGTGGAATTTTTTTAAATTGCTGTTTCACATATCTTGAGTAGGGATGCGGCAGCACAGTGGCTAAGATGCTGAGCTTGTCGATCAAAAGGTCGGCAGTTCAGCAATTTGAATCCCTAGTGCCGCCTAATGGGGTGAGATTCTGTTACTTGTCCCAGCTTCTGCCAACCTAGCAGTTTGAAAGCACGTAAAAAATGCAAGTAGAAAAAAAAAGACCACCTTTGGTGGGAAAGTAACAGTGTTCCATGAGCCTTTGGCGTTTAGTCATGCCGGCCACATGACCATGGAGACGTCTTTGGACAGCGCTGGCTCTTCGGCTTTGAAACGGAGATGAGCACCGCCCACTAGAGTCGGGAACGACTAGCATATATGTGCGAGGGGAACCTTTACCTTTATATGACGTTACCGGTGTCATGGTCAGATCATTTTCTCCTCCGCCTAGACTTTCAGACCGCTACTCACCACCGCAGGGAGACGGAACCAATACGCTGGTTCCGTCCCAGGCGCCTGATGGACCCTGAGAGGTTCCAGACGGAGCTTGGGCCATTTCCTGAGGATCTTGCCCACGGCACGACTGAAGAACTAGTTGCGGCCTGGGAACAGGCCGCGGCTGGGGCTTTGGACCGTGTCGTGCCTTTGCGGCCTCTGACCTCAATTAGATCTCAATTAGCTCCTTGGTTCTCTGAGGAGCTGAGAGAGATGAAACGCCGGAGAAGACGCCTAGAGAGTGTGTGGAGGTCCAGCCGTTCCGAGGCTGATCGGACACTAGTTAGGTCTTTTTCAAAGACCTACCTAGTGGCACTGAGGGTGGCGAGGCGCTCCTACGCTTCCTCCCTCATTGCGTCGGCAGATAACCGCCCGGCCGCCCTGTTTCGGGTGACCCGTTCCCTCCTTCACCAGGGGGAGCGGGATGACCCCTTACAGGGACGTGCCGAGGAGTTTAACGGTTATCTATACGATAAAATCGCTCAGCTCCGGGATAGCTTGGACCAAGATTGCGATGATCCGGATGAGATGACTGAGGCGCGTCTTGTTGATATCGTTTGGGATGAGTTCGATTCTGTGACTCCCGAGGACGTGGACAGGCTGCTGGGGAGGCTGCATGCCACTACATGTTTACTGGACCCGTGCCCCTCCTGGCTGGTGCTGGCCACTCAGGAGGTGACACGAGGCTGGCTCCAGGGGATTATAAATGCTTCTTTGATGGAGGGGATCTTCCCCGCCGCCTTGAAAGAGGCGGTGGTGAGACCCCTCCTCAAGAAGCCTTCCCTGGACCCAGCTATTTTGGGTAATTACCGTCCAGTCTCCAACCTTTTATCGCGAAGGTTGTAGAGAGTGTGGTGGCGTGGCAGTTTCCTCAGTACCTGGAGGAAGCTGTCTATCTAGACCTGCTCCAGTCCGGCTTCCGGCCCGGCATAGCACGGAGACAGCTTTGGTCGCGTTGGTGGATGACCTCTGGAGGGCCAGGGACAGGGTTGCTCCTCTGCCTTGGTCCTGTTAGATCTCTCATCGGCTTTTGATACCATCGACCATGGTATCTTGCTGCGCCGGTTGGAGGGGTTGGGAGTGGGAGGCACCGTTTATCGGTGGTTCTCCTCCTACCTCTCTGACCGGTCGCAGACGGTGTTGACAGGAGGGCAGAGATCGACCGCGAGGCACCTCACTTGTGGGGTGCCGCAGGGGTCGATTCTCTCGCCTCTCCTGTTCAACATCTATATGAAGCCGTTGGGCGAGGTCATCAGTGGCTTTGGGGTGAGCTATCATCTGTACGCTGATGATACTCAGCTGTACTTTTCCACCCCAGGCCACCCCAGCGAAGCTGTCGAAGTGCTGTCCCGTTGTCTGGAGGCCGTACGGGTCTGGATGGGGAGAAACAGACTCAGACTCAATCCATCCAAGACGGAGTGGCTGTGGATGCCGGCATCTCGGTACAGTCAGCTGCAACCGCAGCTGACTGTTGGGGGCGAGTCATTGGCCCCGACGGAAAGGTGCGCAACTTGGGCGTTCTCCTGGATGGACGGCTGTCGTTTGAAGACCATGTGGCGGCCGTCTCCAGGAGAGCTTTTTACCAGGTCCGCCTGGTTCGCCAGTTGCGCCCCTTTCTGGACCGGGATGCCTTATGCATGGTCACTCATGCTCTCGTCACTTCTCGCCTGGATTATTGCAATGCTCTCTACATGGGGCTACCCCTGAAGTGCACTCGGAGACTTCAGCTAGTCCAGAATGCAGCTGCGCGGGTGATTGAGGGAGCCCCACGTTGCTCCCGGGTAACACCACTCCTGCGCAGTCTGCACTGGCTACCTGTGGTCTTTCGGGTGCGCTTCAAGGTTTTGGTTACCACCTTTAAAGCGCTCCATGGCTTAGGGCCCGGGTACTTACGGGACCGCCTGCTGTTACCCTATGCCTCCCATCGACCCGTACGCTCCCACAGAGAGGGTCTCCTCAGGGTGCCGTCCGCCAAGCAATGCCGGCTGGCGGCCCCCAGGGGAAGGGCCTTCTCTGTTGGAGCACCTACTCTCTGGAACGACCTTCCCCCCGGTTTGCGCCAAATATCTCACCTTCGGTCCTTTCGGGAATTAAAACTCACTTATTTATTCAAGCGGGACTGGACTGATTTTTAGTTTTTTAAATTTCTAAATTTTAATTTTAAATTTTTAAATCTTCTGTAATTTTATATGGGGTATTTTAGGTTTGTCAATTTGACGGTTTTAATTCGGCCACCATTGAATAAGTTTTTTAAATTGATTTTTAACTTTGTATATTTATTGCTTTTTATCTTGGCTGTACACCGCCCTGAGTCCTTCGGGAGAAGGGCGGTATAAAAGTTTAATTAATAAATAAATAAATAAATAAATAAATAAATATCTTGGTACTAATGGTACCAACAGCTGTTTCAGCAATCTGGCCCTATCTATTGGAATCCTTGAACCTACAGCTTGCTTTGAAATGATGACAGCTTAGGATGTTACCTCTGTTGTGCGTTTCAGTGGGTTAACTATTTGCCAGATAGCCAAGATGACAAAATCGAGCCCGACAAGCAATCCAACAGTGGCATAGAGTTTCCAGGGTTCCAAAGTCTGTGGGAAAAAATGGAGAGAGAGATCTGGGGGCTGAACCCACTCAAAGAGATAGAATAGAATATATGAAATTTCATAGATCCTGGAGGCCACAGATTCAGGGTGCCCTGAGTTTTCAGACCATGGAACCATCTAGTCAATTACAATAATTATTATTGTTTACCCAATTATTGTATAATTGGGTAATATGGAAACAATACACACCTATTTCACATGCTAGCTTTTTGATTATGGGAGCAACAGTTTCCCCATAAATGGTGCCATTTATGTGGTTGGTCTTCAGACTCTCATAAGCCTGTGAATTGAAGTTAATATTACCTGGAAGGCCTCAGACTGAGGAAAGTTGAGAAAGTGTGGGAAATCCAAGACCTTGTGTCAAAAGTTTAGTGGAAAAAGTGGGCCTAAAGTTAAGAAATAAGACACCACAAAGATGTTCTGGGAAACAAGCTGTGTGCAGATATAGTTTCCCCCAAATTCCTGTTTTGCATCCAGAGAGGACTGGAGAAACTAGTCCCAGTCACAACAATACCAGGCTGCGTGGTTCAATGGTTCGATTTAATATAAGGCAGCCTCCTCAATGTGCCTATGAATTTAAGTTCTGTTCCTGCAGTGACAGTTCCTTGGGAAATTTATCAACATAAATGTAAAAACACAACACTGTAAAGCAATAAATCAATACAGCAAAGTTCAGCAGCGTTTAAACAAGAGGCTAAGGACACACACGCAGAGGGAGAAAACATGGTTGGCTAAGGAACTCTTGAGAATGTTATTAGGCCTTTTCTGAAGTATGGGTTACAAGATCAAATTTACTAGCCCTCCCACCCTGAGAATGGTGTTCCCCCCTCCAAATCTGCAGCCAGTCATAAATCATAGCAAAACTCAAGTGTAAAGGTTTTGCTAAGATTTATGAACTTGTATGTCAGCTCCTTTCACCTAAAGACACACCCACCAGATATAAAAGATAAAGTATCTGGGAACGCTAATCTCTATCAACAATTATTTTAGTGGAACAAGGGCGTGGTATGATTTCAAGATTAAATTCTTGCGGAATAGAAAATGATGAACACCCTTGTAGCTTTGGAGCAAATGTAGGCCCATTCTGAATGTTTCCAAGAATAATAGAATTCAAAAGAAATACATGGTACATCCAAATTATTTTTCTGTATTTCTCGCTTCATTTGAATGACTCAGCCCAGTGATAACAAGAGAAAACACACACCTTCCGTCGTTCTTTCTTCTCTTCTTTCTTGGTGAAGACGGTGTGCACCCACCAGATTTTGGTGAACATGCTGCCGTAGCCAAGGCTAAAACCCAAACCCAGGAGCCAAAGCCGGGCCTGGAAGTGGGGGGGGGGGGAAAGAATAGTAGGAAAGCAGTAGCATTTATTACCAGATTTTTCTAGTTCTAAAAATCAATTAAGTCAATATCTTCCTTTAGAGTAGCTCATCACAAAAGAATCTCAGAACTTCCACAAAGCTCTTAATCAACCAAGAGAATCTGGGACTTTCCCAAGAGATATCTATACCACAGAGAGTTGATGCATTTTCTAACATTATAGATCAGGGGTGATGACCCAGGAATTGAAGAAGGGGAGGTTATAGACCATGGGGCGGAGGCGGCTGCCGCTGTTGCGGCCCTGGAGTTGGGTCAGGCTGAACCCAGAGTTCTGAGATCCAAAACTAGGAGGTGACAAAGATATTTGGTATTGTGTTGGTTTTACTTATTCTCTTTCGTATGATATTCTGATTATTCTTGACCCTTCTTTATTGCGTATGTAAGATTGGTAAACTTAGCTACTCCAGATACCTGCTTGCCATATGGCTGTTGTATGTGTTTAAAATTTTGAGTAAAATTCTTATCACGTATAAGAAAAATGAAAATTTACCATACCTGATATGTATTTGTATAAACTTTTTTTTGACCAATAAAAACTTTTTTTGGAAAAAAAAAAAAAAAAAAAATTATAGATCAGGGGTGTCAAACTTGATTTCATTGAGGGCCATATCAGGGTTGTGTTTGACCTTGGGTGTGTGTGTGGGGGATGTGTGGCCAGGATGGGTGTGGCCAGCACAATGTCACTTGTGTTGGGGCACCTGTAGTGGCCCGAGCCAGCGAAAACAGGTTTCCAAGCTCCCTTTTTTGGCTGCAACAGCCTTCTACAACTCTCTGCCAGTGAAAACAGAGCTCACAAGGGCTGCTTGCAGCCCTCATGAGATCCGTTTTCGCTGCCAGAAGCACTGCAGGCTGGTCCTTTGCTGTTTCCAGGGCAGCCCAGCAGGCCCGACCTAAGCATCCCGCGGGCCGGGTCTGGCCTCAGGCCTTGAGTTTGACACTCCTGCTATAGATAGTTCTCAACATTTCTACTAGTGATCTTTCAAAGTTACGATGACACTGAAAAAAAGCGACTGATGACCGTTTTTCACACTTCAAACCACTGCAGCATCCCCATGATCACATGATCAAAATTTAGATGCTTGGCCACTGACTCATATTTATGCCGGTAGCAATGTCCCGGGGTCATGTGGTCACATTTTGAGACCTTCTGACAGGCAAAGTCAATAGGGAATCCACCAGATTCATTTAACAACCGTGTTACTAATTTAACAACTGCAGTGATTCACTTAATAGCTGTGGCAAGAAAAGTCGTAAAACGGGACAAAATTCACTTAACGACTGTCTTGCTTAGTAACAGAAATTTTGGGCTCAATTGTGGTCATAAATCGAGGACCACCTGAATTCTCTCTCATTTGAAAAATGTTATTAAACATTAAATCTTATTAAATGGCTTGCCTCCAAAATTTGTGGTGCCAGATCGGACAGCCATTTGTCTGAAATTATATGGGGGTCTCCTGCTCGAGCAAGGGGTTGGACTAGAAGACCTCCAAGGTCCCTTCCAATCCTGTTATTCTGATATTTCAGAACTGAGGCCACTTAAATGGTATAAATGCTATAACAGTTTAAAATTTATTCCCATTCAGCTCTGTTTCTTCATTTCAATATTGCAGGTTAGAAATGCTATGATTGAAAATGTGCTGCGCTGCCTATTAAAGGTTTTCCCCAAGTTGGTGGATATTGTGACATTTGCGCACAACAACCTGAAAATATCCTTGGGTTTATATAGCACTGAGATTATGAGACTAGCATTCAATAGTCTTACAAAGAACAATTTTAATTAAATTTGGGAAGTTCCACCAGTGGCACTTCCAACAAAGTGCCACCGTTTCCACTGGAGGTTGTGGCAAAGGTTTTCATCTGTTTTTGTGTCACAAGTCTACAGGGGCTCCAGCAAAGACTTTAATTTACTATCTACCCAGTAGAGATCAACAGCGCAAGATATTTCAAGAATCGGTACCCAATCAGATTTTGTTCTGCCTTAATTTTACATGACTTTATTCATGAAGATCAATGTGGGTTTTTACCTAAAAGACAATTATGAAATAATATTACAAATGTTTTGGATATTTTGGAGCGTTTGGAGCAATGCAATGAAAAAAAATTCTGCACTGATCTTAGATGCACCAACATTTTGAATTGGATTTTCTTATTTAGCGTTTTAGAACATATGACTCTTAGAGATAATTTTATTAAATAGATAAGATCAATTTATACTTCATGGAAAGCACAAATGATTCTTAACAGATAACGAATAAAACTTTGTGAGATTCAAAAAGGCTCACTACTAGGATTCCTGCTGGCTCCACTCTTATTTTAATTCTTGAGTTACTGAATAGAGACCAGTGGTGGGTTGCTACCGGTTCACCCTGGTTTGAGCGAACCAGTAGTAGTGACGGTGGGAAACTCCACCCACCCACCTGGATGTCATCAAATCGCGCTCATGAGTGAACCGGTAGCAAAGGTAAGTGAAACCCACCACTGACTGAGACATAAGATATCATGAGAGAATAACCAGACTAATATTTTAAAAAGCAATTTATAAATTAATCCTTTTGCAGATGACCTAGTGTTAATTTTGGAAGCTCTACTGGATGGAGTTGAAACATTAATGGGAAAATTAAAGATCTCTGGTATGCTAGCAGGTTTTAAGATTAATAATCAAAAGACAAAGATGCTTACAAAAATATGAAAATAGAAGATCAAATGGAACTGATGGAGAAAATTGGTTTAAGATCAAGAAAAAAGTACAATACTTGGGTATTATGATGATGAATATGAATCATATGCTATTTTGAAATTATTATTTTAGATATGGAATGAAATTTAAAAGGTCATGTTAAGATGGAAGAAATTAAAACTGTCAGGGAGAATTTATTTGATAAAAATGAATGTTTTGTCCAGAATGTTGTTTTAAGAACTTACGTACTATTCAAGCAGTGGCAAAAAGATATATTTCAATTTGTATGGCAAGGGGAAAACTACAAGTTAAATGTAAAGGACAGAGAAGGATTGGGTTAACCAGATCTGAAGTTGTATTTTCCAGTACATTTATGGTATTTTGATACCATAAAGTTAATGTTGATCTTAAAGCTATTTTATTAGACATGTCATTTTGAAACTATGGAATAGATATAAATCCACACAGTGCCTAAAAACACTTCTGAGGATATCCGCAAAAGAAGCATCTAATAGACAAGAAGCAGCAGACAAAGACTAGTAGTTATCGTATAGGAATTATTGAATTTATCACCAAGGGGAATACAAAATCAAATCAAGAGAGCAATTAATGACAGAGAAATATAGTTGTCCATGGTTTTCCCATTTACAGTTATCAGAAAGATTTTAAATGGTCCAATGTCACTATTGATTGATTTATTTACTATATCATGGACTGGAGGCCTGTGTTTAAAATAAAATGTTTACAACATCAAATATACTATTGCCCATTGTTAAGGCAATATGTGGGATGAGATGCAATTACTATGAATTCCCAGTCCAATATTTCCTTTAACATCATTCAGGTTGAGCAAAAGTTGGCTTCCTAACACCATCCCCTCAAAATCTAGCACTTACACAGGAATTTGTACTTTTACTGCATATTAATACGTTTAAATATTTAGGAACTTCTTAAAAATGCATTTTTTTCACACAAAGTAAGATCTGGGGTGAACTGCTGGGGGTTCGGGGGAACTTCTAGCTAAGATTCTGTGCAATTCGGAGAACCCCCAAATCCCACTCCTGGCTGGTCCTGCCCACACCATCGTGCCCCTCCAAGGAGTCCCCACGTGGCCTGTTTTGGATGCAGGTAAGTGCAGGGCGTGTGTAGAGGCTCAGGGAGGGCGAAAAATGGGCCTACTGGAAGTTCGGGAAGTTCAGGAAAAACAGGCCCATTTCCGGCCTCCAGAAGGCCTCTGGAGCCTGGGGAGGCCTTTTCGCCTTCCTGGAGGCTCAAGGAAAGCGTCCAGAGCCTGGGGAGGGTAAAAACGCACCTCCCCGCCATGGTGCAGGAAGCTGGCTAGGCCACGCCTATCACGGCCATGCCCACCAGGCAACTGGGCAGAGAACCCCTTGCTAAAATATTTGAAGCCCACCCCTGAGTAAGACCCTAGTTAGGGTATTCATTCAACTTTTGGGGCCACGGATATGATAGTGTCTGTTCTAGTTCTGAACTGTATCCGTTGGTTTCCATGGTAGCTCTCAGTTCTGAAATGGAATTAGAAGTCTTTAAGAAGAGATTGGACAACCATTTGTCTGAAATCGTCTAGGGCAGGGGTCTGCAAACTTGGCTCTTTTAAGACTTGTGGACTTCAACTCCCAGAATTCCTCGGCCAGCTTAAAAGAGCCACGTTTGCAGACCCCTGGTCTAGGGTTTCCTGCCTAAGCATGGGGTTGGACTAGAAGACCTCCAAGGTCCCTTCCAACTCTGTTATTCTATTCTATTCTAAGTGGTGGGGACTTCACTGAAGAAAAATTCTGAAGTACATGTATAACTCTGGACTTGTAACTGTGGTTCTCCAGAAACTACAGGATTGTAGCTCCTAGTAGCATTTATCATTAGGCAAGTTGGTTAGGTTTGATGGGAAATGTAGTTCAGTGGCATGTGGGGGCCTCAGATTTCCTACTTTTTGTTTAGCTATTAAACTACCAGGATGTTCTCTAAAGCTTTACAGCAGTCATGATGTACCTGGCAAACAAAAGGGAAGAGGTCTTTGCTGATGTGAAGGCCATCCAACCCAAGTGGGAAGACAGCTGCCTGGGCCAGTGCACAGCCCACAGCGGTCATATTATTGAGATATGGCTGAGAGTTCTGGATGTATCTGTAAAAAAAGAAGGACACCATCAAGTGGAATCTGGAATACAAAGGGTTCAAGCCACCAGCTCTCTGCTTCCAGAGAGATCAAAATAAAGTATTTTGATCAAAATAAGATAAGATCAAAATAAAGTATTTCAGCTGAATGAACTAGGCAAAATCCCTTTTGAGCAGCCAGTTTTAAAAGCAATGAAACTCAATTGTTGATTCAATTTGATTTCTAAAAAAATATTCTAATGTATGCTTTTGAATCATTGAATTGGATCTTGAAATAGCCTCATCATGCTTAAGTGAAATAAACAAATACTCAATCTTTTTTATTGTTTTGGGTGAATATGCCCTTCAGTACCATATGAGATAGGTATCTAAGAAGCCACCTTACTCTGATTTGATATTCCCTGTCTTGGTTGTCTCTAACATGTTATCTTTTGGTTGTTCAAATACTCAATTTATGCTATGCTGGCAGGGGATTCTGGGAGTTGAAATCCCAACACAACTGGAAGTCGTCAGATTGGGGAACTGATAAGGATTAAAATATGACAATATCTAGACTGCTCAGGTTCCTCACATGTGACCTGTGCTGACAGGCAATGGTTCCTTCAGTGTTTCAGAATCCAGATGTTGCCCTGGATATATTGGGAATGAACTTTAGGGACTTTGAATGCAAAGTATGTCTTCAGCTATAGAATTACAAATTTTCAATTAGCAAAAGAAGCTGGATGTATTAAGTAGAATCACTGGTCAGTGAGATGAGCAGCATATAAATTTCTCCAAAGCACCTGAGGGTAGAACAAGAAGTAATGGGTGGAAACTAATCAAGCAACTTAGAACTAAGGAGAAATTTCCTGACAGTTAGAATAATTAATGTGGAACAACTTGCCTGCAGAAGTTGTGAATGGTCCAACACTGGAAACTTTTAAGATGATGTTGGATAACCATTTGTCTGAAGTGGTGTAGGGTTTCCTGCCTGGGCAGGGGGTTGGACTAGAAGACCTCCAAGGTCCCTTCCAACTCTGTTGTTGTTGTTGTTGTTATTATTATTATTATTTAATAAATAAATAAAAGTATCACCCACCTGACATGCCCATTGTAGATGTTGAAGGCCAAGCAAATGATGGCCAAGAGGATACCCAAACTTGAGAGCACCGAAACAGAAATGAAGAGCTTCTGGGAAAGGTACCGGAAGGTGATGATGACCTTAGTATAATCTGCTGGTGGGACACCACCTGCAATGAAAGATACGGGAAGAAGAAAGGAATTCAAGAGCCTGTTCACACCATAGGCTTTTTCACCAGGAAGATCCACAAAGACTAACCACGTGTGGGGATGTTTCCATATGGTAACCTGACTAGCTTGAAAGATGCATTGCCTGAGGCTAAGCAGTTCCTCCTGACTCAACTCATGCACGCAGCATTTCCCAAGATGCACATCATGGCAGAAACAGAATGCTGAATTATGAAATACAGCATTTCAACAATAACTTTAAAATGATGTTTGCTAACTTCATCGTATAACACCGGTCATTAACCCACATGCATACAAGGAAGTGGAAAGCTCTAAATTTTCTCATTCATCTGACCCCAATTCCTATCATTTATAGTGTGGGTCCTTTGTCCACCACTATGAAGAATACACTCTTTGTCTTAATTGTTCTTGAAATGAATCGTTATCAAGTCAGTATAGATGCTCCCAGGATGTCTAAACTTGAGAACATTTTTAGGCCTCAAGGAAATCACTAGACTGCTAGATTTCATCTTTTCAAATCTAAATCCCATATTTAGCCCAAATATGCACTGGGAGTTCATTCATATCTATCTGCCTGTTAATTTCCTCACCCTACTATTTTATTATTAGTGATTCTGACTCAATTAGTTAAAATCTCTAGAATTTCCTATCCTCAGATAAATTGGGGAAAAACTGAGTTGCATCAATTTTTAAAAATTTCTTATTTTTTATCTTTCTTACCATATAAGAAAATGTCTTACACTGACTTACTTAAGATGTTCTGTTGAAGTGATCACTTGACTGTGTTACAGCAGGACAAAACATGGAACAACTTCAGGATTTTGTCTCAATTCCTGGCCTCAGAATAAAACTGTTGGAATGTCCAACTTTGTTTTCGATCTTGGAACACTCGAAATCATTAGCTTCAATTTCAAGCAGTATTTCAGTATTTACTTATAACCCAAATACTCAAAACGCCATTGCTCAGAATGATTAAGTTTTAGGCTGTTGGTTTGTGCTCCGAGCTTGGCAATTTGGTTGCATGATTAACTTTTGTTTGGAGTTTGGAACAAAGCAATATTATTTTATTTTAAGCTCAGAACACTTAAAACATTTTGAGCTCAAAATATTTTTCACACTCCTATTCATAATGAACATCTTTCAGTCTCTTACCAATCCACTTGTCATTGTTATACCAGGATAGGTTATCCTTGGTGCTGTCATAATAGCCAATCTTCTTATAGACACCATCTGTTGGCAGAGAGAAGAATTCTAGACAATAGAAGACTCAAGTAATAGGTTTATGGAAAGCCAGATTATTGGGCCAGTTTTTAAACTGTCAGAATGCTGGAACGGAATGTTTTAAAAAATAGCAATAGCATGGCAACACCTAGCTGCCTTTTTATAAAAGGAAACATGGTAAAATAAATCCTACATAATTATGCAGAATTGAACATTTCTACATAATTATACAGTATTTATGGTGCAGTGCTGATCCTTGTAATGTTGAATAATTACTTGCCCTCAGTGGGATATTATACAGCTTTGTGTAATATGGGCAAGAGATGGCATTGCTCCCAAGCACAGTGGTATGATTCACAACCTACGGTATTGTTAAATACAATCATTTTTTTAAGAGCATCTCCTCAGCAGTATATTTCTATGAGCTATAATCTCAAAAAAACTGTAATGATGAGAACATAATTGTAATCTTTTGTTCCCTTCAATATCCAGGAGAGCAATAATTTCCTGCAAGGTGCTGACACACCTGACTTCACTGTTTCGTCACAGAATCTTTTAAACAGGATGTACAGCTGTGCTGCAGCAGAAGTCCATTTTAGGTGTGTGTATGTAATGTGTTTATTTAAAGGGTAGGATTTCCATAGAGTTGTGCAACAGTGCAGGAATGAAGAACACAGAGGGAAAAAAAATTCTACATATTCCGAATAAAGGGGAAAGGTAAACCCCCGGTGATATAAGTTACACCGTGGCGTTATTGGCACACACGTAAATTAATAGAAAAGGAAGGTGGGGTGGGTGGATAGGAGTAGCAAAATGAATCCTGCCAATCAAAACCACTCTTGTAACTAACACTGTGTGATTGCCACATAGTACAGGTAGTCCTCAACTTAGAACCACAATTAAGCCCAACATTTCTGTTGCTAAGTGAGACATTTGTCAAGTGAGTTTTGCCCCGTTTAATGACCTTTCTTGCCACCGTTGTTAAGTGAATCACTATAGTTTTTTTAGTTAGTAACACCGTTGTTAAGTGAATCTGGCTTCCCCATTGACTTTGCTTGTCAGAAGGTTTACAAAAGGGGATCACATGACCCCAAGACACAGCAACCGTCATAAATATGAGCCAGTTGCCAAGCATCTAAATTTTGTTAATGTGACCCTGAGGATGCCGCAACGGTCATACATGTGAAAAATGGTCGTAAGTCACTTTTTCCAGTGCTGCTGTAACTTCAAACGGTCACTAAAAGAACTGTTGTAAGTTGAGGACTACCTGTAAAAAAAAAAACCAAAATGGAAATTGCAGCATATCTGTGTTGCATTGGGGAGAAAAAAGAGGATAAAAGGGCAGAAATGATGCAAGTGTGATGTTTTGGCAGCTGTTTCATGTGGCATGGGAGTCAGCTTAATGTTGCAATCAATGGAAAAATGCATAGTGTAGAGCAGGGGTCTCCAACCTTGGCGACTTTAAGACTTGTGGACTTCAACTCCCAAGCTGGCTGAGGAACTCTGGGAGTTGAAGTCCACAAGTCTTAAAGTCGTCAAGGTTGGAGTCCCCTGGTGTAGAGCATCCTGGGAACTCTGCTCACCCTGAAGCTGCTCAATGAGGGTCCAGGCCATCCGAGAGCCACTGGCATCAAAGACCACATGTCCCTGGGGGAGTGAAGGAAATTGTATTAACAGAAGGCCCCCATCATGGCAATCTGGTTTAGAATAGAATAGAATAGAATAACAGAGTTGAAAGGGACCTTGGAGGTCTTCTAGTCCAACCCCCTGCCCAGGCAGGAAATCCTACACCACTTCAGACAAATGGACAAAACTTCCAGTGTTGGCGCATTCACAACTTCTGGAGGCAAGTTGTTCCACTGATTAATTGTTCTAACTGTCAGGAAATTCCTCCTTAGTTCTAGGTTGCTTCTCTCCTTCATAAGTTTCCACCCATTGCTTCTTGTCCTGCTCTCCGGTACTTTGGAGAATACTTGACTCCTCTTCTTTGTGGCAGCCCCTGAGGTATTTGAACACTGTTATCATGTCTCCCCAGTCTATCTTTTCATCAAACTAGACATACCCAGTTCCTGCAACCGTTCTTCATATGTCAACCTGGCTCTAGTCCCATTCGAGAAATATTACTGCCTTGTGTCTGACTTCCAGAGCAAAGTTTCTGAGAATCTCAGTTTTCAAAAATATGGGACAAGCAGTTCAAGGACTAAGTCATCATTGTGAAGAAATATTGTACACATAACCCCGGTGAAAGGTGACAGAAAAAGTAGTTTTTGTTCCTTAACCGAGTGGGACACCTATCCTTGATCTACTTACCTTTCATGACCTTTTCCTTATTATATGTCCTGTACTAATAAAATGTAATGGTAATGTTAAAGATTTCCCTGGTCAATTATATCTGACTCTAGAGGGCAGTGCTCATCTCCGTTTCTTAGCCAAGGAAGCCAGCGTTCTCTGAAGATGCTTCTCTGGACATGTGGCCGGCATGACTATACGCCAAGGCGCAGGAACACCGTTACCCTTCCACCGAAGTGGTACCTATTTATCTACTTGCATTTTCCATATTTTCCAACTGCTAAGTTGGAGGATCTGGGACAAGAACGGGAGCTCACTCCACCACATGGTACTTGTCTCAAGTTGCCAATTTTCCGGTCAACAAGTCCAATGCTTTAACCACTAGGCCACTGCGCCACCATCTTGTACTAATACTTCTTTATATATTTCTTTTTTCTTACCATCGGAGTTTCTTGGCATACCCTATTTACTTCTACCCCCAAAACCAAAGGCTCTAAAAATTCAAATAGGCTTGGAAGGAGAATGCAGGATTTTTGATCTTATTCAAAATAATCTTACTTGATGATCCAGAATTCCGATAGACTTGCCTACGGATAGATTCTGAATATTCTGCACACCAGATTCCCTACCTTCAGGAGATTGGTTTCAGGGGATGACTCACCGAGACCCCCTCAAAGGCTGAAGAGTTGAGGGCTCGGTAGATCTCGTCTGTAATGGTCTGGTTATTGTAATTGAAGTCTTCAAGACGTAACCCTTTCTTTACCAGTTCAGCTGAGGTCTTGTTCAATGCAAGGGCCAGTGCCCAGATGGCATCATAAGCCAATGGGGCTTCCTGGAAACCCCCAGTCTCTTCTGGAGATTTCTCCACACGCTTTGTCAGTTTCTCTATAAATTCCTCTGATGTCTGGAGGGGACCAAGAAAAACAACATTCTTCCTTGTTGCAGAAATTGATAATTATTGGGATTGTTTTAATAAAGAAAAAGAAATAGCAAAAAGTAAAATGCAACATTTATAAATAAACAGGATTTAAAATTTCTATAAAACATGTAAAATATTTTAAATTTGCAAAGCAGTAAAATACTATTATTCAGTGGTGGGATTCTGCTGGTTCTAGGCAGTTCGGCCGAACCATTTGTTAAATTACTGGTTCGCCCCGCTCCTTGCCCCTCCCCTCCCCACCATTACTTACCGGTGTCTGTCGGTGGCCATGTGGAGGTTGGATTGGGTAGGCAGCAAGGCCACCGACCAAAGCCTGCCTGCATCCAAGTGTCTCTCTAGCCAGCGATTAAAGTGCCTCGCTGGCCACATGACCAGTGAGGCGCTTTAATCGCTGGCTAGAGAGACGCTTGGATGCAGGCAGGCTTCAGTCGGTGGCCTCGCTGCCCACCCGATTCAAGCGTCACGCGGCCGCCGACAGACACCGGTAAGTGAGGCGCTTTAATCGCTGGCTAGAGAGATGCTTGGATGCAGGCAGGCTTCGGTCGGTGGCCGCTTGGATCGCGTGGCGCTTGGATCGGGTGGGCAGCGAGGTGCATGGATCCGATCCGACAGAAGCCTGCCTGCATCCAAGCGTCTCTCTAGCCAGCGATTAAAGTGCGGCCAGCGAGGAGCTTGGATTGGGTAGGCAGTGAAGCATGTGTCAATCGCCTCGGCCTGCTGCCCACCCAGCAGGACTATCCTGCGGCCGCCTCCCACCCACGCAGCGCCAGCCTACCTTACCCCATCTGGAGAAAGAGTGGTGGAGAAAAAGAGGTGGGCAGAAAATGATGAAGGAGAGAAAGAGAAATGAAGGATAGAAGGGGGAGAAAGATGAAGAAGAGAAAGGGGGAGAAAGATGGAGAGAAAGAGAAGGAGGGAGAAAGATAGATTAAGGAGAGAAAGATTGAGAGAAAGAGGGGGGAGAAAGATGGAGAGAAAGAGAGGGAGGGAGAAGGAGAGTTTAAGGAGAGAAAGATTGAGAGAAAGAGAGGGGAGAAAGATGAAGGAGAGAAAGGGGGGGAGATGGAGAGAAAGAGAGGGAGGGAGAAGGAGAGATTAAAGAGAGAAAGATTGAGAGAAAAACAGATGAAGGCTAGAAGGGGAGAAAGATGAAGAAGAGAAAAGGGGGGAGAAAAATGGAGAGAAAGAGAGGAGGGAGAAAGAGAGATTAAGGAGAGAAAGATGGAGAGAAAGAGATGAAGGATAGAAGGGAGAAAGATGAAGAAGAGAAAGGGGAGAAAGATGGAGAGAAAGAGAGGAGGGAGAAAGAGAGATTAAGGAGAGAAAGATGAAAGGGGGGAGAAAGATGAAGGAAAGAAAGAGAGGGAGGGAGAAAGAGATTAAGGAGAGAAAGAGAGAAAGGGGGAGAAAGAGATGGAGAGAAAGAGGGAGGGAGAATGGATTTGTTCTGGTAATTGGTTTAACAAGCATGGCACTGAAAAAGTGACTTAAGACTGTTTTTTCACACTTAAGAACATTGCAGCAAACAGTCATTAGGGCGAAGAAGCTATGTCACATGACCACCTGGACATGCCCACCCGGTCCATGAAGCACCGCAGTTGTGACATGAGTGACATGGTTATTAAAAATGCTGCAACGGGGATAAATAATGACCGGTCATAAGTGTGAGGACTGATCAAAAGTGTGAGAACCTGTCAGAAATCACTTTTTTCAGCCCTCTGAGTAGTTTCTATGCCCATAGCCAGGGCCACCCGGTCACATGAGCAGCTAGGCTCGCCCACCCAGTCACATGAGCAGCTAGCCATGCCCATCCAGTCACATGACCACCAAGCCACACCCCAAAATAAGTCACGCCCACAGAACCGGTTGTTAAAAAATTTGAATCCCACCACTGCTATTATTGGGTGATATAACTGCTTTGTGGTTTGGATACTTTTACAAATTTGCCTTTTTAACCAGGTTTTTCTGCCTGAATGCATTGTTCCAGTTAGATCTCTTTAAAATTGTCTACATGATTTAATTCTAGAATATTATTTTTTATTTTTATTATATTTTGTGTTTTTAATGTTATTTTATTTTAATTTTTATTGTACACAGCTTTGAGCTTATGTTTTTAGTATTAAATGGTTTACAAACTGATTAAAAACAGACATCTTGCTGTAAAAAAGTTTGAGAATAATATTGACTCAAAGATTTATTGAAGTTTGTTTCATAATTGAATGCAAAAGAATATAAGGTTTTCTAAAAGGAGAATTAATCTTATTAGAGAAATCTATAACTGCTCATCTACCCAAAATAAAACTCTAATTTTAATTGAATTAGAAATATTACTTTATATAGTGAATCAGCTCTTTTTAAATAGGAAGGAACCTTTCATGAAACAACCTTGTTTTCTTTTCAATAAAATCAGGGAGCATCTTTGTGAAAAAAATATTTTTGGTTAGCTGAAATACTATTAAAAAATCTCCTGCCAACGTATATAATTTTGACTAGTGATTTGTAATAAAAGAAAATATGTAAATATTTTACGTGTAATGAACATGTATATATATTCTTATACTGCCAATTCATTTGTAGAGTAAATATGTCCAAACTAAGAAATATAACTCCTAGATAAATTTGCAAGTCTATTTTAAAACTCAAGAGGAGTCTGGCAGGCCTAACTAAGCTTTTTGAATTACAGCTCACTTCATCAAATGCACAGGGTGGGAAAATCAATGCAAGATTTAAATTAAAAAATGAGGTCAGGGGAGAAGAAAGAGAGGGGAAAACCAGCCGCTTATGTCTTTTAATAAAATGTATTCGCCTGAAAGGCCCTGTCAGCCGCCCCCTAATTTTGGCTACCACGGATTAACCGGGTTTTCATTTTAGCAAGACATGACCGCATTCCTTGCCTGTTGCGGCTCTTCCTCACCATATTAGAGATGCTGCGGGTGTTTTCTGGGTTCAGCATGACGATCTCCGTGGTGATGTGTCCCTCCACCGCCTCCCTCATCTCTTCCTCTGTGCAATTAATGTTTGCGTCCTTGATGCGGAACCAGTTGTCAGCATACCAGCCAATCAGGAACCAGACATATTTCTTTCCAAACAAACGCTCCTTATATACCTGCCACCGTTCACAAAGGAGGAATAAAAGAAGGTGAACTCGCAAACAGAGGAAGCCACACTTCCTGGCAGAAGGAGCTCACACACCACCACAATGCAGAAAGGGTCGCATTGAATACATACAGGTAGGTGGAAAAAAGCATTGTGTGATCGGCTATGCATTACGCACTGGAAAATAACGCGTACACAGCAACCCTGGAGCATGAGGCACGGAACAGTTCATCAAATTAGTGCCATCCTCCCACCCACTAATGCTAATTATCCAGAACGAGAAGCAGAATGAAGCTTCTATCTCAGAGGTGATATTAAGCAGGTTCTGACCAGTTCTGGAGAACCGGTAGCGAAAATTTTGAGTAGTTCGGAGAACCGGTAAATAACACCGCTGACTGGCCCCGCTCCCATTTATTCTCTGCCTCCCGAGTCCCAGCTGATTGGGAGGAAATGGGGATTTTGCAGTAACCTTCCCCTGGAGTGGGGGAGGGAATGGAGATTTTACAGTATCGTTCCCTGTGGAGTGAGGTGGGAATGGAGATTTTACAGTATCCTTCCCCTGCCATGCCCACCAAGCCATGCCACGTCCACCAAGCCACGCCCACAGAACCGGTAGTAAAAAAATTTGAATCCCACCACTGTTCTATCTGCATTCTCTGGTCCGCTCAGAGGATTCTGTGTACTTACCTCACAGAAAACCTTTCGTGCCTCAGTCTCGTAAAACAGCCCAACAATAATTCGAGCGTCCTGGCGCTGGAAAGGAGAAAGTGGAATCAGATGACCAGAAGAGACAAGCTTAGATATGAATAATGCCGATGGTAGAAAAGACGTTCTTTCATCACATGTACACGTATACATAGAAACATAATTGCATTTCTGTTGGTACTCATTACTATCCGACACGCAGCTTGTTTTCACCTTACAGCCATTCATTTATCAACTGTTCAAAGTGATGCCGTCGCTGAAAAGAGTGACCTGCAACCAGTCCTTGCACTTATGACCATTGTAGCATCCCCACAGTTATGTGATCGAGTGCTTGGCAATCAGCATGTACTTATGATCATTCCGGAGTCACATGATCATCGCTTGCAGCCTTCTCAGCTGCAAACAAAGTCAACGGGGGGAGCTGGATTTGTTTAACGATGGCATGATTCCCTTATGAATTGCAGTGATTTGCTTAACAACTATGGTAAAAAAAGGTTGTAAAAAGAGGCATGATTCACTGAACAACTGCCTTGCTTAGCAACCAAGTAATTCTAGTTCCAACTGTGGTCATAAATCAAGGACCACCTGTACTATCCAACATACTTAACTCCATTAAATAGAATGAAATTGTATAAATGCCCTTCCTACAGCTTTTAGAATGCTGCATGGGAAGATATTTCCCGCTGCACAGTTGCAAACTCACCCTTTCAGACCATTAATTCCCAAATCTTAACCAATCCAAAAATGTAACCTGACTATCAGCTAATGAAGGACAGAAATATTTCTGTAGGTGTACTGCATGCACGCAAGTATGCACCCATACACCGACAACTGCAATTACATCTTGAGCCTCACAACATAAGCACCATTTTATTCCTTTCATGCACAGCAGAGGGAAAGATCCCATCTACATACGGTAAGTGCAGCTGTAGCAATTGTTTCTATTTCCTGTTAGCTTAAATGAATAAATGGAAATCTATTTTGCCATTATTTTATTGGGGGACTGTGTCATTTTGCTAAGACTTCCAGAAGTCATTATTACTCTCCTTTATTATACTGGTCCATACGCGGATAAATAGACAGGCAAGTTTAAAATTACAAAATTCCAACAGGAAGTAGAACAATGACGTAAAACGTTAATTCAAACCCTGTGGAATCCAGCCACAGGCCAGCCTTCCCCAACTTGGTGTCACTGTCCTTCTGTGCTAGGTCCTAATTGCCATAATCCTCAGCCACTAGGACCAACATATCTGAAAAGCCCAAGTTGGAGGAGGAAGTTATATAACAGATCTCTACCCTGCCCTGCCCTACCCTGTTCTGCCCTCTCCTCTCCTCTCCTGCCCTCTCTTCCCTTCCCTTCCCACCAAAAATGGCCTGTTTTTCGGCAGTCTGGTACCCGTGACGACCAGACTATCTATCTATCTATCTATCTATCTATCTATCTATCTATCTATCTATCTATCTATCTATCTATCTATCTATCATCTATCTATCTACCCTTCCCTTTCCTCTCCTCTTGCCCTTCCCTTTCCTTCCCTCTCCTCCCTTCCCCTCCCCTCCCCTCCCCTCCCCTCCCTTCCCTTCCCTTTCCTCCTGGATTTCAATCAGCCACTGTGCTTAATTTGCTTAGACCTCTTAAAAAGCAGTCACTGTACATTCGAGGCACATATTTCTGACTTAATTATTCATTGTGTGAAGACATTCTTCTTTTTGTCTGTCTTGAACTTACGGTTAATCAGGTGATGTACTCTGTGTCAGAACAACTTAGCTGGGAATTCTGCATTTTTGAAGTAGACAAGGCACTCGGTGAAGCCCGCACCTAGCTCTTTGTTTTCATTCTGGCAGAGCCAGGTCTGACAAAACTGTAAATCTGTGCCATCAATTTTTAATGCATGCCGCCGAACTGGGCCATTGGATCTTTAGACCTGGGAAGTACCTGTTGCAACTGGCCTCTTCTAGGAATTGGGGAGAGAAGTGTAGGGCCCAAATTTCCTGGCACCATTATAGCTTCCAGTAAGTGTGCAGGAGGGTGGGGGAGGTCCTGCAGTGCCTATAATGCAGTGTTTCTCAACCGTGGCAACTTTTGTGTGGACTTCCAACTCCCTGAATTTTCCAATTGCACATCTTAAATTTGCCAAGGTTGAGAAACACTGCAAAATATAGTAAAAGGGAGGCCCTGTCCCACTGAAAAACTGAGTGGGGCATAAACTTATTGGCTTCCGTAGGAACAAGGCAATCGCTTTTCCCCTTAAGGAAGGCGGTGGAACTCATAGTCATCTGACTGCTACCAGCTGATGTTCACCGTAACTTTGCTCCGCTTTTTTAAAGAATCCATGAAAAGGTTAAGTACTGCCACTAAGATGGCATTTGGTGCATTCATTACAGAGGCATCACCTACTTCCTGAGTAGCAACCATCAGAAGGATGAGAGTCTGCCCATCTCTTAGTTCGGAGATTGGCAGCTGCCATGAGGACAACAGAATCGCAGTGATAGCTTTCTCTCTCTCTCTCTCTCTCAGCAGGCGGCTAAACCGGTTGTGATGAATCTGTCCTCTCTGGGAGCCCAGAGCCATTATGATCCAGGGAGGGTTGAAGCTGCACTGCTGGATGCAGGCCAGGGTGGGGGGGCCTCATTTGTTTGTTTTTTTCTGGAAAGATTAACGGAGGGAAATGATCATAAAGGGATTGCTCATTTAGGAGACAACCCTATACGAGTTCCCCCAGGACAATTAAGGCGGCTGCAAAAAAGGACAACGGCCTCTTGAAGAGCATCCAGATCACAGGAGGTAATTATCCTGTTCTGTTCTGCCTTGGTCTGGCCATTTATCCCGGTTTCAAAAGGACACGGATAAATTGGAGCAAGTCCAGAGAAGGGCTGCCAAGGAGTGGGAACCACATCCTATGAGGAATAGTTAAAAGACCTAGGTAGGTTTAGCTGGCGGAAGAGAAGATTTGAGAAGGGACATGACAGCTGAAGGGCTGTGGAGGGTTTGGACTTGTTTTTACTGGCTCCAAAGGGTAAGAGTAGAACTACAGGTACTCCTCAACTTATGACCAGAATTGAGCCCGACATTTCTGTCATGCTAAGTTGTTAAGTGAGTTTTGCCTCATTTTATGATATCTCTTGCCACAGGTGTTGTGAATCACTATCGTTATTAAGCTAGTAACACTGTTGTTAAGTGAATCTGGCCTCCCCATTGACTTTGCTTGTCAGAAGGTCACAAAAGGGGATCACATGAGCCCGGGACATTGCTATCATCTGTCTGTCTGTCTTTGTCTGTCTGTCTGTCTGTCTGTCTATCTATCTATCTATCTATCTATCTTTCTACCTATCTATTATCTATCATCTCTCTCTCCCTTTCTCTCTCTCCCTCTATAGATAATTAGATAGATAGATAGATAGATAGATATAGATATATATCTCATCTATCTATCTATCTATCTATCTATCTATCTATCTATCTATCTATCATCTATCTATCTACCCTTCCTTTCCTCTCCTCTTGCCCTTCCCTTCCCTTTCCTCTCCTCCCTTCCCTCCCTCCCTCCCTCCCTCCTTCCCTTCCCTTTCCTCCTGGATTTCAATCAGCCACTGTGCTTAATTTGCTTAGACCTCTTAAAAAGCAGTCACTGTACATTCGAGGCACATATTTCTGACTTAATTATTCATTGTGTGAAGACATTCTTCTTTTTGTCTGTCTTGAACTTACGGTTAATCAGGTGATGTACTCTGTGTCAGAACAACTTAGCTGGGAATTCTGCATTTTTGAAGTAGACAAGGCACTCGGTGAAGCCCGCACCTAGCTCTTTGTTTTCATTCTGGCAGAGCCAGGTCTGACAAAACTGTAAATCTGTGCCATCAATTTTTAATGCATGCCGCCGAACTGGGCCATTGGATCTTTAGACCTGGGAAGTACCTGTTGCAACTGGCCTCTTCTAGGAATTGGGGAGAGAAGTGTAGGGCCCAAATTTCCTGGCACCATTATAGCTTCCAGTAAGTGTGCAGGAGGGTGGGGGAGGTCCTGCAGTGCCTATAATGCAGTGTTTCTCAACCGTGGCAACTTTTGTGTGGACTTCCAACTCCCTGAATTTTCCAATTGCACATCTTAAATTTGCCAAGGTTGAGAAACACTGCAAAATATAGTAAAAGGGAGGCCCTGTCCCACTGAAAAACTGAGTGGGGCATAAACTTATTGGCTTCCGTAGGAACAAGGCAATCGCTTTTCCCCTTAAGGAAGGCGGTGGAACTCATAGTCATCTGACTGCTACCAGCTGATGTTCACCGTAACTTTGCTCCGCTTTTTTAAAGAATCCATGAAAAGGTTAAGTACTGCCACTAAGATGGCATTTGGTGCATTCATTACAGAGGCATCACCTACTTCCTGAGTAGCAACCATCAGAAGGATGAGAGTCTGCCCATCTCTTAGTTCGGAGATTGGCAGCTGCCATGAGGACAACAGAATCGCAGTGATAGCTTTCTCTCTCTCTCTCTCTCTCACCAGGCGGCTACACCCGTTGTGGTGAATCTGTCCTCTGGGACCCCAGAGCCATTATGATCCAGGGAGGGTTGAAGCTGCACTGCTGGATGCAGGCCAGGGTGGGGGGGCCTCATTTGTTTGTTTTTTTCTGGAAAGATTAACGGAGGGAAATGATCATAAAGGGATTGCTCATTTAGGAGACAACCCTATACGAGTTCCCCCAGGACAATTAAGGCGGCTGCAAAAAAGGACAACGGCCTCTTGAAGAGCATCCAGATCACAGGAGGTAATTATCCTGTTCTGTTCTGCCTTGGTCTGGCCATTTATCCCGGTTTCAAAAGGACACGGATAAATTGGAGCAAGTCCAGAGAAGGGCTGCCAAGGAGTGGGAACCACATCCTATGAGGAATAGTTAAAAGACCTAGGTAGGTTTAGCTGGCGGAAGAGAAGATTTGAGAAGGGACATGACAGCTGAAGGGCTGTGGAGGGTTTGGACTTGTTTTTACTGGCTCCAAAGGGTAAGAGTAGAACTACAGGTACTCCTCAACTTATGACCAGAATTGAGCCCGACATTTCTGTCATGCTAAGTTGTTAAGTGAGTTTTGCCTCATTTTATGATATCTCTTGCCACAGGTGTTGTGAATCACTATCGTTATTAAGCTAGTAACACTGTTGTTAAGTGAATCTGGCCTCCCCATTGACTTTGCTTGTCAGAAGGTCACAAAAGGGGATCACATGAGCCCGGGACATTGCTATCATCTGTCTGTCTGTCTTTGTCTGTCTGTCTGTCTGTCTGTCTATCTATCTATCTATCTATCTATCTTTCTACCTATCTATTATCTATCATCTCTCTCTCCCTTTCTCTCTCTCCCTCTATAGATAATTAGATAGATAGATAGATAAATAGATAGATATAGATATATATCTCATCTATCTATCTATCTATCTATCTATCTATCTATCTATCTATCTATCTATCTATCTATCTATCTATCTATATCTCTATATCTCTATATCTCTATATCTCTATCTAATCTCTATCTATCATATCTATCTATCTATCTATCTATCTATCTATCTATCTATCTATCTATATCTCTATCTATCTATATCTCTATCTAATCTCTATCTATCATATCTATCTATCTATCTATATCTCTATCTATCTCTATCTCTATCTAATCTCTATCTATCATATCTATCTATCTATCTATCTATCTATCTATCTATCTATCTATCTATCTATCTATCTTTCTACCTATCTATTATCTATCATCTCTCTCTCCCTTTCTCTCTCTCCCTCTATAGATAATTAGATAGATAGATAGATAAATAGATAGATATAGATATATATCTCATCTATCTATCTATCTATCTATCTATCTATCTATCTATCTATCTATATCTCTATCTATCTATATCTCTATCTAATCTCTATCTATCTATCTATCTATCTATCTATCTATCTATCTATCTATCTATCTATCTTTCTTTCTACCTATCTATTATCTATCATCTCTCTCTCCCTTTCTCTCTCTCCCTCTATAGATAATTAGATAGATAGATAGATAAATAGATAGATATAGATATATATCTCATCTATCTATCTATCTATCTATCTATCTATCTATCTATCTATCTATCTATCTATATCTCTATCTATCTATATCTCTATCTAATCTCTATCTATCTATCTATCTATCTATCTATCTATCTATCTATCTATCTTTCTACCTATCTATTATCTATCATCTCTCTCTCCCTTTCTCTCTCTCCCTCTATAGATAATTAGATAGATAGATAGATAAATAGATAGATATAGATATATATCTCATCTATCTATCTATCTATCTATCTATCTATCTATCTATCTATCTATCTATCTATCTATCTATCTATCTATCTAATCTCTATCTATCTATCTATCTATATCTCTATCTAATCTCTATCTATCTATCTATCTATCTATCTATCTATCTATCTATCTATCTATCTATCTATCTATCTATCTATCTATCTTCTATCTTCCCCTGCTTGAGGATTTTAAACAATGATTGGATAATCAACTATCAGGGATGACTTAGGGAATCTTGCAGTGTGCAGAGGGTTGGTTTTGATGACCTCTTAGATCCCCTTCCAAATCTATGATTCTATGACTCATTAAATTTAGCATTCCAACACAGCCTTTCTAGACAATGGCCTCTCAAAGAGGCTGCATCAGTTGCACTGTATTCCATTCAAAAGTTAAATTCCAAAAATCTAAAGATAAGTAGCCCTTGAAAATGTGATTCCGTTTGTATGAAATTATTTCCACATATCGCAGCAAACATACTTGCAGCTTGCCCAATCAAATTGCATAAGTCAAAAAAAAAAAAAAGATCCCTGCAAATGTAGGGGACAGGTCAGCAGTAGCCCATTACCTGCTAACCCATAATAACCCATCATCTCAGTGCCTTTTCCCCTCATCTCTGTTTTTTGCTAATCTAATCAGTCTTAGATAGCCTACGTATACATTTCCAAAGCCAACTACAAAGCACTAACACAGGCAAGGAGTCCACTAGTAACCTATGATAGACAGACACACATACACCAACACATACAGACATGCACGCACAGAAACATATACAATACCAGTCAACATTAATTCAACGGCACATGATCAATCATGTACAGTTCATGGATAAATGTTACATAATATAACAATTTATTCACTGCAATCATTAATCTGTTTAGAATTATCCCCCTTTAAACCTCCACGTTGAGATGTTCCAGGCTAACAGGGTCAAACATGTTTGTAGGAAATTCTTTTGTAAAGGTTTTGTGCGTCCATGTGGCTTTTCAATTTGCAAGAGAAACGTTTCATGACAACTCTGCCAAAAGTCTATTATTTTGCTGTCACATTTCACCCATGCAATCATGGAGCTGGCGATTGGGGATGAAGGACAATCTTCCTTAAGATACTCTCGGGCTGTTCTGCCAGCTTAATAATCCTTCTATGTGTGAAAGGTGATGGGTTGGGGAAGGCTGCATGGAGGTATTGTGGGTCCCCACCTCCCCTGCCTTGACAGTCAGACATATTCTGATACCTTGAGATTCTTGACAGGCACTGTAGGGTCAGAGAAGAAGCTCTGGCGAAAAGTGATTTCAATCCCAGCCTCTTTGACTCGCTCCTCCAGATCATCCAAAGTCTGTGGGAATGCAGAAGGAGGTATCACAACCATGAAGATATAAGGACCTGGATAAAGATGTACCTCAGAAGCTACATTAAGATAGGGGAATATATATTCTGAGTTTGCACCTCATACTACTAAACTAATAATAAGCCAACCCCAAACAAAGCACAGTACAGTTCAGCCTGCTGTGTGAATCCTGTGACTCTATTTTTCGAGCCATGATTGAAAGCCAACCCAGTTTATTCAACTTATTCAATAAAACATGACCATGGAAATAGCAGCTTAGCATAACACATAAAATCATTGCATGCGCAGGTTAAAAACCATGAAAATAACAATGTCAGTTTTATGTTTAGAAAATCTCCAGCATTTGTGATCCTGCAGAAAACAGAACTTCAGAATTTCAGCTTCTATGTTCTCAAAAGATATAAGCCCTGTAGCTGTATAAAAATACCTAGTCAAGTCTCAGAAGCAGGTTCTAGTTTTGCACTATAAAGCTCCCAATGTTTGTTTGGTTTCCCCCCCCCCATTCTTGCTATCACAGGGACAAATACAAAATAAATTGTTTAGAATATTATTATTTCACATACTTTGGCCTCTTTTAGTATGTTCAGCATTTTCTAACGTACATGCATTTTCTCTTTTTATTCAGGAAAAATAGACACAAAGGATCAAATTCTATGTGACAAAGAAGCTTTTCTTTTTCTATGCCTCTCCCTCATTGAAGCTCTTGGACATAATGAGAAACAGCCCTCTGTAAGCAAAGGAATACTTTTCATGAGTAAAGAGAATATTTGCACGACTGGATGCTACTTATTATTAAAAGGAGAAACCAAAGAGGAAACAAATCACAAACAGGGATGGAGAAAAGTTTGAGTGCAAACTTTTTTTGCACTCAAAAAAAGTGCAAAAGTTTGAGTGCAACTATCTATATGTCAGGATGGCTAAGTGGTCTGAGGCGCCAAACTCAAGGCTCACTCCTTTCCCAGTGTTGGGTGTTCTGGTCTCCAAATGGAGGCGTGGGTTCAAATCCCACTTCTAACATAAGCCTTCAACTTAAGGTATACTGCTCTAAAACTCGATTGCAGAAAATGTGACTTCAGTAACAGAGTGGTCAATGCCTGGAATGCACTACCTGACTGTAGTTTCTTCCCCAAAGCCCCAAAACTTTAAGCTTAAACTGTCTACTGTTGACCTCACCCCATTCCTAAGACGTCTGTAAGGGATGTGCATAAGTGCACCTGCGTGCCTACCATCCCTGTCCTAATATTCCTTTTTTACTTACTCTTTTCATGTATCCAAATTATGTTTATACTTTTACCTGTTTACATATGATTGACAAAATAAATAAAATAAAAAATAAATAAATAAAAAAAAATATCTAAAACTAGCTGGATACTTCTGTATCTGGTATGAACTTAAGCACACTTAGCATTGTTACTTTCACAATTGCTGAAATCAATGGCCTAAGAGCCCCAGTTGGGATTAGGAGCACATTTGTATCCGGGGTCCAGGAGCTGCTTTTCTTTTAAAATATTTTTTTCAAAGAAATGAAAAATGTAACATACACTGTGATTCTAATAGTGCTGATCTGTCTGTTCTACTGTGTCTCTGGTATAATAATTATATAATAATTATATAATAATAATAATAATAATAATAATAATAATAATAATAATAATAATAATAATAATAATAATTGTGATAATGATAATACCCAACAATGTGCAAGTATTATGAAACGTAGCTTGTGTCAGTCATAGTCTGCATTAATTAGAGCTGCTTTGATCACCCACAATTTCTTAATTTCTCTGATAATGGACTGGGATTAATCAACAAGTTTGGGCAGGAGGAGGATCGCTTTACCCCCAGTGATGCTAGTGGCAATATACCACCGCGAGAGATGCAGGCCTTCAGCCCGCTTGCCAGTCACAGGTCACGTAAAAATAATTCTGTGGTTTCACATTTGCATAAATGTGATAGACATTGGAAAACAGCTGGTGAAAATGTTCCTTTTCTTTCTTGGAGCTATTTGTGAGGGTTTGTTTTGTTTTTTCCCCTTCTCTAAAAGAGGAAGCTGTAATTGTTGTTAGGACATCGTTGAGACAAATAGCCCTCAGCTGAGATCTCAGTTGACATTTATTAAAATTCAGTAAGGAAAAAAAAAGGGCCCTGAAAATATATTTTCTGCTAGAGAGAGCAGTCTAGAAGCATATTAAGAGACTCATTACTTCTTCTCTTGTCATTTCCTCCTTTTTCGCATCCCAACGTCTCCCACCCCCTCTCATCTGTCTAACTTCAGGCTGAGAAACTCAAACGTGGAAGGAGAATTACACCATCATTCTTGTTATTTCACCATATATGGGCACCTTCATGCCAGCTTTTGATTCCTGGCAACTGCATGGACTAAGACCTTGCAATTTTCTTGGCAAAGGTTCCTGCCCCCCTCCTCAGAAGTGGTCTGCCCTTCCTTCCTTCTTCCTATGGCTGAGAGGCAGTGACTGACTCCAGGTCACCGGGGCCTCTGGCAGGACTAGAACTCATACCGTGGTCACCTAGTTTTTAGCCTGATGCTTTAATCACTACACCAAATTGGCTCTCTATTACATTATACTATATAGTTCTACTTAATAAATATGGAATTGATTTTACCTTCTACATGGGTAAGAGCATCCTAAATGAAATTTTGCCCAGAAAGCCAGCAGACTAGGGAGGGGATAATTTTTGCCATTTCTTCTATCAACAAGCCACCCCCATAATTCTGGAGAGTTCCCAAACTTCCAGAGCAGATTTTCTGAGACAGACGGGACTCTGAATATTTTGTGTGTGCGGAATCCTCAATCAGCCAGTGTTCCTTTTGGACCACAGATCACACAATGGATTGAACCCATTTATAATAATTTCCATTGTGCAAATTTTCACTATATCTTAATTCCTGACATTTTGAAGGAAATCTTTCTTTGAGTTTCTAAGGATATTCAAGCCTGAGATATACCCAGAAGTTTAAATTGTCCATTTGTGTGTAGGATAAAGAGATGGTTGCTAATACTGCTAATAATCCAAAAACAGATTAGGATTATGTACAGTAGTAATTACAGAGATGGCATCAAATAGAGAGGGAGAATTAAACTTCAGCTGGGCTTTCCTTCCGAGACAATCATGGAGAAAGACCTTAATCTTAACTCTGTACATTCAGCTCAGGGATAGGATCTTTGCGCTGGGAGAGAGATACACCCTGAAGTTTGAGATTTATTTCTGACAGATAAACTACTGGTTTATTAGTATGCATTAGGAAACACAAATCTAATGAAAATAATATATATAAGTGGAAGCAATTACCATAAATAATAGGAGCTAGGCTGCATTAATACAAATTCAAAATGTTTTAGTACGGATTTGAGTGGCAAACAGCAATAAGAGGAAAGATCAGCTGAGATATTGCAAAATAAGAAAAAAAAAACCATGGCCAAAAACCAGAAGGTCTAGCCTCTCGAAGAGGTGAGGAGAATAAGAATGGACTTCAGAGAATAAGTCAATCCCCGCTTCTCTATAACAGCTCCTGAAGCATCGGAAGACAGCTATCGTGCCCCCCCATAATCCTTCTTTTCGAGAGGCTAGACGTACCTAGGTCCCTTAACTGTTCATCATACAGTTTAGCCTCTAATCCCCTAATTGTCTTTGTTGCTCTTCTCTGCGTACCTTCTACAGTCTCAGCAACTTTTTTGTATTGCGGTGACCAGAAGTGGATGCAGTAACGTGGCCTTACTAGTGCAGTATAAATCAGCATTATCACTTCTCATGATCTTGATGTTATCCCTTTGTTGATGCAGCGCTGGATTGCATTGGCTTTTTGGGCAGCTGCAGCTCATTGCTAACTCATACTTAAGTGGTGGTCCACTAGGACACCTCAATCTCTCATACAGTTACTAATCTTGAGCCAGGCACCACCTATTTTATACCTTTTTATGTCCTTCCTTATCATTTTGTATCCTTCCTTTAAGTTCCACTTTAAGATCCATTCTTTTCAGATCTCACCAAACGCTGCCTGCATTTTAAAATCTTATTTTGGAACCACAAGACCTAGGACTATGAGAAGGGAGTTTTGTTTATCTGTTTTGCCTTTTATGAAATAATACATGTGGAGATTCTGAAAATGCTGAAGATTGCGTCGGTTATATTTATTTCTTCAGTCAGTTTATATGCTGGGGAGTTTCTATTGCTCAAAAGAGGAACTTAAAGCAACTACATAATTAGACGGCAATGAAAGCACACCCCGAAATAGGAATGATTTGCCAATTTTATTGGCGACCAGCAATTATTACAGAATCAGGGCTTTTATGAAGCAAAGGCTGCTGCCAAGATATTTTAAAGATCATTGCATACAGTAAATGTGAAATATCGTTGTCCGTATCCCCTGGCCAACAAGGATTGGCACAATGTCAAAGATTCTGTCTTCGCTGCAATTGTGTCTCTAGATTATTTTTTTAAATTTTCTCTTTCTTGGAATCATCATTTACCGAGAGGGGGGAAAAAGTAAAGATATAGTTCAAGGCCTTAATGGTTACCAGGAATACACCAGTTTTCCTCTACTGTGGATTACAATACTAGGGCATGGAGCAGGTTTGCTATAGGAGAAAGGCTCTATCCATTGCCAGAACAAATATTCCGCACAAGGTCTGTCCTAGTTTTAAAACCCTGCATTTGTGATTAAAAGAATCAGGTAGCAGGTGATGGACTGATTAATTGAAATTCTGGAAAGTAGTTAGAATGAAGTAGTTTTAGAAGAGATTTATGAACACAGGCAGTGTAGTGATTACTAGTCTTGGACTGAGGAGATATACTTTCAAGTCCTCACTAAATCATGGCGCCAGGCTTCTCTCTTAAGCTAACCTATCTCACAGGACTGTTGCTATAGCAATAAAATGAAAGACCCCATGTATATTATCTTGAGCACTGATAAGAAAAGATGGAATATAACCGCAGTAATTAATCAATGAATTGTCCTTGCTTTCTTTGGAAATCAGCCCAGTGCTGAACCTCTGGAAGAAACAATGCAGTTTGTATATACAAACTGCAAGGACGATGTATTAGACTTGGAAACCTGTTGTGGTTAGGATGGGAACCAGGGATTACACTCAGGGGAAGATTTAAAGGCGACTGTTCTGGAACCTGCTGCCAATTACAGAATGACTAAGAGATTAAGCTGGGGTTTACGCCCAGGTTTGGGTTCCATACCGATGTAAACACCTCTGTGGTCTGCTGTATTGTGGCAATCTTCGTCCAGCTCCATTTCTTGAAGAGCTGCACACGGGTGGGATTGTGCAGTGTGGCGGATGGGTGCGTGCGGAAAAAGGTGGGGAAACGTTGGCGGTTGGAAAGGGCTGGCGAGCTGGAGCCATAGGACAACTGGAAAGAAGGAGATGGAAATACAGTTAAAGACAGGAAGATTGAGACACCCGACATTCCTTAGCTAACTTTGAAATGAAGATTTCCTTTCTTCTGCCCCCTTCGTACATGCACGCGGATCTGTCTGGTTAACATCAAAGACATCTGCTCTTTCCTATGCATCTAGAGCAAGGGCCTCCAACCTTGGTCCCTTTAAGACTTGTGGACTTCAACTCCCAGAGTCCCTCAGCCAGCAAAGCTGGCTGAGGAACTCTGGGAGTTGAAATCCACAAATCTTAAAGGGACCAAGGTTGCAGACCCCTGATCTAGAGATGCTGCAGTCGAGGTTATGGAGTCCTCCAACGTATTTTACCTTCTTCCATTCATGATGCAGGGAGAAAGATAGGGTCTATGGTATCATAGATACGTGGGGAAAGATGCTAAGAGAAAAGTATAGTACTTTGCATCTTTTCACTTTTGAAGCATTTTCTTCGTGTGTTTCAAGTTGAAAATTTCAGCTTGCAGGGTCAAAATTGGAGCTGGCTTCTCCCATAAATATCGCTATCTATCTATATGCCTGCCTGCCTGCCTACCTGTCTGCCTGTGTGTGTGTGTGTGTGTGTGTGAATACTAGCTGATGAGTGCTAAATAGCTTGAAATAGATCTATACTAGTCACCCGTTATTTCTTTGTCAGTAAATATAAATTTAAGACAAAATAGTCTGTCGTGTAAGCAAGTGCCTGTGAGGGCTCCTGAAAGGCAAAAGGGAATATATCTCAATAGGAGAGATGCTTACCACAATGAGATTCCACATGCGTGCAGCCTCGGCCACCAAGGTAGAAACACTGCTGCAGCCAGGCATAAGGATGATCTTGATGGGATCATTGTAGAGGAGTTCATACAGAAATTTAGTTGCCACACCAGGTTCACACTGTAGGTGAAGAGATAAACCTCGTCACCAAGAATCTCAAACTGCTCTTGGTCCTGCATGCACCCCATTCAAAATTCTGGTCAAACTCGGGGAACTGTTCCTAATCATTTATTTTCGTATTAAATGCTAGGCAAGAAGCTGTACATAAAATACTTTAATGGAGCCCGAACACGAAACCAGTTGCAAACTAGAACGACTAGAAGAAATAATGCTTGGGCAAAATTAATAATAGAAAGAGTTAAATGGCCATGTAAATTCGGGTAGAATGGAATGGAAAAAGCTTTCGTAGTAAAGTGAGAATGTAATTTTTTAAGTAGGCAGAGAAAAGCATAGAGCACTTGGTTTGCCAATGAACCTTCCTCTCACAGATGGACCGCTGCCCTCCTGTGATCCTTGCTCCGTAAAAAAACATGAATATCATATACTTGCCAACTACTCTGCCAAGACCTAAAAATGATGCCACTACCGACAGACCAGAGTTCTTGGATTGCAATAGGGTTGCACAAGAAAGAAAATGGCTTCTCCAAAAAGTCAGCTTACCACAGTCATGCTACACCTCTTACTCCCTTAGCTTCGGAACAACGAAAGTACTAAGAATAGTGTTTTCACCAACCTGGGTCTCTCATAGAAACATGGACTTCAGTTCTCAGAACTTCCAGCCAGTATGTCCACTGCTGAGAATTCTGGGAATTCAAGTCTATAATGCTTGAAAGATGTCTAGGATGACGAAAACACAGTTCTTTTACCCATTTATGTATGGGTCATCCATCTCATTTAGAAACAACTCTAGGTTAGAAGGCTTCATAGTAGTGAGGAATCAATAATTAATTGGATTTTTGTTGACAAAGTTTAAAAAGATGTCAACCCTGGAGTTTGAACTGGGTTTGAGCAGGGCAGCTGAAGAGGCCTGGCCCACTTTTCTTGGAGTTCATTAGGGTCGCATGAGGAAGGAAATGACTTTTCCATGGACACATTGTCAGTTGGCAGAAACAGCTTCAGTTCATTTCTGCGCCAACATGCAGAAAGAAAAAGCCAACCTATTACAGACAGGATGAATTTTCACCATGGAGAAGCCGACTGAAGGTTCTTTCCCCTACATTTCCACTAATAAGGCATAGCATAGCTAAGCCTCTCAAGCTGATGGTGACTATAAATAGGAGTAAAATCTCCCTTGTATTGAACACGATGCTGGTGACTTTGTGAGCAGGTCCATATCGCCTGGTGAGCAACAGTTCATAAACGCCTTGCACTTCCTTTTTCTAGGCCATTTTCTCAATATCCAATCATCTGAGGACTTTTCAGTTAAGAGGTTGGGGGTTGGAGACAAGTTGAATAATGAAACTTCACCTCCCACTATAAGGCAGAGTAGGCAATGTGATTCCCGATAGCCACCTAAGATCACAGCTCGGTGGTGGGTTTCAAATTTTTTTACTACCGGTTCTGTGGGTGTGGCTTGGTGGGCGTGGCAGGGGAAGGATACTGTAAAATGTCCATTCCCACCCCAATCCAGGGGAAGGTTACTGCAAAATCCCCATTTCCTCCCGATCAGCTGGGACTCGGGAGGCAGAGAATAGACGGGGGCGGGGCCAGTCAGAATTTTTACTACTGGTTCTCATAACTACTCAAAATTTCCACGACCGGTTCTTCAGAACTGGTCAGAACCTGCTGAAACCCACCTCTGTCACAGCTGCTAAAAATGGTGGCAGCGTCCTAAAATGTGTAACTGGAAAACACCCAACTGCAGCCTTAACCCAACCAAAAAAGTAAATGAAAAAAATCCAACTCCTGCCACAAAACAATGGCCATGCCCATCCTGCACTATAGTCATCACTTGTTGTATACAGTTTGTTATCATCATCCT